>NC_040083.1:85432707-85734194 GCF_003369695.1 Bos indicus x Bos taurus | reverse complement strand
TTCTATGGGTTTTGATGAATTTATAATAACATGTATACAGCATTATAGTATCATATAGAATAGCTTTACTACTCTAAAAGTCTCTTGTGCTCGAAACTGTTCATCCATTGCTCTTTTCTAAACTTGGGCAGTTCCAGTTCATTTGCTCAGTCATGTCTGACTCTTTGTGACCCCATGAACTGCAGCACGCCAGGCTTCCCTGTCCATCACCAACTCCCAGAGTCCACCCAAACCCATGTCCATTGAGTCGGTGATGCCATCCAACCATCTCATCCTTTGTTGTCCCCTTCTCCCCCTGCCCTCAATCTTTCCCAGCATCAGGGTCTTTTCAAATGAGTCAGCTCTTTGCATCAAGTGGCCAAAGTATTGGAGTTTCAGCTCCATAGTTTTGCATTTCCAGAATGTCATAAAGTTGGAATCGTAGGGTTTGTGGCCTTTTCAGATTGCCTCCTTTCATTCAGTGTTATGCATTTAGGGTTCCTCAACATCTTTTCATAGCTTCATAGGTCATTTACCTTTAGTGCTGAATAATATTCCATTATCTGGATGTATCACAGTTTATTAATCTGTTCTCCTTCTTGAGGATGTCTTGATTGCTTCCAAGTTTTGGCAATTATGAATGATGGCCTTAGAAAGCATCACTACGAACAAAGCTAGTGGAGGCGATGGAATTCCAGTTGAGCTATTTCAAATCCTGAAAGATGATGCTGTGAAAGTGCTGCACTCAATATGCCAGCAAATTTGGAAAACTCAGCAGTGGCCACAGGACTGGAAAAGGTCAGTTTTCATTCCAATCCCAAAGAAAGGCAATGCCAAAGAATGCTCAAACTACTGCACAATTGCACTCATCTCATACGCTAGTAAAGTAATGCTCAAAATTCTCCAAGCCAGGCTTCAGCTATACGTGAACTGTGAAATTCCAGATGTTCAAGCTGGTTTTAGAAAAGGCACAGGAACCAGAGATCAAATTGCCAACATCCGCTGGATCATGGAAAAAGCAAGAGAGTTCCAGAAAAACATTTATTTCTGCTTTATTGATTATGCCAAAGCCTTTGACTGTGTGGATCACATAAACTGTGGAAAATTCTGAAAGAGATGCGAATACCAGACCACCTGACCTGCCTCTTGAGAAACCTATATGCAGGTCAGGAAGCAACAGTTAGAACTGGACATGGAACAACAAACTGGTTCCAAATAGGGAAAGGAGTACATCAAAGCTGTATATTGTCACCCTGTTTATTTAACTTATATGCAGAGTACATCATGGAAATGCTGGGCTGGATGAAGCTCAAGCTGGAATCAAGATTGCTGGGAGAAATGTCAATAACCTCAGATATGCAGATGACACCACCCTTATGGCAGAAAGAAAAGAAGAACTAAAGAGCCTCTTGATGAAAGTGAAAGAGGAGAGTGAAAAAGTTGGCTTCAAGCTCAACATTCAGAAAACTAAGATCTTGGCATCTGGTCCCATCACTTTATGGCAAATAAATGGGGAAACAGTGGAAACAGTGTCAGACTTTATTTTTTTGGGCTCCAAATTCACTGCAGAGGGTGACTTCAGCCATGAAATTAAAAGATGCTTACTCCTTGGAAGAAAAGCTACGACCAACCTAGACAGGATATTAAAAAGCAGAGACATTACTTTGCCAACAAAGGTCCTTGTTGTCAAGGCTATAGTTTTCCCAGTAGCCATATATGAATGTGAGAGTTGGACTACAAAGAAAGCTGAGCACCGAAGAATTGATGCTTTTGAACTGTGGTGTTGGAGAAGACTCTTGAGAGTCCCTTGGACTGCAAGGAGATCCAACCAGTCCATCCTAAAGGAAATCAGTCCTGAGTGTTCATTGGAAGGACTGATGTTGAAGTTGAAACTCCAATACTTTGGCCACTTGATGTGAAGACGTGACTCATTGGAAAAGACCCTGATGCTGGGAAAGATTGAAGGTGCGAGGAGAAGTGGACGACATAGGATGAGATGGTTGGATGGCATTACTGACTCGATGGACATGAGTTTGAGTAAACTCTGGGAGTTGGTGATGGACAGGGAGACCTGGCATGCTGCAGTCCATTGGGTCGCAGAGAATCGGACACAACTGAGAGGCTGAACTGAACTGAGATGATATGTGGTAGGAAAAAGCTAAGGTCTGTCTAAAGGGGAATGATTGTGAATGATGCTGTAGCAGAGGCTGTTTGTACCTCCCCCCCCCACTCCACAACACCCCGCACTTACCATTTCTCCGCCAGCGCCTGTGGGACTTCATCTGGTTTGCTTTGCCTGTTTTCAGGGCAGGCCAGAAGTGCCACGGAAGGAGCTGATTTGGCAACATGCCCTTCACCAACTTCCTTCTCTCTCTTGCCCACTTCCCCACTGCGATCAGGGGTTTATAGGGGTCATCTCCTAAATCAGCCACTTGAACCCTCATTCTGAGATGCACTCACATCTCAGGGTCTTCCTTGCAGGGATCTTCAATAAGACAGATGCATACTAGAATCTCACTTGGTTGCTAAAATATCCCCCCTCCACACACACTCAACATGGATATAACTTTAAAATTAAGTACTAGATGATAAAAGTAGGACATAAAACAAACTTTTAAAGCACATGCCATTTGTATAAACAAAAAAAATCTTACAAATAAAACTAAAAAACAGGATATACTTTTTGAGACTACATATATAACCAACTGCAAAGAGTCGGACATGACTGAGCAACTTCACTTTCACTTTTCACTTTCATGCGTTGGAGAAGGAAATGGCAACCCACTCCAGTGTTCTTGCCTGGAGAATTCCAGGGATGGGGGAGCCTGGTGGGCTGCCGTCTATGGGGTCGCACAGAGTCGGACACAACTGAAGCGACTTAGCAGCAGCAGTAGCAGCATATAACCAAACACTTATACTAAACACGTTATAGAAAGAAACAGGAGTTAAGCTATCAGGAATGAAATGTAAACACCATGCTGTGAACTGAAATTTACATTTATATATATATTTATTTCTATAAATATATGTTTTATATAGGGCTTCCTGGTGGTACAGTGGTAAAGAATCCACATGCCAATGAGGAGACACAAGAGACACAGGTTCGATCCCTGGGTCGGGAAGATCTCCTGGAGAAGAAAATGGCAATCCACTCCAATATTCTTGCCTGGAAAATTCCAGGGACAGAGGAGCCTAGTGGGCTACAGTCCATGGGATCACAAAGAGTTGGACACAACTGAGCTACACACACACACATTTTATATAATACATATATTTATTTTTTGTATTAATATGCATTTATATATCATATTAATATAAAATATAAATATATATATTATATAAAACGTGTGTGTGTGTAGCTCAGTTGTGCATTTATATACCATATTGGAGAAGGAAATGGCAACCCACTCCAGTACTTCTTGCCTTGAAAATCCCATGGACGGAGGAGCTTGGTGCAGGCTACTATTCATGTGGTCGCAAAGAGTCGGGTACGACTGAGCGACTTCACTTCACTTCACTTATATACCATATTATATTTATATGGGCTACAAACTATTGTACATTTATATATAGTATATAATATACATGTATTTGTGGCTTCATTGATAGCTCAGTTGGTAAAGAATCCGCCTGCAATGCAGGAGACCCCGGTTCAATTCCTGGGTCAGGAAGATCCGCTAGAGAAGGGATAGGCTACCCACTCCAGTATTCTTGGATTTCCCTTGTTGGCTCAGCTGGTAAAGAATCTGCCTGCAATGCAGGAGACCCTGGTTCAATTCCTAGGTTGGGAAGATCCCCTGGAGAAGGGAAAGGCTACCCACTCTAGTATTCTGGCCTGGAGAATTCCATGGACTGTATAGTCCATGGGGTCGCAGAGTCAGACACGACTGAGTGACTTTCACTTTCATAAATTTATTCATATAAAACATATTTTATATAAGTTATGGATTTGTATATTATATACATTTGCATTTATGTATATTATGTATTTCCACATAAATAAACTTTTAATTTTTCAAGGGCTAAAGAAAAGATAAAAAGGGAAACATATATCCTTTTTCTTATTTCATGGTCTTTTTGATGATCAGCCTACTCTGCTGCTCTGACCCTTAATGCCCATGTCTCAGACACATATTCCAAACATGCAGCTTGGCACACAGCATAATTGCTTTAGTTCTGACTTAGGAGCCTGAGGGCTTCCCTGGTGGCTTGGATGGTAAAGAATCTGCCTGCAATGCAGGAGGCCCAGTTTTCGTCCCTGGGTCAGGAAGATCCCCTGGAGAAGGGAATGGCTACCCACTCCAGTATTCTTGCCTGGAGAATTCCATGGACAGAAGAGCCTGGCGGGCTACAATTCATGGGGTCACAAAAGAGTCAGACACAACTGAGCGACTTGCACTTTCACTTTGGGAGCCTGTGGGTGTGTTGTTTCACCATCCCTCCTCCTTGGCTCCTTGGATCTGCTTTACATGGCAGCTCACACTAACACTTTAGGGCTCCAGGGATCTAGTCCTCCAGCCCATCCTGCCATGTTATGCATGGCAAAATTGGGGTTCTGGTCTCCCCCATGTTGCCAACTCTGGGCAAACGCAGTGTGGGGGGAGACTGAAAGGTTGTTGTTGAATCACGCGAATACACCGGGATTCTTGGCCCCCGGGGGAGAAGAATTCAATCCAGGGCCAGAGACGAGGCTTGATCGCTCAGAGCTTTTGTGTAATAAAGTTTTATTTTTATTAAAGTATAAAGGAGATAGAGTAAGCTTCTGACATAGGCATCAGAAGGGGGTAGAAAGAGTACCCGCCTGCTAGTCTTCAGCTGGATGTTATATAGTCACTAGTAGTCTGTTAATAAAAGAAAGGAATGTCTTAAAATTCAGAATGGCACCAGGCCCCTCACCCATAAGATGCATTTTGGGATAATCTTGGCACCAAATGGTTTATCCTGGGCCATAAAATGATTAACTTGAATCTTGAAGAAGAGCAGACTACTATACAAATAGTTTCATTTACATAGATTAGGGGAACAATATCCATACTGGTTTGTCAAGTAGGTTCTGGGCCAAGAGGCAGAACCGACTTGGAGACAGAGTTTGGGGTAAAGGCATAGTATATTAGCATAGCTTAAGATGAACATTTCCATAAGAAAAAGGCATTGGTTATCTCTCCTCGAAACCAGGTGTCATTATGGCAACACAGTATTTTAAGAGAAACCTCCCTTTAAATTTGTATAGAGAAGGAAAAAATATTGCTAGTTTGTTTCCTCCTGCCGCTTAAGAGAGATAAAAATGTCTGACACTTGCAGGCTATTTCCTTCATTTGGAGACCCCTGGCCTTCCTGCCTGTTACCCTCTCAAGACTATGGATGCAGTTTCCCGAGTTGCCTGTGTAAGTTCAAGTCCTGATTCCATCTCTTTCTAGTTGAACAGATGTGGTGAGCTAATTAACCCTGTGTCCCTTAGAAGAACTGGGGAGTCTGTATGTTCTACTACCCAGGGTAGCTGTGGGGATAGAACAAAACTAGCCTTGTAAAGTGTTTCCTGGTGCATGATACATGCTCAATAATACTCACCTCTTAGCCCAGGGCTTCTGAGATGTTCGCAGTGCTCTAGCCAATGCTTGGCCTGGACCCTGATCTGTTCTTGTCCTAACAAAGGTTTGCTTCAGTTTCTGTTACATGCACTCTGTAAGGAAAGGCTGAAAATGCTAACAGTGCCATAAACCGGTTAGGCCAGTGGGTACAGAACATTCTTTCGTCCATTTTGGCTTCAGTTTGAAAAATCACAGTGGAAGTCCCAGGTTTGTTTGTTTTTTGTTTTTTTTTTTTTCAGGTTCCTAATGTTTAAAATGGAGAATTAAGGATCTACCTTCTTCACAGAGTGACTGTGAGGTCCAAGCAAAATCATCCACATGCAAGCACACAGAAGACTACACTCCAGAGTGCATACTTCTGAGCTCTGAAGGCTTGAGCAGTCCCATCACCCACACACCTATTTTCAGAAACTCAGCTACTCCCCTGCCCCTTTTTTATTATGGTAAAATACACATTATATAATTTTTGCCATCTCAGCCATTTTTGAAGTGTACCGTAGTCCAAAACTCTTTTCATCTTGCAAAATCAAAACTCTGTACCTACTAAACAATAAGTCCTCATTCCTCCTTTCTCTCAGGCCCCCAGGAACCCCATTCTACTTTCTGTTTTTGTGAATTTGACTGCTCTAGATACTTCATGAGTAGAATCACACAGAATTTGTCTTTCTGTGGCTGGCTTATTTCACTTAGAATAATGTCCTCTAGGTTCATCTATGTTGGAGCCTGTGTCAATACTTCCTTTTTAAGGCTGAAGAATTCCATTGTATGCATACACCGTGTTTTGTTTATCCATTCATCTTTCAGTGATCACAGTCGTGTTTCTTTCATGTTCTGTTTTCTTTGTGATTACCATGGTGATTACATTTAAAACCCTCACATTAAATCACTCTAATTTGAATTTGCCTGTGTGCCTGCCAAGTCGCTTCAGTTGTGTCCAACTCTTTGTGACTCTGTGGACCTTAGCCCACCAGGCTCCTCTGTCTATAGTATTCTCCAAGAAGACTGGAGTAGGTTGCCATGCCCTCCTCCAGGGGATCTTCTCCACTCAGGGATCAAATGGTTCTTTACCATTAGCACCACCCAGGAAGGCTTAATTTGAATTTATGTCAGCTTTAATTCAATAGCATAAAATAACTCTGCTCCTTTACAGCTCTGTCCCCACTATTTTCAGTTACTGATGTGAAAAAAATGTGTTAAAATACTTGTGATGTAAGATTTACCATCTTGACTACTTTTAAGTGTACAGTGAAGTGGTATTAAATCACGTTCACACTGATGTGTAACCACCACATCATCCATTCCCACAAATCTTACAAATCTGAAACTCTGTGCCTACTAAATAACAGCTCCCTCTTTTCCCTTCCCTCTAGCCCCTGCCAACTGCTATTCTACTTTCTCCATGATTTTGGCAACTTTTAAGTACTTCATATGGGCTTCCCTGGTAGCTCAGCAGTAAAGAATCCACCTGCCAATGCAGGAGACCCAGACTGGGATTTTCATAAATCCCAGTTGTCTGCTATTACTTTTGTTGCCTGTGCCTTTGCATCCCTAGGTCAGGAAGATCCCCTGGAGAAGGCAATGGCAACCCGCTCCGGTATTCTTGCGTGGGAAATCCCATGGACAGGGGAGCCTGGTGGGCTGCAGTCCATGGGGTTGCAAAAGAGTTGGACCTGACTTTAGTGACTAAATAACAACAAGTACCTTATATAGGTGGGATCCTATGTTTATTTTTTTGTGACTGGCTTATTTTACTTAGCATAATATCCTTAACGCTCATCCATGTTGTAGCATATTGCAGAAGTTCCTTCCTTTTTAAGGCTGAAAAATATTTCACTGCATGTATATACCACATTTTGCTTATCCATTCATTGGTAATGGACATTTGAATTTCTTCCATATTTTAGCTATTGTGAATGGTGCTGTTGTGTACATGGATGTAAAAATATTCCTTTGAGACTCTGCTTTCATTTCTTTTGGGTATATACCCAAATGTGATACTACCAGATCATATGCTAATTCTATTTTTCATTTTTTGAAGTACCCCCATAGTGTTTTCCTCAGTAACTTTCCCATTTTGCCCTCCCAGCAACACCGCCGTTCAGTTCAGTTGCTCAGTCGTGTCCAACTCTTTGCAACCCCATAAATCGCAGCACACCAGGCCTCCATGTCCATCACCAACTCCCAGAATTCACCCAGATTCACGTCCATCGAGTCAGTGATGCCATCCAGCCATCTCATCCTCTGTCATCCCCTTCTCCTCCTGCCCCCAATCCCTCCCAACATCAGAGTCTTTTCCAATGAGTCAACTCTTCGCATGAGGTGGCCAAAGTACTGGAGTTTCAGCTTTAGCATCACTCCTTCCAAAGAAATCCCACGGCTGATCTCCTTCAGAATGGACTGGTTGGATCTCCTTGCAGTCCAAGGGACTCTCAAGAGTCTTCTCCAATACCACAGTTCAAAGCATCAATTCTTTGGCGCTCAGCTTTCTTCACAGTCCAACTCTCACATCCATACATGACCACAGGAAAAACGATAGCCTTGACTAGACGGACCTTTGTTGGCAAAGTGATGTCTCTGCTTTTCAATATGCTATCTAGGTTGATCATAACTTTTCTTCCAAGGAGTAAGCGTCTTTTAATTTCATGGCTGCAGTCACCATCTGCAGTGATTTTGGAGCCCAAAAAAATAAAGTCTGACACTGTTTCCACTCTTTCCCCATCTATTTCCCATGAAGTGATGGGACCAGATGCCATGATCTTCATTTTCTGAATGTTGAGTTTTAAGCCAACTTTTTCACTCTCCTCTTTCACCTTCATCAAGAGGCTTTTGAGTTCCTCTTCACTTTCTGCCATAAGGGTGGTGTCATCTGCATATCTGAGGTGATTGATATTTCTCCCAGCAATCTTGATTCCAGCTTGTGCTTCTTCCAGCCCAGCATTTCTCATGATGTACTCTGCACATAAGTTAAATAAACAGGGTGACAATATACAGCCTTGATGTACTCCTTTTCGTATTTGGAACCAGTCTGTTGTTCCATGTCCAGTTCTAACTGTTGCTTCCTGACCTGCATACAGGTTTCTCAAGAGGCAGGTCAGGTGGTCTGGTATTCCCATCTCTTTCAGAATTGTCCACAGTTTATTGTGATCCACACAGTCAAAGGCTTTGGCATAGTCAATAAGGCAGAAATAAATGTTTTTCTGGAACTCTCTTGCTTTTTCCATGATCCAACGGATATTGGCAATTTGATCTCTGGTTCCTCTGACTTTTCTAAAACCAGCTTGAACATCTGGAAGTTCATGGTTCACGTATTGCTGAAGCCTGGCTTGGAGAATTTTGAGCATGACTTTACTAGCGTGTGAGATGAGTGCAATTGTATGGTAGTTTGAGCATTTTTTGGCATTGCCTTTCTTTGGGATTGGAATAAAAACTGACCTTTTCCAGTCCTGTGGCCACTGCTGAGGTTTACAAATGTGCTGGCATATTGAGTGTAGCACTGTCACAGCATCGTCTTTCAGGATTTGAAATAGCTCAACTGGAATTCCATCACCTCCACTAGCTTTGTTCGTAGTGATGCTTCCTAAGGCCCACTTGACTTCACATTCCAGGATGTCTGGCTCCAGGTGAGTGATCACATCATCGTGATTATCTGGGTCGTGAAGATCTTTTTTGTACAGTTCTTCTGTGTATTATTGCCACCTCTTCTTAATATCTTCTGCTTCTGTTAGGTCCATACCATTTCTGTCCTTTTTTGAGCCCATCTTTGCATGAAATGTTCCCTTGGTAGCTCTAATTTTCTTGAAGAGATCTCTGCTCTTTCCCATTCTGTTGTTTTCCTCTATTTCTTTGCATTGATCGCTGAGGAAGGCTTTCTTATCTCTCCTTGCTATTCTTTGGAATTCTGCATTCAGATGCTTATATCTTTCCTTTTCTCCTTTGCTTTTCGTTTCTCTTCTTTTCACAGCTATTTGTAAGGTCTCCCCAGACAGCCATTTTCCTTTTTTGCATTTCTTTTCCATGGGGATGGTCTTGATCCCTGTCTCCTGTACAGTGTCACGAACCTCAGTCCATAGTTCATCAGGCACTCTATGTATCAGATCTGCTGTAATTTGTCTACTTCACCACGAAAACGTTGTCATTGTTGTTTTAGAATGTAGCCATGTTAATGAGTGTGGGGTGGCATCTCGTTGCAGTTTTTATTTGCGTTTCCTGAATGATTAGTGAAACTGATCACCTTTTCAGATGCTGATTGACCTTTTGTATAGTTTTTTTTCAGAGAAATACCTGTTAAAGTCCTTTGCCCATTTTTAAAGCACGTTGTTTGTTTTTAGTTGTTGAGTTTTAGGAGTTATAGATGTATTCTGGATAATTATCCCTTATCAGATATATAATTTGCAAATATTTTTTCTGAATCTGTAGGCTGACTTTTTACTCTGTGAATAGTGTCTCTTGATATACAAATAAAAATAATTTAACATTTTCATAAATCCCAGTTGTCTGTTATTAACTTTTGTTGCCTGTGCCTTTGGTGTCATATCCAAGAAATCATTGACAAATATAACATTGTGAAGATTTTATTCTGTATATTTTTTCAGAGTTTCATTGTTTTGGGTCTTATATTAAATGTTTGATCCATTTGGAGCTAATTTTTATATATGGTGTTGAGTAAGGATCCAACTTTCCAACTTTATTCTTTTGCACATGGATATCCAGTTTTCCCAGGACTTTTAGTTGAAAAGACTTTTCTTTATTGAATGATTGGCACCATGGTCAAAAATCATTTGGCCAAATATAGAAGAGCTTATTTCTGGATCGTTATTCTGTTACACTGACCTGTGTGTCTGTGTTTATCCCTGTGACACACTGTTTGATTACCACGGCTTTGTCGTAAGTATTGAAATTAGGACATGTGAGTTCTCTAGTTTTGTTGTTGTTTTCAATATTGTTTTTGGTTATTTGGGCTCTGTTGAAACTCAATATGAATTTTAGGGTGAGTTTATCTAATTCTACAAACAATATCTTTGGGATTTAAATAGGGATTGCATTGAATTTGGGGAATACTGACATTTTAAAAATATTAAGTCTTCTAATCCATGAACATAGAATGTGTTTCCATTTATTTTTGTCATCTTCATTTCTATTTGCAATATTTTGCAGTTTTTCTTATATAAGTTTTTCACTTCCTTGGTGAAGATAGTTCCTAAGTATTTAATACTTTTTGATGTCAGTATAAATTTGCCTTTGTAATTTCCTTTTCATATTATTCCTTATTTGTATGTAGAGATGCAGTTAATTTTGTGTGTTGACTTTGTATCACTTTATTGAATTCATTTATTCTAACAGCTTTTTGGGAGAATCTTTAGGATTTTCTACATAAGATCATATCATCTGCAAACAGAGATAATTTTAATTTTCCCATTCCAATTTAGATGTTTTTTCCTTCTTTTTCTTGTCTATCTGCTCTAGCTAGAACTTCTAGTACTCTGTTGAATAGAAGTGGTGAAAGGGGGTGTCTTTGTCTTGTTTCTGATCTTGGAGAGAAAGCTTTCAGTCTTTAACCACATGTTTGCTGTGAGTTTTTCATATGTGGCTTTTATCATGTGGAGGTAGTTTCCTTATTTTGTTGAAGGTTATTTATCACAAAAGAATGTTCAATTACTTCCAAATAAATTTTCTGCATCAAATTAAATGATCATGTTTTTTCCTTCATTTTGTAATGTGACATATTACATTGATTTTCACATTTTGAGCCATCCTTGTGTGAGTGAAGTGAAGTTGCTCAGTCGTGTCTGACTCTTTGCGACCCCATGGACTGTAGCCTACAAGGCTTCTCTGTCCATGGGATTTTCCAGGTGAGAGTACCAGAGTGGGTTGCCTTTTCCTTCTCCAGGGGATCTTCCCGACCCAAGAATCGAACCGAGGTCTCCCGCATTGCGGGCAGACGCTTTACCCTCTGAACCACCAGGGAAGCCCTGAGCCATCCTTGTATTCCAAGGATAAATTTTGCCTGGTTAAGGTGTATAATCCATTTAGTGTGCTGCTGAATTGTGTTTGGTAGTATTTTGTTGATGATTTTGCATCAAGTTTCATAAGGGATATTGATCTATAGTTTTCTCTTCTGGTAGTATGCTTGTCTTGCTTTTGTGTCAAAGTTATGTTGTCCTCATAGAATGAGTTAGGAACTGTTCCCTCCTCTTTAATATTCTGATAAATTTGAGAAGGATTGGTATTAGTGCTTTCTTAAATGTTTGGCAGAATTCACAGTGGAGCCGTAAGATCCAGGGCTTTTATTTATTGGGAGATTTTTGATGCAGTCTCCTTACTAGTTACAGGTCTAATCTATTTCTATTACTTTGTGATTCAGTCTTGGTAGATTTTGTGTTTCTAGGAATTTTTATTTTAGGTTATTTAGTATTTTGGGGTATAATCATTCACAATACAATCTTTTTTATTTCTATAGAATTGGTAGTGATGTCTATACTTTCACTTCTGATTTTAGTAATTTGAGTTTTTTCTCTTTTTTAGTGGCCCATCTAGTTAGATCTTGCCAATTTTGTTGCTCTTGTCAAAGAATCAACTTTTGGTTTTATTAATTTTCTCCATTGTTTATATGTACTGTATTTCATTTATCTCACCTAATCTTTATTATTTCCTTCCTTCTGTTAGCTTTAATTTTAGCTTGTTCTGTTGATCATAGATCTTTCTTGTTTTTTAATGTAAGAACTTATAGCTATACATTTCCCCCTTAATACCACTTTTGTTGGGAACTATAAGTTTTAGTATGTTATGTTTCTGTTTTCATCTACCTCTAATTATTTTTGAATATCCCTTGTGATTTCTTATTTTATCCACTGATTGTTTAAAAGATTGTTGTTTAATTTCCACAGTTTTGTGAATTTTCCAACTTTGTTATTGATTTCTAACTTCATCCTCTTGCATTAGTCTCTAAATGTATAGAAAACAAAAAGTAAAGTTACAAACCAATGTTACAATAATACTAGCTTTTATATTTGTCCTTGTATTTTATATTTATTCATACAGCTTTGTGTTATGGTCTTTGTCCTTTCATTTTACCTCACAGGACTCCCTTGACCATTTCTTGCAGGGCAGGTCCTGTGGTCACAAACTTGCTAAGCTTTACTTTCTCTGGGAAGGTCTTGATTTTCACCTCGTTTATGAAGAACACTGTGCTTGAGAGATTTTGGGGGTTTTTTTTTCCCCCCTTTTAACCCACTTTCTTCTGGCCTCCAGAGTTTCTGATGGGAAATCTGCTTATAAACTTATTGAGGATCACTTGGAACTGATGCTTCATTTCTCTCACTGCTTTCAAGATTTGCTTTTTATTTTTAGCTCTTGAAAGTTTGATTATAATATATCTTGGTGCGGGTTTCTTTGTGTTCATATTAGTTGTAGTATAGCATATTCTTGCCTTTCTTCAAATTTGAGATCTCAATCATTATTTCTCTGTTCATTTCTCTCTATTCTACTTCTTCCTCTAAGACTTCCCTGATGTTAATGTTTGTTATTTTGATGATGTTCCTATTTCTCCCAGGCTCTGTTTAATCTTTTTTTCTTTTTCTCCTCAGTCTTGATAATTTCCATTGTCCTGTTTTTAAGTTTACAGATTCTTTTTTCTGCCTGCTCAAAACTGTCTTTGAATCCTTCTAGTAAATTTTTAAATTTTAATTTTTGTACTGTTCATTTCCAGAATTTCTTTTTGGTTTCTTTTAGGTTTTCTCTTTATTACTATTTTTATTTTGTTCATACTTTGTTTTCTTGACTCTCTCCACATTTTCCTTTAGTTTCCTGTATGTACACTAGTTTTTGAATGTTTTAGTCTTTAATGTCTGACTTCTGAATGAAGAAAAGCAAAATATGTAGGGGTAGTAAAATGGCACCTGCCTTTGAAATCTCCCGGAAATCACATTAGTCAAAGGAGGGTTTTGCAACAATGGGAAGAGGTACAACAATGATGACTTGTACCTATTCATCTGTGCCTATGTGATCAGAAGCAGCAATTAATAATCAAAGCACAAATTATCCTGTAATTGGAGAATATAAACCTTTTTGCACATCCCATATCCCACAAGTTGTGTTCAGGTTGCTCAAAGAATACCTGCACAGCTGCCTGCCACATGGCTGGAGTTGGGGGGATGGGTAACTGCTACTGTGTTAAGAGCTGAAATTGGCCCAAATTGACTGCAATTTACTGTCCAAGACTTTCCGTGGAAGTTGCAAGCCTTCAATAGGCTCCAGATTTCCAAAATAGTTACATCAGACAGATTCTGTCAGTGCAATTTTTGTCTAGATAGAGAGACAGATTCCTGGCACATCCTAATTCTCTGTGTTCCCTGAAATCCCTCCTGCCAGAATTTTTTCTCCAGCTGCACCATTGCATATTCCCACTGGCAATGTATGAAGGTTCCAGTTTCTTCACATCCTTGCCAACACTTGTTATTATCTCTCTCAACAAGTGTCTTTTGATCAATGACCAAGTGACGGGAGGGAACTAAAGAAACAGAAAAGAACTGTTGAGAAGAAAAAGGCTTGAGTGAAAATTCTGAAAAAATTGAGTAGGGGAAATAGGGAGAAGTGCTAGAGACTGGGTAGGAAGAAGGTTGGAGGAAACCTAGTATGAATAGTGGGTTCAAACATAGTATGAACCCACTCCCACAAATATGAAGTAAGGAGAAAGACAAAGCAAATATGTGGGCTGGGAAAGGCCACAAAAGTGGGAATCACTGGCCAGATGTGAGTGTATGGGGTGCCAGCTGGGGGACTATGAGGACAGAAGCCTTGGCTGTAGCTACACTGGCAATGGTTTGGGATTTTATTAAGGAAACTCAAACCTGCTCTGTGTTCAGTTCCTTGGAAAATAACTCTTTACAGGACAAGATTTTTGGCCATTTGTGATGTAACAATTCTTTTATTACTGAAAAGATAGCTCTGCTAAGCTGTCACTTGAGAATTCCATGAGGCTGGACCATTGTTTTCCCCAAAGGGAATTTACATGAGTTATAAGAGGGAATAAAACCATAAGAGGCCTGATGAAATCCATATATCTGTTCTATGCTCTGTAAACTTTTATATGCTTCATTCAGTTCAGTTCACTTCAGTCACTCAGCCATGTCTGACTCTTTGCAATCCAATGGACTGCAGCACACCAGGCTTCCCTGTTAATCACCAAAACACAGAGCTTACTCAAACTCATGTCCATAGCGTCGGTGATGCCATCCAACCATCTCATCCTCTGTCATCCACTTCTCCTCCAGCCTTCAATTTTTCTCAGCATCAGGGTCTTTTCCAATGAGTCTGTTCTTCACATCAGGTGGCCAAAATATTGGAGTTTCAGCTTCAGCATCAGTCCTTCCAATGAATATTCAGGACTGATTTCCTTTAGGATGGGCTGGTTGGGTCATGAAGATCTTTTTTGTATAGTTCTTCTGTGTATTCTTGCCACCTCTTCTTAATATCTTCTGCTTCTGTTAGGCCCATACCATTTCTGTCTTTTATTGTGCTCTTTTCTGCATGAAATGTACCCTTGGTATCTCTAACTTTCTTGAAGAGATCTCTAGTCTTTCCCATTCTGTTGTTTTCCTCTATTTCTTTGCACTGATCACCGAGGAAGGCTTTCTTATCTCTCCTTTCTATTCTTTGGAACTCTGCACTCAAATGGATTTATCTTTCCTTTTCTCCTTTGCCTTTCACTTCTCTTCTTTTCTCAGCTATTTGTAAGGCCTCCTCAGACAACCATTTTGCCTTTTTGCATTCTTTTTCTTGGGGATGGTCTTGATCTCTGCCTCCTGTGCAATGTCACGAACCTCCATCCATAGTTCTTCAGGCACTCTGTCTATCAGATCTAATCTCTTGAGTCTATTTGTCACTTCCACTGTATAATCGTAAGGGATTTGGTTTAGGTCATACCTGAATGGTCAAGTGGCTTTCCCTACTTTCTTCAATTTAAGTCTGAATTTGATAATAAGGAATTCATGATCTGAGCCCCAGTCAGCTCCCAATCTTGTTTTTGCTGACTGTATAGAGCTTCTCCATCTTTAGCTGGAAAGAATATAATCAATCTGATTTTAGTATTGACCATCTGGTGATGCTTCCTACTTGGTGATATTTCTTTAATAGATGGCCCACTTCCCTGAGTGCCAAATGAGAAAGGAGTTAGAATCAGATGTCATTACTGTTTGTCATCTCAGACATGAATGAGTGAGGCAGGAGCCTGGTCTCCTCATCATGCTTACAGAGTTGTGTCAACACAGTCTGCCTCTTTGCCTGTCTCAGGATAGGTGAGTAGTGACTTTTACCATAAACCATTCAAGGGAGGAAATATCACCAATAGACTATCTGATGATTACTAATGTTGAGTTGAAAATTAAAGAAAGTTTTCCTGAAAAATTCTTGTGACACTGCCTGTCCTTTGCTGTACTTCATCTTTCACTCCTTACCTTACCAGGAGAAATGAACCTCTCTTACATATAGTCAGTTGATCTCAAACCTTCTGGTACCGTTGGGCTGCAGCAAAAGGCTCTGAGAGACCTTAGCACCTTAGCTGTGGGACTGGCCCTTCTATAAGTTGATGTTAGTGTGTAAAATATGGTGGGTGCACAGGTTAGTATGTTTCTCTTTTCTCCTTTCTTGTATTTAGTTTTCTTTTAGCACAGTAAAAATGTAAGACATTGGACAAGGTGAAAAGGAAAGTCCAATGAGAATTTCCATTTTCTAGTGGTCAATTATGAGATTGGTTCACTGAACGAGAAATGAGCCAAAAGGAGAATGATTCCTAGTTTACTCCCAAATGTAGGGAATTTTTTTTTTAAAGAATTCAGAGAAGGACCAGGACAAAACACACACTATCAATTGAAAAGTCTTCAAAGAATCCTTTTACTTCTTGGCTACAACTGCATTTGCATTATTTATTTTAATTTATGCTATTTTAAAATTTTACATATAGTAAGTTAACTTTCTTTTGTGTACAGTTGTATGAGTTTGAATACTTGTAGAGTACTGTAAAAATGGAATCATATAGTGATTTTTTGAGGTTGGATTTTTGCACTCAGTGTAACGTCCTTATGCTTTATCAAAGTTCTTTTTTTAATATAAATTTATTTATTTTAATTAGAGGCTAATTACTTTACAATATTGTATTGCTTTTGCCATACATTGACATGAATCCACCACGGGTGTACACGTGTTCCCCATCCTGAACCACCCTCCCACCTCCCTCCCCATACCATCCCTCTGGGTCATCCCAGTGCACCAGCCCCGAGCATCCTGTATCATGCATTGAATCTGGACTGGCGATTCATTTCACATATGATAATATACATGTTTCAATGCCATTCTCCCAATCATCCCACCCTCGCCCTCTCCCACAGAGTCCATAAGACTGTTCTATATATCTATGTCTCTTTTGCTGTCTCGCATACAGGGTTATTGTTACCATCTTTCTAAATTCCATATATATGCGTTAGTATAATGTATTGGTGTTTTTCTTTCTGGCTTACTTCACTCCGTATAATAGGTTTCAGTTTCATCCACCTCATTAGAACTGATTCAAATGTATTCTTTTTAATAGCTGAGTAATACTCCATTGTGTATATGTACCACAGCTTTCTTATCCATTCGTCTGCTGATGGACATCTAGGTTGCTTCCATGTCCTGGCTATTATAAACAGTGCTGCGATGAACATTGGGGTACATGTGTCTCTTTCAATTCTGGTTTCCTCGGTGTGTATGCCCAGCAGTGGGATTGCTGGGTTGTGTGACAGTTCTATTTCCAGATTTTTAAGGAATCTCCACACTGTTGTCCATAGTGGCTCTACTAGTTTGCATTCCCACCAACAGTGTAAGAGGGTTCCTTTTTTTCCACACCCTCTCCAGCATTTATTGCTTGTAGACTTTTGGATAGCAGCCATTCTGACTGGTGTGAAATTGTACCTCAGAGTGGTTTTGATTTGCATTTCTCTGATAATGAGTGATGTTGAGCATCTTTTCATGTGTTTGTTAGCCATCTGTATGTCTTCTTTGGAGAAATATCTGTTTAGTTCTTTGGCCCATTTTTTGATTGGGTCATTTATTTTTCTGGAATTGAGCTGCAGGAGTTGCTTGTATATTTTTGAGATTAGTTGTTTGTCAGTTGCTTCATTTGCTATTATTTTCTCCCATTCTGAAGGCTGTCTTTTCACCTTGCTTATAGTTTCCTTTGTTGTGCAGAAGCTTTTAATTTTAATTAGGTCCCATTTGTTTATTTTTGCTTTTATTTCCAATATTCTGGGAGGTGGGTCATAGAGGATCCTGCTGTGATTTATGTCAGAGAGTGTTTTGCCTATGTTCTCCTCTAGGAGTTTTATAGTTTCTGGTCTTACATTTAAATCTTTAATCCATTTTGAGTTTATTTTTGTGTATGGTGTTAGAAAGTATTCTAGTTTCATTCCTTTACAAGTGGTTGACCAGTTTTCCCGGTTAAAGAGATTGTCTTTTCTCCATTGTATATTCTTGCCTCCTTTGTCAAAGATAAGGTGTTCATAGGTGCACGGGTTTATCTCTGGGCTTTCTATTTTGTTCCATTGATTTATATTTCTGTCTTTGTGCCAGTACCATACTGTCTTGATGACTGTGGCTTTGTAGTAGAGCCTGAAGTCAGGCAGGTTGATTCCTCCAGTTCCATTCTTCTTTCTCAAGATTGCTTTGGCTATTTGAGGTCTTTTGTATTTCCATACAAATTGTGAAATTATTTGTTCTAGCTCTGTGAAAAATACCGTTGGTAGCTTGATAGGGATTCCATTGAATCTATAGATTGCTTGGGTAGTATACTCATTTTCACTATATTGATTCTTCCAATCCATGAACACGGTATATTTTCCCATCTGTTTGGGACCCCATGGACTGCAGCCTACCAGGCTCCTCCGTCCATGGGATTTTCCAGGCAAAAGTACTGGAGTGGGGTGCCATTGCCGTCTCCCTCCATCTATTAGTGTCCTCTTTGATTTCTTTCACCAGTGTTTTATAGTTTCCTATATATAGGTCTTTTGTTTCTTTAGGTAGATATATTTCT
The DNA here is from genome assembly GCF_003369695.1 of Bos indicus x Bos taurus. Taxonomy (NCBI): domain Eukaryota; kingdom Metazoa; phylum Chordata; class Mammalia; order Artiodactyla; family Bovidae; genus Bos; species Bos indicus x Bos taurus. The sequence goes on along the minus strand of NC_040083.1, from coordinate 85,715,567 downwards.
AAGTATTTTATTCTTTTCATTGCAATGGTGAATGGAATTGTTTCCTTAATTTCTCTATTTTCTCATTATTAGTGTATAGGAATGCAAGGGATTTCTGTGTGTTGATTTTATATCCTGCAACTTTACTATAGTCATTGATTAGCTCTAGTAATTTTCTGGTGGAGTCTTTAGGGTTTTCTAGAGGACCATGTCATCTGCAAACAGTGAGAGTTTTACTTCTTCTTTTCCAATTTGGATTCCTTTTATTTCTTTTTCTGCTCTGATTGCTGTGGCCAAAACTTCCAAAACTATGTTGAATAGTAGTGGTGAAAGTGGGCACCCTTGTCTTGTTCCTGACTTTAGGGGAAATGCTTTCAATTTTTCACCATTGAGGATAATGTTTGCTGTGGGTTTGTCATATATAGCTTTTATTATGTTGAGGTATGTTCCTTCTATTCCTGCTTTCTGGAGAGTTTTTATCATAAATGGATGTTGAATTTTGTCAAAGGCTTTCTCTGCATCTATTAAGATAACCATGTGGCTTTTATTTTTCAATTTGTTAATGTGGTGTATTACATTGATTGATTTGAGGATATTGAAGAATCCTTGCATCCCTGGGATAAAGCCCACTTGGTCATGGTGTATGATCTTTTTAATATGTTGTTGGATTCTGATTGCTAGAATTTTGTTTAGGATTTTTGCATCTATGTTCATCAGTGATATTGGCCTGTAGTTTTCTTTTTTTGTGGGATCTTTGTCAGGTTTTGGTATTAGGGTGATGGTGGCCTCATAGAATGGGTTTGGAAGTTTACTTTCCTCTGCAATTTTCTGGAAGAGTTTGAGTAGCATAGGTGTTAGCTCTTCTATAAATTTTTGGTAGAATTTAGCTGTGAAGCCGTCTGGACCTGGGCTTTTGTTTCCCCAGGTCTGATTACAGTGTCAATTTCCGTGCTTGTGATGGGTCTGTTAAGATTGTCTATTTCTTCCTGGTTCAGTTTTGGAAAGTTGTACTTTTCTAAGAATTTGTCCATTTCTTCCAAGTTGTCCATTTTACTGGCATATAATTGCTGATAATAGTCTCTTATGATCCTTTGTATTTCTGTGTTGTCTGTTGTGATCTCTCCATTTTCATTTCTAATTTTATTGATTTGATTTTTCTCCCTTTGTTTCTTGATGAGTCTGGCTAATGGTTTGTCAATTTTATTTATCCTCTCAAAGAACCAGCTTTTGGCTTTGTTGATTTTTGCTATGGTCTCTTTTGTTTCTTTTGCATTTATTTCTGCCCTAATTTTTAAGATTTCTTTCCTTCTACTAACCCTGGGGTTCTTCATTTCTTCCTTTTCTAGTTGCTTTAGGTGTAGAGTTAGGTTATTTATTTGACTTTTTTCTTGTTTCTTGAGGTATGCCTGTATTGCTATGAACCTTCCCCTTAGCACTGCTTTTACAGTGTCCCACAGGTTTGGTGTTGTTGTGTTTTCATTTTCATTTCTATGCATATTTTGATTTCTTTTTTTTAAATTTTATTTTATTTTTAAACTTTACAATATTGTATTAGTTTTGCCAAATATCAAAATGAATCCGCCACAGGTAAACCTGTGTTCCTCATCCTGAACCCTCCTCCCTCCTCCCTCCCCATACCCTCCCTCTGGGTCGTCCCAGTAAACCAGCCCCAAGCATCCAGTATCGTGCATCGAACCTGGACTGGTGACTCGTTTCATACATGATATTGTACATGTTTCAATGCCATTCTCCCAAATCTCCCCACCCTCTCCCTCTCCCACAGAGTCCATAAGACTGATCTATACATCAGTGTCTCTTTTGCTGTCTCGTACACAGGGTTATTGTTACCATCTTTCTAAATTCCATATATATGCGTTAGTATACTGTATTGGTGTTTTTCTTTCTGGCTTACTTCACTCCGTATAATAGGTTTCAGTTTCATCCACCTCATTAGAACTGATTCAAATGTATTCTTTTTAATGGCTGAGTAATACTCATTGTGTATATGTACCACAGCTTTCTTATCCATTCATCTGCTGATGGGCATCTAGGTTGCTTCCATGTCCTGGCTATTATAAACAGTGCTGCGATGAACATTGGGGTACATGTGTCTCTTTCAATTCTGGTTTCCTCGGTGTGTATGCCCAGCAGTGGGATTGCTGGGTTGTGTGACAGTTCTATTTCCAGATTTTTAAGGAATCTCCACACTGTTGTCCATAGTGGCTCTACTAGTTTGCATTCCCACCAACAGTGTAAGAGAGTTCCCTTTTCTCCACACCCTCTCCAGCATTTATTGTTTGTAGACTTATGGATTGCAGCCATTCTGACTGGCGTGAAATGAAACCTCAGAGTGGTTTTGATTTGCATTTTTCTGATAATGAGTGATGTTGAGCATCTTTTCATGTGTTTGTTAGCCATCTGTATGTCTTCTTTGGAGAAATATCTGTTTAGTTCTTTGGCCCATTTTTTGATTGGGTCATTTATTTTTCTGGAATTGAGCTGCAGGAGTTGCTTGTATATTTTTGAGATTAGTTGTTGTCAGTTGCTTCATTTGCTATTATTTTCTCCCATTTTGAAGGCTGTCTTTTCACCTTGCTTATAGTTTCCTTTGTTGTGCAGAAGCTTTTAATTTTAATTAGGTCCCATTTGTTTATTTTTGCTTTTATTTCCAATATTCTGGGAGGTGGGTCATAGAGGATCCTGCTGTGATGTATGTCAGAGAGTGTTTTGCCTATGTTCTCCTCTAGGAGTTTTATAGTTTCTGGCCTTACGTTTAGATCTTTAATCCATTTTGAGTTTATTTTTGTGTATGGTGTTAGAAAGTGTTCTAGTTTCATTCTTTTACAAGTGGTTGACCAATTTTCCCATTCTTCTGTGATTTGTTGGTTATTCAGCAGCGTGTTGTTCAGCCTCCATATGTTGGAATTTTTAATAGTTTTTCTCCTGTAATTGAGATCTAATCTTACTGCATTGTGGTCAGAAAAGATGCTTGGAATGATTTCTATTTTTTTGAATTTACTAAGGCTAGATTTATGGCCCAGGATGTGATCTATCCTGGAGAAGGTTCCGTGTGCGCTTGAGAAAAAGGTGAAATTCATTGTTTTGGGGTGAAATGTTCTATAGATATCAATTAGGTCTAACTGGTCTGTTGTATCATTTAAAGTTTGTGTTTCCTTGTTAATTTTTTGTTTAGTTGATCTATCCATAAATGTGAGTGGGGTATTAAAGTCTCCCACTATTATTGTGTTATTGTAAATTTCCCCTTTTGTACTTATTAGCATTTGTCTTACATATTGCAGTGCTCTTATGTTGGGTGCATATATATTTATAATTGTTATATCTTCTTGGATTGATCCTTTGATCATTATGTAGTGTCCTTCTTTTTCTCTTTTCACAGCCTTTGTTTTAAAGTCTATTTTATCTGATATTAGTATTGCTACCCCTGCTTTCTTTTGGTCTCTATTTGCATGGAATCTTTTCCCAGCCCTTCACTTTCAGTCTGTATGTGTCCCTTGTTTTGATGTGGGTCTCTTGTAGACAACATATATAGGGGTCTTGTTTTTGTATCCATTCATCCAGTCTTTGTCTTTTGGTTGGGGCATTCAACCCATTTATGTTTAAGGTAATTATTTATAAGTATGATCCCATTGCCATGTACTTTATTATTTTGGATTCAAGTTTATACTTCCCTTTTGTATTTCCTGTCTAGAGAAGATCCTTTAGCATTTGTTTGAGAGCTGGTTTGGTGGTGCTGAATTCTCTCAGCTTTTGCTTGTCTGTAAAGCTTTGATTTCTCCTTCATATTTGAATGTGATCCTTGCTGGGTACAGTAATCTTGGCTGTAGGTTATTTTCTTTCATCACTTTAAGTATGTCCTGCCATTCCCTCCTGGCCTGAAGAATTTATATTGAAAGATCAGCTGTTATCCTTATGGGAATCCCCTTGTGTGTTATTTGTTGTTTTTCCCTTAGTGCCTTTAATATTTGTTCTTTGTGTTTGCTTTGTTAATTTGATTAATATGTGTCTTGGGGTGTTTTGTCTTGGGTTGATCCTGTTTGGGACTCTCTGGGTTTCTTGGACTTGGGTGATTATTTCCTTCCCCATTTTAGGGAAGTTTTCAACTATTATTTCCTTAAGTCTTTTCTCATAGTCTTTCTTTTTGTCTTCTTCTTCTGGGACTCCTATGATTCTGATGTTGGGGCATTTAACATTGTTCCAGAGGTCTCTGAAATTGTCCTCATTTCTTTTATTTGTTTTTTTTTTTTTTCTCTCTCTCTGCTTCATTTATTTCTACTATTCTGTCTTCTACCTCACTAATCTTATCTTCTGCCTCCATTATTCTACTATTTGTTCCCTCCAGAGTGTTTTTGATCTCATTTATTGCATTATTCATTATATATTGACTCTTTTTTTATTTCTTCTAGGTCTTTGTTAAACCTTTCTTGCATCTTAAAATCCTTGTCTCCAGGCTATTTAATCTGTGGTTCCATTTTGTTTTCAAGATTTGGGATCATTTTCACTATCATTATTCAGAATTCTTTATCAGGTAGATTCCCTGTCTCTTCTTTTCATTGGTTTGGTGGGCATTTATCCTGTTCCTTTACCTGCTGGGTATTCCTCTGTCTCTTCATCTTGTTTATATTGCTGTGTTTGGGGTGGCCTTTCTGTATTCTGGCAGTTTGTGGAGTTCTCTTTATTGTGGAGTTTCCTTGCTGTAGGTGGAGTTGTACGGGTGGCTTGTCAAGGCTTCCTGGTTAGGGAAGCTTGTGTTGGTGTTCTGGTGGGTGGATCTGGATTTCTTCTCTCTGGAATGCAATTAAGTGTCCAGTAATGAGTTATGAGGTGTCAATGGGTTTGGAGTGACTTTGGGCAGCCTGTATATTGAAGTTCAGGGCTGTGTTCCTGTGTTGCTGGAGAATTTTCATGGTATGTCTTGCTCTGGAACTTGTTGGCCCTTGGGTGGTGCTTGGTTTCAGTGTAGGTATGGAGGCTTTTGGTGAGCTCCTCTCAGTTAATGTTCCCTGGAGTCAGGAGTTCTCTGGTGTTCTCAGGATTTGAACTTAAGCCTCCTGCTTCTGGTTTTCAGTCTTATTTTTACAGTAGTCTGAAGACTTCTCCATCTATACAGCACCATTGATAAAACATCTAGGTTAAAGATGAAAAGTTTCTCCACAGTGAGGGACACCCAGAGAGGTTCACAGAGTTACATGGAGATGAGAAGAGGGAGGAGGGAGATAGATGTGACCAGGATGAGACGAGGTGGAATCAAAAGAGGAGAGAGCAAGCTAGCCAGTTATCACTTCCTTATGTGCACTCCACAGTCTCGACCACTCAGAGATGTTCACAGAGAAGAGAAGAGGGAGGAAGGAAACTGAGGTGGCCAGGAGGATAAAGTGGGGAATCAAAAGGAGAGAGACAGATCCAGCCAGTAATCAGTTCCCTAAGTATTCTCCATCATATGGTACACACAAAGAGCTTCACAGAGTTGGGTAGAGAAGAGAAGGGGGAGGGAGGAGATAGAGGCGACCTGGTGGAGAAAAAGGAGAGTCCAAAGAGGAAGAAAGCAATCAGGCCAGTAATCTCGCTCCCAAGTAAAAGTGGGTACTGAAGATTGGGTTCTTAAAGGTACAAAATTGATAACAAATACCGAAAAGCAAAGATTGAAAATCTAGAGTGGAGGTTGGATTTTCAAAAATTCAATATTAAAGAAAAAAAGTCACAAAATTAGAAAAAAAATATACATATGAAGTTTGCTTTAAAAAATAGGGTGTCTCTCTCTCTTTTTTTTTTTTTTGCAAAGTAATAGTAGGTTATAAAAATGAAAATTAAAGGAGTAATAGAGGACTTAAATTTTTTTTTAAAGATTTAAAAAAAAGAATGATAGTAAAAATAGTAAAAATATATCTAGGACTTTCTCTGGTGGTGTTGTGGACAGTGTGGGGTCAGTTCATTTTCAGATAGTTCCTTGATCCGGCTTATATTTCTCAAGATCTATAGGCCCCTTCCTATGTAGTCAGCACTAACTACAGGGTTTTAATCTATTGCACCTGTCACTTCCAAGGCGGTTCCCTCTGTTTTAGCTGCTTCTGTTTGCTGGTCTCTTCTAATTTCTGTCCTGACACAAGGGGGAGGTGGTGGACACTTTTTCAGGCTCACTTGTTCAGTCGTGTTATGGGGAGGGAGGGACACAGCAAACAAATAACACTGGCGTGTGCTCGCAGTGTCTCGGCCACACTGGGTTTGCCCCTGCTCACGGCATGTGTGCTTTTCCTGTCTACACTGCTTTGCCGGGAACTGTCTGAGGCCGGCCCTGAGTTGTATGCACTTCCCAGGTCTAAGCTGCTCAGGTTCAGGTACTCAGGTACTCCTCAAGGGCGCAGACTTGGTTGGACCTGCGTTTTGTGCCCTTCCCAGGTCCGAGCAGCTCAGGTGACCAGGTGTTTGGCGAGCGCGGTCGCTGCGACTTATCGTGTCCCCGGTCCCTGCTGCTCGGTTTTCTGAGTGTACAACCGGCGCACCTTCTCAGGTGGATGTTGACTGTCCAGAATCCCAAGAAGTCTTTGTTAGCAATGAAGCCTGCCTGCAGTTTGGTAAATAATGCCTCTCTGGGGCCGTGATTGCCCCCTTCTGGCTCTGGCTGCCCTCGCCTGCCTGTCACTGGAGGGGGATGGGCCGGCCTGTAGCCATCTTGCTTGCTTACTTGCTAAGTCGCTTCAGTCGTGTCCAACTCTGTGCGACCCCATAGATGGCAGCCCACCAGGCTTCCCCATCCCTGGGATTCTCCAGGCAAGAACACGAGTGGGTTGCCATTTCCTTCTCCAATGCATGAAAGTGAAAAGTGAAAGTGAAGTCTCTCAGTCGTGTCCGACTCTAGCAACCCCATGGACTGCATCCTACCAAGCTCCTCCATCCTTGGGATTTTCTAGGCAAAAGTACTGGAGTGGGGTGCCATTGCCTTCTCCGTCTACCTCTGCTCAATCCTTTGTTCTGTGAGCAGGCCTGGCGGTGTCTTAGGTCAACGCTTTTTACGTGGTAGCTATCCCACAGTCTGGTTTGCTATCCCAAGTTAGTTCCCTCAGATTGCCCTCGGGGCATTTAGGCCCATCCTTACTCTAAGCAATGCAGCCCACACCTGCCTGCCCAGCCCCGCTTGCTAGTGGTGGATGCAGGCATCTGTGCTGCTCCTCCGCTAGGGGAGTTACTGTTGGGCACATAATCTGTGGGTTTTAATTATTTATTTATTTTTCCTCCCAGTTACCCTCTGTGGTTCCAAGGCTCATCACAGACTCAGCAGTGAGAGTGTTTCCTGGTGTTTGGAAACATCTCTCTTTTGTAAGACTCCCTTCCTGGGACAGAGCTCCGTCCCTATCTCTTTTGTCTCTCTTTTTATCTTTTATATTTTTTCCTACCTCCTTTTGAAGACAATGGGCTGCTTTTCTGGGTGCCTAATGTTCTGTGCTGGCATTCAGAAGTTGTTTTGTGGAATTTACTCAGCATTCAAATGTTCTTTTGATGAATTTGTGGGGGAGAAAGTGGTCTCCCTGTCCTATTCCTCTGCTATCTTAGGACCGCCTCTATCAAAATTCTATATTTTGTAGCTTGTTTTCTTATTGCTATGCAATATTATATTATATGAATGTACCAGAATTTACTGAATAACCCATTAAAGGATATTTGACTAGTTGACAGCTTTTGATGATTTATAAAGAGTCCTGTTATAGACAATTGTGTGTAGATTTTCTGTCAACATGAATTTATTTATCAAAAGCGAATACATAGGAGTAGGATTATCAGATCATATAGTGTGTGTATATTTAATTTCATGAACTTGCCCAGCGATTTTCCACTGTGGTTGCATTATTTTTCATTCTTACTAATGCATGAGAGTTCCAGTTACTCAGTGTTCTTGCCAGACAAGGTATTGACTATTAAAAATATTTAAGCTATTATAATGTGTGAAATTGTATCTCATTAGAGGAGCCTGGTAGGCTGCAGTCCATGGGGTCACTAAGAGTTGGGCACGACTGAGCAACTTCGCTTTCACGTTTCACTCTCATGCATTGGAGAAGGAAATGGCAACCCACTCCAGTATTCTTGCCTGGAGAATCCTGGGGACAGAGGAGCCTAGTGGGCTGCCATCTATGGGGTCACACAGAGTTGGACACGACTGAAGAGACTTAGCAGCAGCAGCAGCATGGTTTTAATTTGCATTTCCCAAATAGCTAATGGCTAATGCATTGAGCATGTTTTCATGAGCTTATTTGACAACAATACATCTTCTTTGATGAAATGTCTGTTCAAATGTTTTTCCATTTTAACAAGTTCCTTTGTTTTCTTATTGTTGAGATTTGGGAATTCTGGATACAAGTTCATTGTCAGATAAGTGTTTTGCAAATGTTTATCCCAGCCTGTACCTTGTTTCTTCATTCTCTTAATAGTGTCTTTAACAGGTTTTAATTTTGATGAAGTCCAGTTTATTATTTTTCTTTTGAAACATGCCAAGTATACTTTGCTCAACCAAGGTAATTAAATTTTCTCCTGTTTTCTTCTGTATGTTTTATAGTTTTATACCTTACAGTTAAATCTGTGATGCATTTTTGAGTTAATTTTGTATAAGGTGTGAAGTTTAGTTTGAGTCTTTTTTCTTTTGCATACAGATAAGGAATTGCTCTGGAACCATTTATAAAGATTTATTTCTTCATTAACGATTTGATAGAATCTTCCAGTGAAATTATTGGGACCTGCAGTTTTCTTTTGGATTAAATTTTAAATATTTAAATATTCTTAAAGTATACTTTTAATTTCCTTGCTAGATATAGTACTCTTTGACTTGTTTATTTTTTCTTGGGTGATCTTTGGTATAGTTTATGGCTTTCAGGGAAGTGGTCCATTTTATCTAAGTCTAATTTATGTGCCTAGAATGGTTATAGTTCTCTTATTATCCTTTTAATGTCTGTGAGGTCTGGGGTGATATCTTTTTTTTTCCATTTCTGATATTGGTAATTTATATATTTGTTTTTCTGGCTAGAGGTTTTATGAAGTTATTAATTTGAGATTTTACTTCTTTTCTTATATAAGCAGTTAAATCTATAAATTTCTCTCTACTGCTTTAGATCACAAATATTGATGAGCTATATTTTCATCTTCATTCAGTTCAAAATATTTTCTAATTTCCCTTGAGACTTCCTTTTTGGCACATATCTATTTAAAAGTATGGCTTTTGTTTCTAAGTATTTAAGAATTTTTAATTTATCTTTTTGTAAGTGATTTCTAGTTTACTTTCACTATGGTCAGAGAACACATTCTGTTTTAATTTTTTTTTTTTTAATTTGTCAAGGCTTGTTTTATGACCTAGGATATGATCTCTCTTGACAAATTATTCCATGTGTATTTGAAAACTATGAATTCTGCTTCTCTTGAATGAAGTGTTCTATAAATACTAGATGAAGTTGGTAGATGATGTTGTTCAGTTCTTTTGTATTCATACTGATTTTCTACCTGCCCATTGTATTGAGTATTGAGAACAGAATATTGAGGTTTTCATCTATAACTGTAGATCTGCCCATTCTTTCAGTTTCACTTCATGTAGTTTGAATCTCTGTTGTTTGGTGCATATACATTTAGAACTGTAATGTATCCTTGTTATTTGACACTTTCATCATTGTGTAATGTTCTTCTCTATCCACACTATTTTTTATTGCTCAGAGATTTAATTTGTCTGATGTCAGTGTAATGACTTCTGCTTTCACCAGTGTTGGCAAGGCTTATGTTTTTCCATCCTTTTCTATTTAACCTGTGTGTATCATTCATTTAAAGTGCACTTCTCACTAGCAGCATAAAGTCATTTGAAAATCCATTCTGACTATCTGTCTTTTAATATGTGTGTTTATACTATTAACATTTAACATAATATTGATAAGTGTGTATTTAGGCCTACAATCCTATTACTTGTTTTCTGTTTATTCACTCTGTTTTCTGTTCCTGCTTACTCTTTCTTAACTTCTTTTGGAGTATTTGAATTGTTTTTAGATTTCCATTTTTAATTATTTATTGATTTAAAAAATACTTAAATTGGTTGCTCTAGGTATCATGATGGGCTTCCCTAGTGGCCCACATGGTAAAGAATCTGCCTACAATACAGGAGACCTGGGTTCGATCCCTGGGTTGGGAAGATCCCCTGGAGAAGGGAATGGCTACTCACTCCAGTATTATGATACACATATTTACCTTTTCATATTATGCTAAAACTTTAATATTTCAACACTTCAAATTGAATATAGAAACTCTTTACCACCATATAAGCCCATTAACTCTTCCTCTTTATATTACTGACATCATCAAAATTCTTTAAGACAATGTTATAATTTCTGATTAGAGTTGTCACACATATTTAAAAGAACTTGAGAGAAAATGTAAAAATATTTAAATAGATACTATTTCTTTTTCTCTTTTTGTATTCCTGAAATTCTACCTTTTTTGTCAGTTATTCTTTCGTAAAAATTTCTTTTAGCATTTATTTTAGAGCAATTTGCTAGAATGGATTCTCTTAGTTTTCCTTCATCTCCGAATATGTCTATGTTGCCTTTATTCCTGAATAACATTTTAAATGCACATAGATTTCTTTTCTCCCAGTTTAACATATGTTCCACCGTCTTCTGACCTCCATGGTTTTTGATGAAAAGCATCTCCTGATCCTGATTCAAATCACTATTCCTCTCCATGTAATGCCTGCTTTTTTTTTTTTTTTTTTTTGGCATTTTGCTTATGATGTATTGGGGCATGGATTTATTTGGATTCACTGAGATTCTTGAATGTGGAAGTTTATGTTTTTGCCAATGTTGGGAAGGTTTTAGTATTTAAAATTTTTTTCCTCACATAGTCTCTTCTATGAATAAAGTGACACAAACATTTAACATTAAAGGTTTTGATGTATCCAGTAAGTCTGATACTCTGTTCCTTTTTTGTTTTCAAATCTATTTTTTCTCTGTTGTACAGTGCACTTCATTCCACTATGTTCAGTTTTCTACTTCTGCACAACCAATGGCCTTAAGTTTAGGGGCTAAAACACGACGTACATTTATTATCTCAGAGGTCATGTGAGTCAGAGGAATCTGGACACAATTTAGATGGGTCTTTGGCTTAGTGTCTTGCACATTTAATTTGTCTTGGCTTCTATTTTTTTAGTAGGCCACAGTAACACTAAATCTTTTTAAAATCCCAGTTTACTTTTATCTACCTTTCATATTTTATATATCTTCTTGAGCATGTGATGTGTACCCAGATTCCCTGTTCACTGAAAGGTTTGTTGGCTCCACTGCTGGGAATTCTGTCAGCAGACAACATTCAGCTCTCAGCAACTCCAGGGATTACCTCAGCTCCAGAAAGTCACTTTGTCAAGGTCTCGGCCCTTTTAAGGTAGCCCACATCTATTGACTGATGAAGAGCATAAAAGCCTACCCTTCTTTGCCCAAGGTGACATACGTTGGAAAGCTCATTCTTGCTCTAGAGTTCTTCATGTTGTCAGTTTAGACTATCATCAGGGATTCTTGCTGACTCAGCCTCTCTCTCTTCCCAGTCCTGTCTCTGTACCCTTCCTTCCATAAGTATTGCTCACAAGTGCATCTGAGTAAACTCTGACTCACAGTTGGCTTCTGGGAGATCCAGGGCATGACAGGGTATGGTTTACCTGTGGGTTTTTGCTCTTGTCTGTTTTTACTTTTGTATTTTCGATTACCTGACCATGTTTCCTCAATTTTTAGTTTACTAAATTTTCATTAAATGGCAGAACATTTGATAAGCAGTTATATAGGCTCAGGATGAAGTTGTTTTTCTTTAGATAGGTTTCTCTACTGGTAGGCAGATAGAGAGTGAGTAATTCCCCTGAATCTTGTTCAGATAGTATTTCCACATTGTTAAAACTGGTCTTTCTGGTTTGTTCTGAGTTCCATGGTGAAGACTTTCTGAAGTCTCAAATGAAAGCTTAGAATGTTAACCAGGATTTCTGCTCTTTGATAGGCTCTGAACTCCAGCTTCTATTACTCCAGCAATATTAGATAGCTGAAACTCTGCTTTTGTTTTATTAATCTCTTAAAAGTGCTTTTCTGCTTGTCTTATGCGAGACAGCAAAAGAGACACAGGTGTATAAAACAGTCTTTTGGACTCTGTGGGAGAGGGTGAGGGTGGGATGATTTGGGAGAATGGCATTGAAACATGTATATTATTATATGTGAAACAAATTGCCAGTCCAGGTTCGATGCATGATACAGGATGCTCAGGGTTGGTGCACTGGGATGACCCAGAGGGATGGTATGGGGAGGGAGGCAGGAGGGGGCTTCAGGATGGGGAACGCATGTACACCCATGGTGGATTCATGTCAATGTATGGCAAAACCAATACAATATTGTAAAGTAATTAGCCTCCAATTAAAATAAATAAATTTATTCTAAAAGAAAGAAAGAAAGAAAGAAACCTGCTTTTCTGCTTATCTTTTCATATGTATGCATCCAGCCTGTTTTTGTTCAGTTGCCAACTCTTAGTGACCTCATGGACTGCAGCACGCTAGGCTTCCCTATCCCTCACCATCTACCGGAGTTTGCCCAAGTTCATGTCTGTTGAATCAGTGATGCTATCCAGTCATCTCATACTCTGTTGCCCTATTCTCCTTCTGCCTTCAATCTTTCACAGCGTCAGGGTCTTTTCCAATGAGTTGGCTCTTCACATCAGGTGGACAAAGTATTGGAGCTTCAGCATCAGACTTTCCAAAGAGTATTCAGGGTTGATTTCTTTAAGATTGACTGGTTTGATCTTCTTGCTTTCCAAGGGACTCTCAAGAGTCTTTTCCAGCACCACAGTCCAAAAGCATTAATTATTCAGCTTCTGCCTTCTTTATTGTCCAGTTTTCACATCATACATGACTACTGGAGAGACAGTAACCTTGGCTATATGAACCTTTGTTGGCAAAGTGATATCTTTGCTTTTTAACACACTATTGTTGCTCAGATGGTAAAGAGTATGCCTGCAATGCAGGAGACCTGGGTTCAATCCCTGGGTCGGAAAGATCTCCTGGAGAAGATTCGGTAACCTACTCTAGCATTCTTGCCTAGGGAAGTCTGTGGACAGAGGAGTCTGGCGGGCTACAGTCCATGGGGTCACAAAGAGTCGAACATGACTCAGTGACTTTCACTTTCAGATTTATTATAGCTGTCCTGCCAAGAGCAATCATCTTCTAATTTCATGGCTGCAGTCACCATCTGCAGTGATTTTAGAGTCCAAGAAGAGGAAATGGGTCACTGGTTCTATCTTTTCCCCTTCTATTTGCCATGAAGTGATGGGACCAGATGCCATGATCTTAGTATTTTTAATATTTAGTTTTAAGCCAGCTTTTTCACTCTCCTCTTTCACCCTCATCAGGAGGCTCTTTAGTTCCTCTTCACCTTCTCCCATTAGGGTGGTATCATTCACATATCTGAAGTTGTTGATACTTCTCCTGGCAATCTTGATTCCAGTTTGTAACTCATCCAGCCTGGAATTTCACATGATGTGCTCTGCGTATAAGTTAAACACAGTGACAGTAACAGCCTTGTTGTACTCCTTTCTCAATTCTGAACCAGTCAGTTGTTCCATACAGGATTCTAACTCTTGCTTCTTGACCCGCATATAGGTTTCTCTGGAGACAGATAAGATGCTCTGGTATTCCCATCTCTTTAAGAGGTTTCCACAGTTTGTTATGATCCACACAGTCAAAGGCTTTAGCGCAGTCAATGAAAGAGAGGTAGATGTTATTCTGGAATTCCCTTGCTTTCTTTATGATCCAGCAAATGTTGGCAATTTGATCTCTGGTTCCTCTGACTTTTCCTAATTCCCAAGAAGGGCAATACTAAAGAATGTTCAAACTACTGGACAATTGCACTCATCTCCCATGCTAGTAAGGTTATGCTCAAAATCCTCCAAGCTAGGCTTCAGCATTACGTGAACCAAGAACTTCCAGATACTCAACCTGGGTTTAGAAAAGGCATCCAGCTTAGGAATTAACAAGTGCCCTTGTACCTCAGTTGGTAAAGAATCTGCCTGCAATGTAGGAGACCTGGGTTCAATTCCTGGGTTGGGAAGATCTCCTGGAGAAGGAAATTGCAACCCACTCCAGTATTCTACCCTGGGAAATCCCATGGACAGAGGAGCCTGGTGGGCTACAGTCCATGGGGTCTAAAGAGTTGGACACAACTTAGCTACTAAACTAACTAGCTAACTAACTATGAAGAAGGAAGTTGCAATGCAGAATGTCAGGTCCTTTTTGGCTGCCTTTCTTCTCAAATTTTGGCCATCATCTCCTTCAGTCCAGTGAGATTGCTATAAGCTCTGGGCTGCTAACTTTTTGTTCTGTGTGTGTCCAGCATGGCAAACTAACAAATTCTCTGAAGGGAAATGTTGCGGTGAACATAAGCCCCACTCTATGTATTTCCCTTTACTCTGGCATCTTGGTGGCCTTGGTTGACTGTCAAAGACGTAGGTTTTTGTTTTAGGTTATTTTAGTCTTATTTTATAGTCGTTCTGGGTAAACTTACCTGATAACTGAAGTCTTATCATTTTTCTTTTTGGTTTAAGATGGGAAGAAGCTTGAGCTTGTTGGAAGAGTTTAAAGGAATTTGTATAGGATTTCTATACAGGTCCTCTTATCCAGATGTGTTAGTGAAGACAGGATTCTGAAAATAAGGATTTTTAAATTTTTTTCAATAGTATTTTGTATGTGTGTGTGTATGTGTGTATGATCCTTCATTAATAACAAAAGTTCACATGGAGATACACAATCAGTTATCTTCCTTGAATTAAAGTAAACTTTCCTAAAACAGTTTGGTGTGTATAGAATATTTTCCAATTACACTTTCAAATTAACTGATCCTTATTTACCCTTGTCCTGGAAAACATCATCTGAAATGTCCCTGATCATCCAGTGCCCACATTGGATGACCCCATTGATGACATCCATCATTCAGCAAGCCTTGATACAGTATTCTGCCAAACTGCCTTCTAGTCTTCTCTTGGCATATTTCAGGAAATCCAATAAAAATTTATGAGTGTATCTATCCTGCTCTCAAAGGTTACATTGTAAAAAGAGTTATAATATAGAATACTTCCTATTAATTTAATATAGCTAGAAGAATTGAATGAACTGATATAATTTTCATATAGCTGAGAATTTCTACATGGTCCAGAGTTGAGATTAAGAGACTTGTTTGTGCCTTGTGGAGCCTTGCCTCCCCTTTGCCCCCTACTTGCTTTTTTCTACATTGTTCTGTATGTTGTTGTTTAGTAGCTGTAGTGTCTGACCATTTGCCACCCCATGGGCTGCAGCATGCCAGCCTTCCCTGTTCTTCTCTATCTCCCAGAGTTTGCTCAAACTCATGTCCATTGAGTTGGTGATTGTTCAGTATGAGCCCAACAAAATGAGGGCCCTGCAGCCTCTTTAATGAATGGTGCTGGGAACACTGGACAGCTACATGTAAAAGAATGAAATTAGAACACTTCCTAATATCATACACAAAGATAACTCAAAATGGATTAAAGACCCTAAATGTAAGACCAGAAACTATAAAACTCTTAGAGGAAAACATAGACAGAACACTCGATGACATAAATCAAAGCAAGATCCTCTATGACCCACCTCCTAGAGTAATGGAAATAAAAGTGAAAGTAAACATGTGGGATCTGATTAAACTTAAAAACTTTTGCACAGAAAAGGAAACTATAAACAAGGTGAAAAGACAACCCTCAGAATGGAAGAAAATTTTAGCAAATGAAACAACTGACAAAGGATTAATTTCCAAAATATACAAGCAGCTCATACAACTCAATACCAGAAAAACAAACAACCCAATCAAAAAGTGAGCAAAAGACCTAAACAGACATTTCTCCAAAGAAGACATACAGATTGCTAACAAACACATGAAAAGATGCTCAACATTGCTCATTAGTAGAGAAATGCAAATCAAAACTACAATGAGATATCACTTCACACCAGTCAGAATGGCCATCATCAAAATGTCTATAAACAATAAATGCTGGAGAGGGTGTGGAGAAAAGGGAACACCCTTGCAATATTGATGGGAATGTAAACTGATACAGGCACTATGTAAGATTCCTTTAAAAAATTCCTTTAAAAAATCAGAATAAAATCACCATATGACCCAGCAGTCCCACTCATAGGCACATATCCCAAGGAAACCAAAATTGAAAAAGACACATGTATCCCATTGTTCATTGGCACTATTTACAACAGCTGGAACATGAAAGCAACCTAGATGTCCATCGACAGATGAATGGATAAAGAAGTTGTGGTACATATACACAATGGAATATTTCTCAGCCATAAAAAGGAACACATTTGAGTCAGTTCTAATGAAGTGGATGAACCTAGAACCTATTATACAGAGTGAAGTAAGTCAGAAAGATAAATATTGTATTCTAACACATATATACAGAATCTAGAAAAATGGTACTGAAGAATTTATTTACAGGGCAGCAATGGAGAAACAGACCTAGAGAATAGACTTATTGGCATGAAGAGAGGGGAGAGGGTGAGATGTATGGGAAGAGTAACAGGGAAACTTACATTGCCATATGTATAATAGATAGCCAGCGGGAATTTGCTGTATGGCTCAGGAAACTCAAACAGGGGCTCTGTACCAATCTAAAGGGATGGGGTGGGGAGGGAGATGGGAGGGAGGTTCAAAAGGGAGGGGATGTATGTATACCTATGGCTGATTCATGTTGAGGTTTGACAGAAAACAACAAAATTCTGTAAAGCAATTATCCTTCACTTAATAAATTAAAACATAGTGGAAAAAAAAAAAATGAGGGCCCTGAATAGCAAAGTCCTCATGGAAAGCAGGTATTCATCTCTGTTTTACAAACTAAGAATTGTTATTATATTTATTTATATTTATTCCAACATTAGAGTAAATGTGTATGACCTTTGTGACTTTAGGAATAGAGATTTTGAACACAGCACATTTAGGACTCAAGCTATTACTCAGAGATACAGCAGTCACTCAGTGTAGCATGCCCCATGGCTGTTTCTCAGGTGAACAGGTATGTAACGGACTGTAACTCCTGATTTTAAGAGCTTTGTGGGCCATGTTCCTTGACTCTTATTCCATTTCCTAAGAGGTAAGGTTCTGTGATGGTGTCAGGCACAAGAATATTAAAAATGTCTATTTTGTGTATTTTATTATTTTTACAAAGCTTGTATACATGTATATACGTTTGTGCCTCTGTGTCTGTGGATGTATGTGTGTGTTCATGTGTAGTATGTTTATAGGCATGTGTGTGAAGTATATGTGTATTTGTGTGGTATATGGATGTGTATATGTATGTATGTATGTGTATATGTATGTATGTGTCTGTATGGTCATTTAGTTCTTTCTGCCAAGAGGTCCTAGAAGCACTTATTAGCCAGTAGTAACGAGCACACAGTAGCATGCTGTTTTCTAAATACCACTCCCCATAAAATAAAAACAAAGGTCCTTGGAAAATTCTTGATTCCATGTTTCAGACAGTGAAAGAACAAGATGACCTTGGGATGTCTTATGCCAGAAAGCAAAAAAGTCTTCAAATAATACTGGAGCTTGTGAAAAGGACTTAAGAGTTGTTTTGAAGTCTTTCGCTTTGGCCAACAGGAGATGATTGTCTAGATGGAATGAACATTTTATCCCCTCCTAAATTCATATGAGGAAATTCTAACCACCAATGAGATGGGCTTTGAGGTGGGGCTTTTGAGAGGTAACTAGGTTTGATGAGATCGTGAGGGTGAAACACTTGCAAGAAACATTGAAACACCCCTCCTTTTTCCAAGTGCACATTAAGAAGAGCCCATATGAGCACACAGTGAGACAGCAGTAACCTACAAGCCCAGAGAATCCCCAGGATGAAACCTGCCTTTACAATGCCTTGTTCCTGAACTTGTAACTTCCAGAACTGTGAGAAATACATTTGTGTCATCCAAGTCAACCAACCTATGGTGTTTTGTTATAGTACCCTGCACTGACTAATAAAGGAGACAACTAAGCTTCAAAATAAGTAAGGAATAAAATTAAATAGGAGCCCATGAGTATATACTGATGTAAATAAATTAATGAATACATAATAAATGAGAGAAAAGGAAAAGCTGTTTCTTACAGTGAATGCTAATTAACAAATGTAGAAGAAATGATGGCATTGGAGATGTGTATTCAGAGCATTGGGCTTCCCAGGTGGCGCTAGTGGTAAAGAACCTTCCTGCAAATGCAGAAGTTCTAAGAGACTCAAGTTCGATCCTTGGGTCAGAAAGATCCCCTGGAGGAGAGCGTGGAAACCCACTCCAGTATCCTTACCTGGAGAATCCCTTGGACAGAGGAGCCTGGCGGGCTACAGCCCATAGCATCTCACAGAGTCAGACACAACTGAAGCAACTTAGCATGTACACTTACTTCAGAGCATATTAAGGATGACCAATGAGTGAAAGTTTTATGAAGAACAGGATAACTGCTTAGTTTTGAAATATTTTCCCTACCAAACAGCTTATTAGTTAGAAATGGAGACAAGAAAATTTATACTCAAGAAACAATCTGCTTACCCAAACAATGTTAATATCACCAACAATGAGGCAAATGGCCATTAAGTGTCCCTGGGGTTCTTGGTGTTGGAGTATGTGCCATCCTACAGGGTACTATAGGACATAACATCAGTTTTATGGAATTCCTCCCCAAGCTGCTAACATGTATCTAATCATGTGGAAACCAAACTAAAAATAATCGGTTCATCTTTTTCAAAGTTTCCAGGTCATGAAAGACAAAGACAGACTGAGGAAAGTCTCCAGACTAAATATATATGACTTAAATGAAATGAGCAGTCCCAGATTCTATCCTGAACCTAGAGAAACATAATTATGAAGGACATTATTAGGACAAATAACAAAATTTGAATATAGGATATGTTTTAGTTAAAAGTGTTGTGATGATGATGAATGTCCAGGTTTTTAGTTCTGTGGTTATGTAATAAGTGTATTCTTAAGTGTTTCAGTTCAGTTCAGTCGCTCAGTTGTGTCCGACTCTTTGCAACCCCATGGATTGCAGCACACCAGGCCTCCCTGTCCATCATCAACTCCCAGAGTCCACCCAAACCCATGTCCATTGAGTTGGTGATGCCATCCAACCATCTTATCCTCTGTCGTCCCCTTCTCCTGCCCCTAATCCCTCCCAGCATCAGAGTCTTTTCCAATGAGTCAACTCTTTGCATGAGGTGGCCAAAGTATTGGAGTTTCAGCTTTAGGATCAGTCCTTCCAATGAATATCTAGGACTGATCTCCTTTAGAATGGACTGGTTGGATCTCCTTGCAGTCCAAGGGACTCTCAAGAGTCTTCTCTAACACCACAGTTCAAAAGCATCAATTCTTTGGTGCTCAGCTTTCTTTATAGTCCAACTCTCAATGACCACTGGAAAAACCATACCCTTGACTAGATGGACCTTTGTTGACAAAGTAATATCTCTGCTTTTCAATATGCTGTCTAGGTTGGTCATAACTTTCCTTCCAAGGAGGAAGCATCTTTTAATAAAGTCTAGTGTCTTTGACTTATTTTCAGATGATTCAGGAAAAAAAAATGGAGAAAAAGAGAGTGAAAGAGAGATAAAGTATGTGGGACAAAATGTTTAAAATGTTAAATTTGATAAACAATTTACAGGACCTCTTTGTCTAGTCTTATGATTTTCTACAAGTTTCAAATTTTATCAAAATTGACAGTTACCAAAAGGAAGTATCTCAACAAAACAAAACAGAATAAAAAATTGTAAAACAACTTATAACAATTCCTTCTTATTATATATATATATATATTTGTGGGCTTCCCAGGTAGCGCTAGTGGTAAAGAACTCACCTGCCAATGCAGGAGACATGAGACGCGTGTTTGACCCCTGGGTCGGGAAGATCCCCTGGAGGAAGGGCATGGCAACCCGCTCCAGTATTCTTGCCTGGAGAATCCTATGGACAGAGCAGCCTGGTGGGCTACAGTCCATAGGGTCACACAGAGTTGGACACAACTGAAGTGACTTAGCACGCATACATATATATATTCATATATATATAAGGGCAGGAGGAGAACGGGGCAACAGAGTATGAAATGGTTGGATAACATCACTGATTCAATGGACATGAGTTTGAGCAAACTCTGGGAGATAGTGAAGGACAGGGCAGCCTGGAGTGTTGCAGTCCATGAGGTCACAAAGAATCAGACACAACTTAGTGACTGAACAACAACAATATAAATTCATATCTATTTCATATATGTGTGTTATATATGAAAGTTCAAGTCATAGATAATGTCTAATGATCTAATATCACAGTGTCATCACCAGAATACCCTCCTGGATGACTCTCATTCTGTGTTCCAGGGAATGATTTCCTCCTTTCTCACAGGCTGGACCATTACACATGGATGCCCATCAAGCCTGCACAGTTGAGTCTTCTCACTTAACTGCCACTGAAGTCAGAACTGACCTTGGAACCCTGGGGCAGGACCCTTCCAGCCCCAGGGAGCAGCAGTTGGCCTCACACCGGCAGATCCTTTGGACAAGTGGATGACTTAGAGCTAGACTTTCCGGCCTTTCTTCTCCATCAAGATCTCCAGGAGGGGAAACCCTGGGACTTTTCATGTCACTATGAGCAAAGACAGAACGTCCTTATTCTACAGGTTGAATGATTATAAGCCTTTAAAGAACGCATCAGGAAGGTATGTCAGGCCCATCTA
Organism: Bos indicus x Bos taurus; assembly: GCF_003369695.1. Taxonomy (NCBI): domain Eukaryota; kingdom Metazoa; phylum Chordata; class Mammalia; order Artiodactyla; family Bovidae; genus Bos; species Bos indicus x Bos taurus. The sequence goes on along the minus strand of NC_040083.1, from coordinate 85,694,814 downwards.
CAGTTTTTTTCCTGTTAATTTACCAGTTGTTGCTGAATCACTAAGTCGTGTCCAACTCTTTGCAACCACGTGGATAGTAGCACGCCAGACTCCATGGGGTTATCAAGGCAAGAATACTGGAGTGGGTTGCCATTTCCTTCTCCAAATTTACCAGTAATAACTCAATTATACTTTTTAAAAATATACACTATATAGCATTTATACTTAGAGCTGGATCTCTGGACTTCTGCTTTCAAAATGTTTTTTAAGCTAAATTTCTAATTTCTTTTCTCACTAATTATAACAAGAAATGGTGCTTAGAAATACAGGTCACACTATTTTTAAATACATCATGAAATTAATGAACTAGGAAACTAACTGTGTTTATCAAACATCCTTCAATTTATTTTCTTGATTTATCAAGTTTAAGGTTTTGAATGAGACTTAGAATTATGACACTTTCTGTGAACTCTTTTTTGGTGTATGTTTAAAAATAACAACAAAAAAGTTGTGTGTCCACAATACACAAATATAAATATGTATACACAAACATACATACATATGTGTGTATATACAAACATACGTAAATATATTTTAGGGCAATTTTTTAAAATTTGAATATAGTCTATATTTTAGTTAATAGTGTGTCAATGTTGAATTTCTAGTTTTTTATTTTTGTACTGTGATTATATGAGAACTGTTCTTATATTTAAGTATTTAAGGGTAATAAATCCTTGTGTCTGCAACTTAATAATTTAGAAAAAAATATGGAGAGTGAGTGATAGACAAAGTAAATGAGGCAAAATTTTATATATATATATATATATACACACACACACACACACATGTATATATGTATCTATATATCTTTTGAGGTTTGGGTATATTGTTCAGTTGCCAAGTCATGTCTGACTCTTTGCAACTCCATGAACTGCAGCATGCCAGGCTTCCCTGTCCTTTACTATCTCCTGGAGTTTGCTTAAATTCATGTCTATTGAGTCACTGATGCCATCCAACCATCTCATCCCTGTCTTCCCCTTCTCTTCTTGCCCTTAATCTTTCCCAGCATCAGGGTCTTTTCTAATGAGTCGGCTCTTCACATCAGGTGGCCAAAGTATTGGTGTTTTAGTTTCAGCATCAGTCCTTCCAGTGAATATTCAGGGTTGATTTCCCATAGGATTGACTGGTTTGATCTCCTTGCTGTCCAAGGGACTCTCAAGAGTCTTCTCCAGCACCACAATTTGAAAGCATCAATTTGGCACTCGGCCTTCTTTATGATCCAGCTCTCACATCCATTCATCACTACTGGCAAAAGCCATAGCTCAGACGATAAAGTGTCTGTCTACAATGCGGGAGACCCGGGTTCAATCCCTGGGTTGGGAAGATCCCCTGGAGAAGGAAATGGCAATCTACTCCAGTACTACTGCCTGGAAAAATCCCATGGACAGAGGAGCCTGGTAGGCTACAGTCCATGGGGTCGAAAAGAGTCGGACACGACTGAGGCACTTCACTATTGGCAAAATAATATGTTTTTTAATATGCTATCTGAGTTTGTCGTAGCTTTTCTTCCAAGGAGCAAATGTCTTTTCATTTCGTGGCTACAGTCACTGTTCTCAGTGATTTTGGAGCCCAAGAAAATAAAACCTGTTACTGTTTCCACTTTCCCCCCATTTATTTGTCATGATTTTTTGAATGTATATATTTCAGATGCTTCTAACTCCTCAGCCAGCTAAATAAATAATCATTTTCCATTTGTGTCTTAATTCTCAGATGCGTTTAATACATTTAGACTCACATTAGTCCTAGGAGGTAGAACCTAATTGGTTCCCAGGAATATGTAACCAGTGCCTACACTAGTCTCACTGTTATGTTTCTTCCTTGCACGTATTTTGGTTTGTGTGTTCTGTCTAAACTCTTTTCATTATGATTTGTTCGTTGGCAATTATTTCCTTTTAATTTCCCTAAGAATTTGTTCAAACATTGCATCCTGTTTGCTTCTTTGATTATTAACATGCAGGAAAGCCACACTAGAAAAAATTTTTTTTCTCTTAAAAGCCCTTCATATATATCATGCATCACATGTAAGTATATATGAGATGTATGCTTGTTTCAAAAAGTTCCACTATAAGTAAGTCAGAAAGAAAAACACCAATACAGTATATTAATGCATATATATGGAATTTAGAAAAAATGGTAATGATGACCCTATATGTGAGACAGCAAAAGAAACACAGATAGAAAAAACAGACTTTTGGACTCTATGGGAGAAGGCGAAGGTGGGATGATTTGAGAGAATAGAAGTGAAACATGTATATTACCATAAGTGAAATAGGTCACCAGTCCAAGTTTGATGCATGGAACAGGGCACTGAAAGCCAGTGCACTGGGACAACCCTGAGGGATGGGATGAGGAGAGAGCGGGGAGGAGGGTTCAGGATGGGGGACAACCATGTACACCTATGGCTGATTCATGTCAATGTATGGCAAAACCCACCATAATATTGTAAAGTAATTAGCCTCCAATTAAAATAAATAAATTAATTTTTTAAAAAGAATTCTGATAGTTCCACTCCAGTTCTAACTCTGGCATCATATGGGAGTTTAGATCCAGTTTATTATTTACTGACAATACTTTAGATGTAATCATAAGTTACTAATTATGTTTCCGTGTTCTTGTGTTTCCTGTCTTCCCTCTCTCTTTTTTATTTTTTTTTTATTTTTTTTTCATTAATTTAAACTTCTTTTCTCCCAAATCTTCCCACCCTCTCCCTCTCCCACAGAGTCCATAAGCCTGTTCTATACATCAGTGTCTCTTTTGCTGTCTCGTATACAGGGTTATCGTTACCATCTTTCTAAATTCCATATATATGCATTAGTATACTGTATTGGTGTTTTTCCTTCTGGCTTACTTCACTCTGTATAATAGGCTCCAGTTTCATCCACCTCATTAGAACTGATTCAAATGTATTCTTTTTAATGGCTGAGTAATACTCCATTGTGTATATGTACCACTGCTTTCTTATCCATTCATCTGCTGATGGACATCTAGGTTGCTTCCATGTCCTGGCTATTATAAACAGTGCTGCGATGAACATTGGGGTACACGTGTCTCTTTCCCTTCTGGTTTCCTCAGTGTGTATGCCCAGCAGTGGGATTGCTGGATCATAAGGCAGTTCTATTTCCAGTTTTTTAAGGAATCTCCACACTGTTCTCCATAGTGGCTGTACTAGTTTGCATTCCCACCAACAGTGTAAGAGGGTTCCCTTTTCTCCACACCCTCTCCAGCATTTATTATTTGTAGACTTTTGGATCGCAGCCATTCTGACTGGTGTGAAATGGTATCTCATAGTGGTTTTGATTTGCATTTCTCTGATAATGAGTGACGTTGAGCATCTTTTCATGTGTTTGTTAGCCATCTGTATGTCTTCTTTGGAGAAATGTCTATTTAGATCTTTGGCCCATTTTTTGATTGGGTCATTTATTTTTCTGGAGTTGAGCTGTAGGAGTTGCTTGTATATTTTTGAGATTAGTTGTTTGTCGGTTGCTTCATTTGCTATTATTTTCTCCCATTCTGAAGGCTGTCTTTTCACCTTGCTAATAGTTTCCTTTGATGTGTAGAAGCTTTTAATTTTAATTAGGTCCCATTTGTTTATTTTTGCTTTTATTTCCAATATTCTGGGAGGTGGGTCATAGAGGATCCTGCTGTGATGTATGTCAGAGAGTGTTTTGCCTATGTTCTCCTCTAGGAGTTTTATAGTTTCTGGTCTTACGTTGAGATCTTTAATCCATTTTGAGTTTATTTTTGTATATGGTGTTAGAAAGTGTTCTAGTTTCATTCTTTTACAAGTGGTTAACCAGATTTCCCAGCACCACTTGTTAAAGAGATTGTCTTTAATCCATTGTATATTCTTGCCTCCTTTGTCAAAGATAAGGTGTCCATATGTGCGTGGATTTATCTCTGGGCTTTCTATTTTGTTCCATTGATCTATATTTCTGTCTTTGTGCCAGTACCATACTGTCTTGATAACTGTGGCTTTGTAGTAGAGCCTAAAGTCAGGTAGGTTGATTCCTCCAGTTCCATTTTTCTTTCTCAAGATCGCTTTGGCTATTCGAGGTTTTTTGTATTTCCATACAAATTGTGAAATTATTTGTTCTAGCTCTGTGAAGAATACTGTTGGTAGCTTGATAGGGATTGCACTGAATCTATAAATTGCTTTGGGTAGTATACTCATTTTCACTATATTGATTCTTCCAATCCATGGACATGGTATATTTCTCCATCTATTAGTGTCCTCTTTGATTTCTTTCACCAGTGTTTTATAGTTTTCTATATATAGGTCTTTAGTTTCTTTAGGTAGATATATTCCTAAGTATTTTATTCTTTTCATTGCAATGGTGAATGGAATTGTTTCCTTAATTTCTCTTTCTGTTTTCTCATTATTAGTGTATAGGAATGCAAGGGATTTCTGTGTGTTGATTTTATATCCTGCAACTTTACTATAATCATTGATTAGTTCTAGTAATTTTCTGGTGGAGTCTTTAGGGTTTTCTATGTAGAGGATCATGTCATCTGCAAACAGTGAGAGTTTTACTTCTTTTCCAATTTGGATTCCTTTTATTTCTTTTTCTGCTCTGATTGCTGTGGCCAAAACTTCCAAAACTATGTTGAATAGTAATGGTGAAAGTGGGCACCCTTGTCTTGTTCCTGACTTTAGGGGAAATGCTTTCAATTTTTCACCATTGAGGATAATGTTTGCTGTGGGTTTGTCATATATAGCTTTTATTATGTTGAGGTATGTTCCTTCTATTCCTGCTTTCTGGAGAGTTTTTATCATAAATGGGTATTGAATTTTGTCAAAGGCTTTCTCTGCATCTATTGAGATAATCATATGGTTTTTGTTTTTCAATTTGTTAATGTGGTGTATTACATTGATTGATTTGCGGATATTGAAGAATCCTTGCATCCCTGGGATAAAGCCCACTTGGTCATGCTGTATGATCTTTTTAATGTGTTGTTGGATTCTGATTGCTAGAATTTTGTTTAGGATTTTTGCATCTATATTCATCAGTGATATTGGCCTGTAGTTTTCTTTTTTTGTGGGATCTTTGTCAGGTTTTGGTATTAGGGTGATGGTGGCCTCATAGAATGAGTTTGGAAGTTTACCTTCCTCTGCAATTTTCTGGAAGAGTTTGAGCAGGATAGGTGTTAGCTCTTCTCTAAATTTTCGGTAGAATTCAGCTGTGAAGCCGTCTGGACCTGGGCTTTTGTTTGCTGGAAGATTTTTGATTACAGTTTCAATTTCCGTGCTTGTGATGGGTCTGTTAAGGTTTTCTATTTCTTCCTGGTCGAGTTTTGGAAAGTTGTACTTTTCTAAGAATTTGTCCATTTCTTCCTCGTTGTCCGTTTTATTGGCATATAATTGTTGATAATAGTCTCTTATGATCCTTTGTATTCCTGTGTTGTCTGTTGTGATCTCTCCATTTTCATTTCTAATTTTATTGATTTGATTTTTCTCCCTTTGTTTCTTGATGAGTCTGGCTAATGGTTTATCAATTTTATTTATCCTTTCAAAGAACCAGCTTTTGGCTTTGTTGATTTTTGCTATGGTCTCTTTTGTTTCTTTTGCATTTATTTCTGCTCTAATTTTTAAGATTTCTTTCCTTCTACTAACCCTGGGGTTCTTCATTTCTTCCTTTTCTAGTTGATTTAGGTGTAGAGTTAGGTTATTTATTTGACTTTTTTCTTGTTTCTTGAGGTGTGCCTGTATTGCTATGAACTTTCCCCTTAGGACTGCTTTTACCGTGTCCCACAGGTTTTGGGTTGTTGTGTTTTCATTTTCATTTGTTTCTATGCAAATTTTGATTTCTTTTTTGATTTCTTCTGTGATTTGTTGGTTATTCAGCAGGGTGTTGTTCAGCCTCCATATGTTGGAATTTTTAATAGTTTTTCTCCTGTAATTGAGATCTAATCTTACTGCATTGTGGTCAGAAAAGATGCTTGGAATGATTTCTATTTTTTTGAATTTACCAAGGCTAGCTTTATGGCCCAGGATGTGATCTATCCTGGAGAAGGTTCCATGTGCGCTTGAGAAAAAGGTGAAATTCATTGTTTTGGGATGAAATGTCCTATAGATATCAATTAGGTCTAACTGGTCTATTGTATCGTTTAAAGTTTGTGTTTCCTTGTTAATTTTCTGTTTAGTTGATCTATCCATAGGTGTGAGTGGGGTATTAAAGTCTCCCACTATTATTGTGTTATTGTTAATTTCTCCTTTCATACTTGTTAGCATTTGTCTTACATACTGCGGTGCTCCCGTGTTGGGTGCATATATATTTATAATTGTTATGTCTTCTTCTTGGATTGATCCTTTGATCATTATGTAGTGACCTTCTTTGTCTCTTTTCACAGCCTTTGTTTTAAAGTCTATTTTATCTGATATGAGTATTGCTACTCCTGCTTTCTTTTGGTCCCTACCTCTCTCTTGAATTTAGTGTTTGTCTTGCACTAGAGAACATCCTGGAAGACTTCTTTCAGAAAAGTCTGTGTTGTACACTTCCTACCTCTTTGTATGTCCAAAATTTTCTTTCATTTGCTTTTATACTTGCATTTTTTATTTGCCAGCCTCAGCATTTCCTAGAGAGTGATAGGACTAACTATCCCATTAACTGAGTGATCCTCTGGGAATGGAGGTTTAATGCTGTTATATTAATAAAGTAGTGTAGACTGTATGTAATGCTTGTGTGTGTGTGTGCATGTTCAGTCGTGTCTGACTCTTTGGAATTTTCCAGTCAAGAATACTGGAGCAGGTTGCCATTTCTTTCTCCAAGTTATCTTTTTGACCCAGGGATCAAATCTGTTTTTTGTGTCTCCTGCATTAGCTGGCAGGTTCTTTACCAGCTTAGCCACCAAGGGACTCATACACTATGCTTACCAGTAAGCTATTTTACATATGGGCGTAGTGTGGATTTTCAATGATTACATTAATATTTTAATTAGTCTCTAAGAAGAAACAGTTTGAAATAGTGACCTTCCTTAACTAAGTCAGTAAAACTATAAGCTGAGCACCAAAGAACTGATGCTTTTGAACTGTGGTGTTGAAGACTCTTGAAAGTCTGTGGGACTGCAAAGAGAACAAACCAGTCCATCCTAAAAGAAATCAGTCCTGAATATTCACTGGAAGGACTGATGCTAAAGCTGAAACTCCAATACTTTGGTCACTTTGGCAAAGAACTGATTCATTTGAAAAGACCCTGATGCTGGGAAAGATTGAAGGTGGGAGGAGAAGGGGACGACAGAGGATGAGATGGTTGGATGGCATCACCGACTCAATCGACATGAGTTTGAGAAAACTCTGGGAGTTGGTGATGGACAGGGAGCCTTGGCATGCTGCAGTCCATGGGGTCACAAAGAGTCAGACACGACTGAGCGACTGAACTGAACTGACTGAAAACTATCTTTGCCTTGAATTAATTGTTTCTCCAACAACATGATCTGAACCTGGAAGAAGTCTACTGTTGTCCAGTGTGCCCTAAATCTGGTCAACCATTTCACATTTTTTAATGAGCATTATAAAAATCCAGGATAACATATATTTTAGAGGTATCTCTAGATTTTTACCCTTTTCTGTTGGTCAGAAATTATTTGTTATGACTCCTTAAATACTTTGTGCTAAGATTCACTGTCCTGTATCTTTCTTTATTCTCATTAGGTTGGTTAATTTTTTTCCATGTTTGCCATTATCTGTCTTTTACTTTCTATATTATAGCATCAAGGATGAAAAAGAGGCTCAGGACTTGGTGTTAGAAAAAACCGAAGAAGAGGAGTCTTTAAGAAATTCCAGCTTGGTTTTAGGAGCAAGAGTGAGTGTCAATCACAGCCCAGAAAGGCTCATAAAATGGAAAAAAGGAAAGCTAAAATGATGATAATAAACTTGCTGAATAATCTCAGTTCATTGGATTTCAACCTGAAATATGCCTTTTCATATGAGATCAGTCCTACTTTTTTTGGAAAGGGAGGCAGTTACCAGAATTATAAGAATAAAAATGAGACTGTTCACATGAATTTTTAATACTATCCCCAAATTTATTGAAAAATAATACATTTTAACAGTCAGTTTTCTGTTTACTATTCAAGAAAACTAATAGTCCCCAGCACCTCCGAACTTTTTCTAGAGGTGATTTAAAATTTTGTAAACTTAAGATGGAACTCAAACCTACTTACCTGATTTTGTAGAAAATGCCAGGGGCAATGGAGCGATGTGATAAACTGGATATGTCAGCTATGATTATGTTGGAGTCAGCTTTGGACAGAGAGAAAATTTCCAGAAAGATCCTCCCAGAGGCTGTGCCAGTCACTCTAAACTGGTGAGACCAACTGATACCATTTTTTAAATGATTGTTTTATAATCTGGTTGCAAAGTGTTGTGTTTAGTTTCTTCCTAAGACAAGTCGGAGAAGGCAATGGCACCCCACTCCAGTACTCTTGCCTGGAAAATCCCATGGAGGGAGGAGCCTGGTAGGCTGCAGTCCACGGGGTCGCTAAGGGTCGGACACGACTGAGCGACTTCACTTTCACTTTTCACTTTCCTGCATTGGAGAAGGCAGTGGCACCCCACTCCGTGTTCTTGCCTGGAGAATCCCAGGGACGGGGGAGCCTCGTGGGCTGCCGTCTATGGGGTCGCACAGAGTCGGACACGACTGAGGCGACTTAGTAGTAGTAGTAGTAAGACATAAAGTATGGGTTTTTTTTAAAGAATAGATTTATTTCTATGAAAAATGATGAAAGTTTGAAACCAATTAGTTACTTTTAACATATGTACTTTCAACAGGCTTTAATTGATTCCAGTATCTCTACAAAATGATATCAATAATACTAAAAACTAAATCATCTGTGAATGAAATTTCTGTTGTTCTCTCCTTATTTGCAAAATTTCCTTGATTCACAGGTTCCCCAAATCCTCTAGTAAGAAATACCTTGTATACGTAGAAAAAAATCTTTTGAATAGTAATAGAATGAGGTAAACTCAAAATGAGGCATATTTCCCATGGACCTTTAACTATTAAATGACCTTTAACTTCTACTGAGGTTAGTTTCCATATATTTTTAATTATAGCTGTAACTTGCACATGGCAATATGTGTATTTTTTAAAGGCTGCCTCTCTCCATTCTGTTTGCTGGTCAGTAAAGCAGTTTGTTTTATTCTTACCACAAACATAGAGCAAATTAAACTCCAACAATGTGTATGCTGCTGCTGCTGCTAAGTCACTTCAGTCGTGTCTGACTCTCTGCGACTCCATAGATGGTAGCCCACCAGGCTCCCCCGTCCCTGGGATTCTCCAGGCAAGAACAATGTGTATGACAATATGATAATCATACAAATAGACAGTAAGCATAGCTAATAAATACATCAGTGTATTTGAGGTGGTATAGTATCAGAGAGTGGAGAAGGCAATGGCACCCCACTCCAGTACTCTTGCCTGGAAAATCCCATGGATGGAGGAGCCTGGTAGGCTGTAGTCCGTGGGATCACTAAGAGTCGGGCACGACTGAGTGACTTCACTTTCACTTTTCACTTTCCTGCATTGGAGAAGAAAATGGCAGCCCGCTCCAGTGTTCTTGCCTGGAGAATCCCAGTGATGGGGGAGCCTGGTGGGCTGCCGTCTCTAGGGTCGCACAGAGTCGGACACGACTGAAGCAACTTAGCAGCAGCAGCAGCAGTATCAGAGAGTAAAAGGAAAAAAAGCAAGAAAATTCAAAACCAGTGTGAAAATATAAACATGACAGCAGTTTCCTACATCAGTGTGCTCAAAAAGAGTCATTTTAATGAGTCAAGAAGAAATATAAGCCTCTGAGGGCCTCTGAGGGCTTAAAGACTAATTCATTTAACTGTAGTTATTAACATTTGAATCAGCTTCAATGTAAAAGTTGAAATACTTAAAGTCAAAAGCTTCATATGTTACAAATGATCCAGTTATACAGTATACTTCATTTAAAAATGAAAAAGACATTCCTCAGTATGTGGATGATACAATGTAAACAGCTATCTGTATAATCTTCCAGAAAAAAACACATTATTTCATCTTATGCACAGAGCATCTCAGTTCACACATTTGCTTAAAAGTAGGCATGTAAATCAGACAGAAAATAGTATATGTATATACATTTATTTGCTCCACTATTTCAATTCCCTATGAAATAAATCCAGATACATTTTATCTGGAATGTTATAAGTAATAAATTCAGCTTGACTGAAGTCTCTAATTGCATTAGCCCTACATTCCAGTTAAGTGAGATAGATCCACTTATAGGTCAGTCTCCTGCACTTTGCATTTAATGGTGTCTTCCCTTTTCTCTGCCTCTTTTAGTAAAATGAAAGCCAGAGAGAAGTACCAGTCTGATATGTGGTTAGAAATTGAACACCCGAATAAAGGTGAGACACTCAGATCTAAAAGGGTATGGGGCTAACTTTTGCCTAAATCAGTACCTATTGCACTCCATGTCCATGAGTCCAGTTAACTAGGCAACCAGTTTACTATGCAAGTGGAAGATTAGCTCTCATAAGCCAGCTTGGAGCCAAGGTTAAGGTTTGTGTGTGTGTCTACTCTTGTTTGATAAAATGTTCAAAGAGTCATTTTGTTTGGTTTTATTTTATACAACTTAAGAGATTTTTCTATCACAGTGGAAGCAAAGTATTTTATTTTAAGTGGAATTACCTTTTATAAAGACCTTTTGTAATACAATTTTTTTCATTTTGTTCCAGTCACATCCCAGTTTTGGGAAGCTCCCATGTGTCACAGCATAAGGCAAAGCCACTCTGGCAATGGGAAAATCTGCTATTCAAATTAAACAGAGTCAAGGCAGCGCATGTCTGTGTGTTTAGAGCTGTAGGAATCAAAGTGGGGAGATGGCGAAGTGCAGCTGAGAAGACATCATCATGGGAGATGCCTCAGATTTGCATCAGGATGCTCCTGATCCTCCTCCACTTTTTTCCCATGGTGCATTTTTAAAAATCTTTTAATTGGAGGATAATTGCATTATAATGTTATGTTGGTTTCTGCCATACAACAATGTAAATCAGCCATAAGTATCTCTGGTTCCTCTGCCTTTTCTAAAACCAGCTTGAACATCTGGAAGTTCACAGTTCACGTGTTGCTGAAGCCTGGCTTGGAGAATTTTGAGCATTACTTTGCTAGCATGTGAGATGAGTGCAATTGTGCGGTAGTTTGAGCATTCTTTGGCATTGCCTTTCTTTGGGATTGAAATGAAAACTGAACTTTTCCAGTCCTGTGGCCACTGCTGAGTTTTCCAAATTTGGTGGCATATTGAGTGCAGCACTTTCACAGCATCATCTTTTAGGATTTGAAATAGCTCAACTGGAATTCCATCACCTCCACTAGCTTTGTTCGTAGTGATACTTCCTAAGGCCCACTTGACTTCACATTGAGGATGTCTGGCTCTACGTGAGCACAGAAGAATTGATGCTTTTGATCTGTGGTCTTGGAGAAGATTCTTGAGAGTCCCTTGGACTGTAAGGAGATCCAACCAGTCCATCCTAAAGAAAATCAGTCCTGGGTGTTCATTAGAAGGACTGATGTTGAAGCTAAACTCCAATATTTTGGCCACCTGATGTGAAGAGCTGACTCATTTGAAAAGACCCTGGTGCTGGGAAAGATTGAGGGCAGGAGGAGAAGGGGACAACAGAGGATGAGATGAATGATAGATGGCATCACCAACTCAATGGCCATGAGTTTGGGTAAACTCTGGGAGTTGGTGATGGACAGGGAGGTCTGGCATACTGCGGTTCATGGGGTTGCAAAGAGTCGGACACGACTGAACGACTGAACTGAACTGAACTGATACATAAGGGGCTTCCCTCTAAAACCTTCCTCCCACTCCCCACCCCTCTAGGTTGTTACAGACCATCAGGTTGAGCTCCTGTGTTATACAGCGACTTCCTACTAGCTACCTTTTTTATACATAGAAGTGTATATATGTCAATGCTACTCTCTTAGTTCATCCCATCCTCTTCTTCCCCCACTGTGTCATCAAGTCTATTCTCTATGTCTACATCTCTATTCCTGCCCTGAAACTAGATTCATCAGTACCATTTTTCTAGATTCCATATATATGCATGAATATATATTTGCTTTTCTATTTCTGACTTACTTCACTCTGTATGACAGACTCTGGATTCATCCACATCACTACAAATGACCCAATTTCATTCTTTTTTATGGCTGAGTAATACTCCATTTTATATAGAATGTATTAAAAAAAAATACACTGTGGGTGTTACCTTTAATCCTTTGAAGGGATATTTCATTTTCTCAATAGAAGCTGCTTCTTATGCAAATATGTTAGTGGAGCTTCCGCCTGTCTGAGTTCACCATTCCTTTCATTCCACAGTTTTTTGGTTCACATTGGATTGTATCAGAGTGAGATGAACCTGCAAGAGCTGATCAACATTCTGGAGGGGAAGGAATAGGTGAATCAGGAATTCAAGATAGGCAAACTCTGGAAGTAAATATTTGTCTAATAAATATTTGTGGGTTGACTTTTTATGGACAGTAGAAGAAACAATTAAAAAGAACTTGAGTATCCTTATAAAGACAAGAACCAAGATAGGTCCTAATTCAAGAGAGAGGTAGAATAAGTGATGCACTGAATACAGAATAAGTGATATAGCAAGTTCAGATGGTAGTGGCCTCAGGGCAGATGCTCCAGCAAAGGAATCAAGGCAAGGGTATTGCTCACTACAGAGAACCAGTAGATGGGATCCTTCAGGACCCCAAAACCTTGATAAGTGGGAGTAGTGCTAAGCTTGACATTTTTTTGAAGGAACCTAAAAACAAAGACTATATATTATCACAATACTTTATCAAGTTAACATTTTAAGCTTTACACATGAAGTTTTATTTCTCAGTTCAGTCACTCAGTCGTGTCCGACTCTTTGCAACCCCATGGACTGCAGCACACCAGGCCTCCCTGTCCATCATCAACTCCCAGAGTTTACTCAAACTCATGTCCATTGAGTCAGTGATGCCATCCAACCATCTCATCCTCTGTCGTCCCCTTCTCCTCCCACCTTCAATCTTTCCCAGCATCAGAGTCTTTCCCAATGAATCAGTTCTTTGTATCAGGTGGCCAAAGTATTGGTTTCAGCTTCAACATCCGTCCTTCTAATGAATATTCAGGACTGATTTCTTTTAGGATGGACTGGTTGGATCTTCTTGCAGTCCCAGGGACTCTCAAGAGTCTTCTTCAACACCACAGTTCAAAAGCATCAATTCTTCAGCACTCAGCTTTCTTCACAGTCCAACTCTCACATCCGTACATAACTACTGGAAAAACCATAGCCTTGACTAGGCAGACCTTTGTTGGCAAAGTAACGTCTCTGCTTTTCAATATGCTGTCTAGCTTTGTTATAACTTTTCTTCCAAGGAGCAAGCGTCTTTTAATTTCATGGCTGCAGTCACCACCTGCAGTGATTTTGAAGCCCAAAAAAATGAAGTCTGTCATTGTTTCATTTTTATTTGTCACAGTTTTATTTTTACCATTATTTTTTCCCTGAATGCTGTAGAGCAGTACAATCCTTATGCAGTATTATGTGACATTTCTGGACACATTTCCTTACTTGACTATTAAGAAATTGTGTTGGCAATTTAGAGCTGGAAAATTCACACTCATGGCAATATCAGTTGTTAAATGTATGCTTATTGGAGAACGTCTAAATTCCTACTTTTTCTTCTCTTGTATTTAAATAAAGTTATACTCATACCATAAGGTTTTATTTTTTAGTATATTTAAAGTTCATACAATTGCTAAATGACAATGTATGGAATTTCTTTAAAATTCCTTTAAGGGAAAAAATAAACTTGTAGTTGGCTATTTTATTTTGTCTAAATAAATAAAGCCTTGATACTATCATAAAAGTTTTAAGTATAATTAATATTTGTTTTATATCTGCCTGTGTTCTTCTTATAGATAACTTAAGCTAAGAAATGCATACATTTGACCCTCCATATCTGTGAGTTCCATGTCTGTGGATTTGCCCAAACTCAGATAAAAAATACAAAACAAAAGATTTATGGAAAGTTCCAAAAAGGAAAACTTGACTTTGCTGTGCACCATTCTATTTACATAGAATTTATATTGAATTTGCCAGCTTCCAGCAACTATTAACATAGCATTTACATTTTATTCAGTACTATAAGTAACCTAGAGATGATTTAAAGCATAGAGGAGGATGTGGGTAGGTTATTACATGCAAATACTACATTACTTCATGTAAAGAACTCGAGCATCGGAGGACTTTGGTATCTGCAAGGGGTACTGGAAGCCATATCCTATGGATACTAACAGATAATTGTACTAGGTACCTGGGTTAGGAGGTTAGGAAATTGATTCCTGCTGTGGGGAGAAGCTAACATAGAAAAAGCATCTATCATTGGCATGACTATATTGCTGAAATCCCCTTGAGGCTTCTAAAAATGTTTCAAAATTTATTTAAATGTAATACTATTAAGGAAAAGAAAGCAATGACTTGACACGCAGGAGTTAATTCATGAAAACTTACATAATTTATTTATATAATTTCATTATAAGTTTGCATAAATTTGCTAAAATTATTTCATTTGAGATGCATAATTCTCAGATATATTTAATATATAAAAATAAATATAAACCTATTTTGATTTAAATATGTACACAAGGACTTCCCAGGTGGCACTAGTTTTAAAGAACCTGCCTGCCAATGCAGGAGACATAAGAGACGTGGTTTCCAGGGCATGGCAACCCACTCCAGTATTCTTGCCTGGAGAATTCCTCAGACAGGGAAACCTTGTGGGCTACAGCTCATAGGGTTGCACAGAGTCAGACACAACTGAAGCAACTTAGCACGCACACACTCACATAAATCAGGTTATCTCCAAAAATATGGTCTGAAAACAATTTTAAAGAGATTAAGGTTGAAAAAGGCATGAATGCTGGTTTCAGTTTTCTCATTTATAAACTGCTTGCTGTTGTCTTCCAGGTTTAGTGCTACAAGACCCAAGTTCGTCTTCCTTGGCACTTTTTAATACAACTTCTAATGCTGTGGCTCAGTGTGAAGTAAGTACTAAAATTCTTGGGTATGTGCTGCCGCCACTTCAGAAGTCACTGGTGCTTTCAGAGTAGCACTTCCGTTTGCAATAAAACTCTTTTTTTTTTTTTACTATAAATTTATTTATTTTAATTGGAGGTTAATTACTTTACAATATTGTACTGGTTTTGCCATACTTCAGCATGAATCCACCACAGGTATACACGTGTTCCCCATCCTGAACCCCCCTCCCTCCTCCCTCCCCGTACCATCCCTCTGGGTTGTCCCAGTGCACCAGCCCCAAGCATCCAGTATCATGCATCGAAAACTCTTTTAATATTCCGTGGGAGAGAACTGGAGGCTTGACATAAGCACATAACAAAGAAACAGTTTTCATGGAAATAAGGCTGCAAGGTTATGTAGGCTGTAAAGTCATCTATATTAGAATTAAAATAAAATATTTTACATCGTGAATTCTGACACACATAGAGAAAAGTACGTACCTCTGTTACCTGCTCTCAGGTGAAAATCGGAAACATGACTGATGCCCCACAAGTGTGTCCGTCCTCAGAAACAGCAAGCCCTCTCTTTCTGCTGGGGGCAATTGCTACTCTGCCACTCACCTTGCATTTTGTAATGTTTTTACACTCAGTGAATGTATGCATCCCTAAACAAGAGGATTTAATTTTAGTATATAAGTAGAATCACCCTGTACAGATTCTTTCGTATCACAGCTTTGAGTGGGTGAGTCTCATTTATGTGTAGTAATAATATGTTCAACTGTATTTCAATATATGTGATCATCCATTATGTGAATATACAGTAGTTTATTTACCCATTCTGTTTTTGGGGAATCCTTGGATATGTGTCTGGTTCCAGTCAGGAAACTAAGAACTGTAACAGTTAATAGAGATGTTTCACTTTATCTATTTATTTTTAAAAACTTTATTTAGGTGAAATTGATGTATAAGTGATGTACATATTTAATGTATGTACAATTTGATGACTTTGTAGATACTCATACACTCATGAAACTATCACCACAATCAAAGTAATACATACATCCATTACCTCAAAAAATTCCCTTGTGCTTCTTTTTATTGTTAAACACTTTTGTCCCCACATTGCTTGCTGGATCTTAGTTCTCTGACCAGGGATTGAACCGAGGCCCTCAGCAGTGGAAGCAGGGAGTCCTAACTACTGGACTGCCATCCCTGGCAGAAATATGGTCTCTTACTGCCATTCCTGTAAGAACACTTAACATAAACCCTCTTAACAAGTTTTCAAGTACACAATGCAATACGGCTAGCTATTGGCACAACTTTGTACAGCAGATCTCCAGAATTTATTCATCTTGCATAAGTGAAACTTTGTACTCGTTGACAGACGTTTCCCCACTTTTCCTCTCCTCTAGTTATTGGCAACCAGCATTCCACTCTCTACTTCTATGAGTTTGACTTTAGAATTTTCCCATAAGTGGAATCATGTAGTATTTGTCTTCTGTAACTGGCTTATTTCACTTACCATAATGTCCTATGGGTTCATTCATGTGAAAGTGGAAGTGTTAGTCACTCAGTCATGTCTGACTCTTTGTGACCCCACGGACTATGAAGGTCCAGGATTTGTTTCCTTTAGAATTGACTGGTTTGATCTCCTTGCAGTCCACGGGCCTCCCAAGAGTCTTCTCCAAGTCCACAGTTCAAAAGCATCAATTCTTTGGTGCTCAGCCTTCTTTATGGTCCAACTCTCACATCTATACATGACTACTGGAAAAACTATAGCTTTGACTATACAGACCATTGTTGGCAATGTCTCTGCTTTTTAATATGTTGTCTAGGTTTGTCATAGCTTTCCTTCCAAAGAGCAATTGGCTTTTAATTTCATGGCTGCAGTCACCATCTGCAGTGATTTTGGAGCCCCCCAAAATAAAATCTCTCACTGTTTCCATTGTTTCCCCATCTATTTGCCATGAAGTGATGGGTCTGGATGCCATGATCTTAGTTTTTTGAATGTTGAGTTTTAAGCCAGTTTTTTCACTCTCCTCTTTCACTTTCATCAAGAAGCTCTTTAGTTCCTCTTCACTTTCTGCCATAAGGGTGGTGTCATCTGCATATCTGAGGTTATTGATATTTCTCCTGGCAATCTTGATTCCAGCTTGTGCTTCATCCAGACGAGCATTTCGCATAATGTACTCTGCATATAAGTTAAATAAGCAGGGTAACAATATACAGCCTTGACATAATCCTTTCCCAATTTGGAACCAGTCTCTTCTCAGCACCAAAATCTGGTTTAAGGTTCTCCAGAGGAACAAAACCAACAGGAATTTATATCACTATCTATTTGTGTATCAATATCTCCTTCTGGTTATATTCCATAATCATGTGAGCCAATTCCTTATATCTGTATCTTTTTATATGTCCTTATGTTTATATATATATATGTGTGTGTATATGTTTTAATCTTTTATTTATTTAAGGAAATTATTTATGATCTATTTATGTGAGACAATTTCTTATAATGTCTGTATCTTTTTATCTATCCTTATGTATACTTATGGGCTTCCCAGTTGATGCTAGTGGTAAAGAACCCACTCATCAATGCAGGAACCATTAAGAGATGAGGGTTCAATCCCTGGGTCACAAAGATCCCCTGGAGGAGGGCATGGCAACCCACTCCAGTATTCTTGCCAGGACAATCCCATAGACAGAGGAGCCTGGCAGGCTATAGTCCATAGGGTCAGAAAGAATTGAACATGACTAGCGACTAAACAGTTAAATGAGATTGTAAGAGTGAGACCCTTGTCTGATAGTATTGGTGGCCTCTTCCATATGAGGGCACAGTGAGGAGCTGGCTGTCTGCAAGCTAGAAAGAAAATTCTTACCAGAAGCCAACCACACTGGCACCTTGATCTAAAACATCCAGCCTCTAGAACTATGAGAAATATATGCCTGCTGTTTAGTCACCTAATCCATGTATTTTGTTTTGGCAGCTGTAGTTGACTAAGACACCCCTCAAATTATTTTATGTGGTTAGTGTAACCTGATACCTAAACCTGATAAGGAATATTTTAGAAGGAAGAAGTCTAATCTTACTGGTGAACATACAGAATTCTACTTCTGACATTAATGAGTATTTTGTTGGTTCTATACCTGTTATGAAAAATATAGGTTTTGTCTTAACTGAACACACAGCTTTAAATTTTAGCCACTCATTAAAAGATTATCGAGGGTAAGGCTAAGATAATGATGCTCATGTGTTCGTTAAAGACAAAGGTATACAATCCACTATTTTGGCTGAAGTTACAGAAGCATTCTTTGAACTTTAGTTTGAAATTTAACAAGAACATCCATGGCTTCAGCTGTGCTGATTGCCATGTCCTTGGAACAGTTCAAAGATTATATACACTGTTTTCATTATACTTCATCACTATTGCCCAGTGGTAAAACATCTGCACCATACACATAGCAAATCTGACCTTTTGTATACTCTTAGCTGTACAGTGGGAATTCTCATGAAATCCTGCAATTGTTGAAAAAATTTTTAAGTCTTTAAAAAAAGTTGCTAAACAGAATAAAAAGAATAACTCAGCATGACCAATTTGGTATAAGACCCTGACGCTGGAAAAGATTGAAGGCAGGAGGAGAAGGGGACGACAAAGGATGAGACAGTTGGATGGCATCACCAACTCGGACATGAGTTTGAGCTATCTCCGGGAGTGGATGTTGGACAGGGAAGCCTGGCAGGCTGCAGTCCATGGGGTTGCAAAGAGTCAGACACAACAGAGTGACTGAACTGAACTGAATAGATACACAAAATTTCACTTTCAGTTCAGTTCAGTTCAGTCCAGTCGTTCAGTTGTGTCCGACTCTTCGTGACCCCATGAATTGCAGCACACCAGGCCTCCCTGTCCATCACCAACTCCCAGAGTTCACTCAAACTCATGTCCATCGAGTCGGTGATGCCATCCAGTACCGGGGTCCAGCCCCGGTGGATCCAGGGAATTCGAAGCGGGGACAGCGTCGGTGAGGATCAGGAAACAACTGCTTAATTAAATGTTAATTAAGGATATAAAGAGTAATAGAATAAGGATAGCTCAATGAGGAAATTCAGTGGAGAAAAGAGGCTGAAATAAGGATAGCTCAGTGAGGAAATTCAGGGGAGAAAAGAGGCTGAATAATTCAGCCAGAAGGTGAGAGAAAGAACGACATGGGGAGACCAAGTTTCTGTGAACAAGGCCCACACTTTATTTTCCAAAGTAGTTTTTATACCTTAAGTTATGCATAGAGGATAATGGGGGAAGGGATAGAGTCATGCAGTAAGCCAGGCTTTCTTCCTGCAAACTTATCATATGCAAAAGTTTAGGTGATTTGCATCATCTTCTGGCCCAGAGGCCTGTTAACATTTTAAGACCCTTTCTTCAGAAAACTTATTTTTCTCTAAAGGTGACTAGTCAGGCGCCACCCTCCAAAAGCATTAAAGTTGCATTCCTATAGGGCAAAGGTGTGGTGGGCTGTAACAAGAAAAAGAATTAATTCAAGGTTACAAGATTTCAAAAATTAAAGCTACTACTTACACCAATTATATTAATCAATACACTGCCAGGGACACAGCAGGTAAGGGATATGGAAACTTAGCAGCAAACGTTGTCCCAACAAGTGAAAATCCCTTCACCAATACAATTTCTAATCAATCTTTTAACTGCTCAAAGGAATCTGTATTCAGACAGTTTAGAACATCTCATGCCTCTCACAGTTGGAAGGCTCTGAACAATCACATGTGGCCGGAAAAACCTATTCAGGCAGGCTAGAGGACTTCCAAAGGAGTTTGTAGGTTGAAACACTGTCACACCCAGGAATTATTAACTGGAGCTGTAAGTTAACTTTTTTCAGAGAGAGGTAATGGGGGACAGCCCCCCGTAAAGTCAGAGGTGTAGGTGAGAGCACAAAGCAGAAAGTAGGCAGACTCTGGTTTTGGGGGTAGATGCTCGAGAATTTCCAGAGGGACTCCTGGGGCTCCATCCCGCCTTTGCGTATGCCGAACCTCCTTCCTCATGACCTTTGCCATGGGCGGAGTTCCTCACGCTGGCTCCCGGCAGTGATAGAATTCCAGTTGAGCTATTCCAGATCCTGAAAGATGATGCTGTGGAAAGTGCTGCACTCAATATGCAATATGCACTCAATATGCAATATGCCGGCTCCCGGCAATCCAGCCATCTCATCCTCTGTCATCCCCTTTTCCTTCTGGAAAATGAATCAACATAACACAGTAACACATTAAAAATATAACACAGTAACAGATTAAAAATATTAAAAGTCTGGCTCAGTCTCTTGTGGGGTCACTGCTCGTTTCTCCTGGGTCCTGGTGCGCACAAGGTATTGTTTGGCCCTCCAAGACTCTGTTTCCCCAGTCCTATGGAAGTTCTGTAATCAAATCCCACTGCCCTTCAAAGTCAAATTCTCAGAGGGTTCTCAGATCCCCAGGTTGGAAACTCTGTTTTGGGCCCTAGAACTTTTGCAACAGTGCAAGAAGGCAATGGCACCCCACTCCAGTACTCTTGCCTGGAAAATCCCATGGATGGAGGAGCCTGGTAGGCTGCAGTCCACGGGATCGCTAAGAGTCGGACACGACTGAGCGACTTCACTTTCACTTTTCACTTGCATGCATTGGAGAAGGAAATGGCAATCCACTCCAGTGTTCTTGCCTGGAGAATCCCAGGGACGGGGGAGCCTGGTGGGCTGCCATCTATGGGGTCATGCAGAGTCGGACACGACTGAAGTGACTTAGCAGTAGCAGCAAGAACTTCTTTGGTATAATTGTTCTCCAGTTTGTAGGCTCAGTGGCTCTATGGTGGGGCTAATGGCAACCTCCTCCAAGACGACTTATGCCACACAACTGTGCCTCCCAGGTCTGCGGCACCCAGAACCCCTGTCCCCACAGCAGGCCATTGCTGACCTGTGCCTCCACAGGAGACCCTCAAACACTCAAAGGCAGGTCTGGTTCAGTGTCTTGTGGGGGTCACTGCACCTTTCCCTGGGTCCTGGTGAGCATGAGGTTTTGTTTGTACCCTCTGAGCATCTCTAGCAGTTATGAGATTTGATTCTAAATGTGATTACACCACTCATACCATCTTGTTGGGACTTCTTTGCCCTTGGACATGGGGTATCTTTCTTTTGTGGGATCCAACATTATCCTGTTGATGGTTGTTCAGCAGCTAGTTGCAATTTCGGTGTTCTTGCAAGAGAAGATGAGCATACATCCCTCTACTCCACCATCTTGATTTTCATGGATTAAAAATATAAATCATATTATTTCAATAAAAGCATAAGAACATCTGAAAAATTTCAACAGCCTTCTATGATAGAAAAGCAAAACCCTTCTTCCCAATCTAGAAATAGAAAACAACTTTCTTTATCTGATCAAAGATATCAGCACCAGCAACAAAAGTCATATATAATAATAATATTTAATATTATATAATTATCATTATATGTTGTATAATATTATTATCCTCCATCCTAAGTCACTTCAGTCATGTCTGACTCTGCAACCCTATGGACCAAAGTCCACCAGGCTCCTCTGTCCATGGGATTCTCCAGGCAAGAATACTGAAGTGGGTTGCCATGCCCTCCTCCAGGGGCTTTTCCCAACCCAGGGATCAAACCCATGTCTCGTACCTTCTCCTGCATTGGCAGTTAGGTTCTTTACCACTAGCACCACCTGGGAAGCCCTCTTTACCAGTAGTGCCACCATTATATATAATAATAATTATATACTCCAGTACTTTGGCCACGTCATGCGAAGAGTTGACTCATTGGAAAAGATTCTGATGCTGGAAGGGCTTGGGGGCAGGAGGAGAAGGGGACGACAGAGGATGAGATGGCTGGATGGCATCACTGACTCGATGGACCTGAGTCTGAGTGAACTCCGGGAGTTGGTGATGGACAGGGAGGCCTGGCGTGCTGAGATTCATGGGGTCGCAAAGAGTCGGACACGACTGAGCAACTGATCTGATCTGATGTATATAACTGTATAATGGCAAAATACTGAAGCTTTTCTATTTTTATATTTATGAACAAAGTATAAAAATGAAAAGTATGAAGTGCAAAAAAGTATAAAAATGAAAAAATAAAAAAATTTATGTTTATGAACATAAAATTCATTATGAAATTGAGGATCTTTTCAATAAATTATTAGAATTATTAATAGTTTAGCAAGGTGATTGACTACCATATCAGTATATAAAAATCAATATACAGAGTATATTATATGTACAGAATATGTTGACTGCAATGTCAATATACAGAAACAAATATATGTCACATCAATATACTCAAATCAAATGCATCTCTCTATATGAATATTAAATAATATGAAGTAATTATATTAGAATATTAAATAATTATCTTTTGAAACATACCCCATTTACAATAGCATAAGGAATCAAATATTTAGAAGCAAATCTAACAATAGCTAGAAGGCTTCTAGGAAGAAATATTATAAAATTTAAAGAGGGATATTTGAAAAGGCCTAAGTTAAATAGTCTATAACACTAGATTGAAAGACACAATATTATAAAGATATTAATTCATTTTTTTATTAATTTATTTTTTAATTGAAGGATAATTGCTTTACAGAATTTTGTTGTTTTCTGTCAAGCCTCAACATGAATCAGCCATAGATATACATATATCCCCCTCCCTTTTGAACCTCCCTCCCATCTCCCTCCCCACCCCACCCATCTAGGTTGATACAGAGCCCCTGTTTGAGTTTACTGATAATACATCAATTCAGTCAAGATTCCATCAAGATTAAAGATCTAATATAAAATATCAAGATTAAATATAATCCTGATTAAATTCTATTCTCTTCATGAAATTTGCAATGTGGTCACACATCTCTTCTCTACGTCTGCATGTCCATTCCTTCCCTGCAAATAGGTTCATCAGTACTGTTTTTCTAGATTCCATATATATGCATTAACATACTATATTTGTTTTTCTCTTTCTGACTTACTTCACACTGTATAACAAGCTCTGGGTTCATCCACCTCACTACAACTGAGGTGTAGTTGTACAAACATAAAAATTTGTTCCTTTTTATGGCTGAGTAATAGTCCATTATATATATATATAATATATATATGTATGCATATATGTATATGTATCACATGTTCTTTATCCATTCATCTGTCAATGGACATCTAGGTTGCTTCCATGTCCTGGCTAGTATGAAGTGTTGCAGTAAACACTGGGGTACATGTGTCTTTTTGAATTGTGATTTTCTCAGGGTATATGCCCATAGTGGGATTGCTGGGTGATATGGTAGTTTTATTTCTAGTTTGTTAAGGAATCTCCATGTTGTTCTCTGATGTTTTTGATGTGGACCATTTTTAAAGTCTTTATTGAATTTGTTACAATATTGCTTCTGTTTTATGTTTTTGGTGTTTTGGCCACAAGCCTTGTGGGATCTTAGCTGCTCAGCCAGAGATGGAATAGGCACGTCTTGCACTAGAAGGTGAAGTCTTAACCACTGGACTGCCAGAGAAGTCCCAGAAATTCAGGATTTATTATAAAACTACAATCTGTAAATTAAAACAGTATGGTATTTGCAAAAACATAGATACATAGACCAGTGGTGTATGACAGTGCCCAGAAAAATTTGTATTAGAAATGCTTAATTTATTATAAAACTGGGACTATAGAACAGTGAAAAATGATCATCCAAACACAAGCCTTAGAGTAGAAATAGATGTTTACAACACTACAAATAACAAAAGCTCATATCTAGAATATACAAGGAATTTATAAGGCAATAATAAAAAGACAGTGAACCTGATGGGAAAGTGGCAAGAAATTTAACAGGCTATTCATAAAAGAGGAAATCCAAATAGACAATGAACATATTAAAAGTTCTAAACCTCATGAGATGCCACTAGAGAAAATAAATAGCTAACACAGAATGATTACAAAAGCAAGTGTTGGTGAGTATTTGAAGAAATATGAATCTGCATATTGTATAATTCCATTTCTAGAAATATATCCTGTAGGAATGCTTACATATTTTATGCCGGGAGGTATGTAGAAGAATGATTGTAATAGCTAAAACACAAATGTCCATCAAAATGAATGAATAAAGAAATTAGGCTATATTAATGTAATGAAATACACTATATCAATAACAATGAATAAATTACAGCTATACACAACACCATGAATGAATCTCATTAGCATAATGTTGAGTGAAAAAGTCAAGCACAAAAGACAACACACTATGAGCAAAATTAAACTCTGTGTTTTGTAGTCTCAGCTGGTTGGTAGTGATGCTCTTGGATAGGAATGCCCAGAACATTCACCTGAGCCATAGTACTGGTAGTGAGTGCCACACACAATCTTCTCCGTCACCACAGGGACCACTGTGTGTCTGGCCCGAGCCTAGTGATTCTTATTATGATAGCACGATGCACTTAAGTAAAAACTATAAGGGAAATCTGAGGAACAGGATTGATCACTCACAGGCCCTGGAGGGTACATGGCACACCCAAGGGCCACACAACAAGGTGGCAGATCGAGAGAATGGGAGAGAAAGGAGACTGAGAGCTCTGATTTTACTGGCATAGAGGGTGGGGTGTCTTGAGTTTCAAGGTTTCACTCTATGTTGCCTAATTTAAAGCTTAAAAGTGAGATTCAGGGGATGGGAGAGGACAGATGGGTCTCTCCAGTAGGCAGTTACCTAGGTTACTGAGAACTTTCTGAAGGGAATCTTCATTGGTAGGAGTAAATTAACTCCTTATCTACTTGTTTTGCTGATAGCTGTGTCGTATAGCTAGCTTGCTTATGCCCACCGTAATGGTCATGGCCCTCCAGGGAACAGGTCTATTAGCCATGTTGTTCAGTCACACAGTCATATCCAACTCTTTGCGACCCAATGGACTGTAGCACACCAGGCTTCCCTGCCCCTCACCATCTCCCAAAGTTTGCCCAAGTTCACACCCATTGTGTCGGTGATGCCATCCAGCCATCTCATCCTCTGATGCCCTCTTCTCTTTCTGCCTTCAATCTTTCCCAGCATCAGGGACTCTTCCAATGAGCCAACTCTTCACATCAGATGACCAAAATACTGGAACTTCCGCTTCAGCAAAAGTCCTTCCAATGAGTATTCAGGATTGATTTCCTTTAAGATTGACTGGTTTGAGGTCCCTGCTGTCCAAAGGACTCTCAGGAGTCTTCTCCAGCACCGCAGTTCGAAGGTGTCAATTCTCTAGCA
Source organism: Bos indicus x Bos taurus (assembly GCF_003369695.1). Classification (NCBI taxonomy): domain Eukaryota; kingdom Metazoa; phylum Chordata; class Mammalia; order Artiodactyla; family Bovidae; genus Bos; species Bos indicus x Bos taurus. Next base: position 85,669,493 of record NC_040083.1, on the reverse strand, counting down.
CTCTGCCTTCTTTATGGTCCAACTCTCACAACCATATGTGACCACTGGGAAGACCATAGCCTTGATTATATTATTAGCAATAAGTGACAGCCAATCTTGCCGGTTTTAAATTTCCAGCCTGGTGCCTCAGATGGTAAAGAATCTGCCTGCAGTGCAGGATACCTGAGGTTTGATCCCCAGGTCAGGAAGATCCCCTGGAGACAGGAATGGCTGCCCACTCCAGTATTCTTGCCTGGAGAATCCCATGGACAGAGTTGCCTGGTGAGCTACAGTCCATGGGGTTGCAAAGAGTTGGACAGGAGTGAGCGACTAACACTTAGAGTGTTAGGCTCAAGTATTTTGTTGGGAGCCTTGTTGATCTCTAAAATATTAACCACATAGAAAACTGTGTGTGCATGCTCTGTTGCTCAATCATGGCCAACTCTTTGTGACCCCATGGTCTGTAACTGACAGGCTCCTCTGTACATGGAATTTTGCAGGCAAGAATACTGGAGTAGGTTGCCATTTCCTAATCCAGGGCATCTTCCTGATCCAGGGATCAAACTCACATCTCTTGGGTCTTCTGCACTGACAAGTGGATTCTTTACCACTGTGCCACATAGAAAATTGTACCTAGAATCAATCCAAAAGACAGACTTTTAAATTCTCCACACCAAAAAAAAAAAAAAAAAAATCAATAAAATATACAAACAATAAGTCATATTTCACAGCAGTGGTCACATGAATTAACAATGGAAGATACTGTATCCAACCTGAGAAAATGAACAGGGCATTTGGGGATTTAAGCCACGTGTCTGAATTTGCCTTGAACTGAAAACAAGCTTAAGATATAATTTACTAAGTAAAGCTCTTTGCTTTGCACATTGTCAATTATTTCTGCTCTTTATTATTTGGCTTTATTTTCTGAAAAGAGTTTGTTCTGTTAGCCCCAAAACGTGCTCATACAAATGCACAGGACATTTTGACAATTGTGGCTCTTGAGACTAAGGGGGGTGCTCAGGCAGGTTGGCCTTTCAATAATCTCTACCAGCTCCCCTACCCCTAAACCCCAGTTACTGCTGCTATCACCATCACAACCACCACCACCATCATCTCATGCATATTAAACATTATGTGTAGAGAAAACAGCAAAACGCTCTCTAGTACCATGTGAAACACTCACTGTGTGTATGCAACCCCAGGAAGGCTGACCTATAGCTTCACCTCATCTTCTGATTGCACCTCACTTATATAAAAATCCTGGAGCTGCCTCTGCATTTTAAGAAACTTGATAACTTTGGAAATCACTAAATTATGCACTACATGATCTTCCAAAGTAAAGTCACAAAAATTCTGACAATAATAGATGTTGACCTTTAGGTGCCAGTATTTCTATGCTATTAAATAAGCAGGGGTTTACATTGGTGCCATTAGTCATACAACCATGATCAGTTTCATTTACTTTCATTTAATGTCTAATTCACTGTGGGTGGGAAAAATTCTTGTCTTCCTTCTATTGCTCATAAGACAGAATAACAGGAGAAAAGCATATACATTTTATTAAATTTTTACACGTACATGGGAGCCTTCCCAAGAGAAGACCTTAAGTGACCAGAGTAAGGAAGATTTTATACTTTTTTAGGCAAAGGTACAATATATTTGTGAAGAAACGATAAAACAAAGAGGTTTCGGTTGAGTCACAAATGGTGAAGTAACAAGGAAAATATGGGTAGTTTAACAATCATATCTTTGTTTATGCAGCCTTCCTAGTCTTGAATTCCGTGTTTCTGGTGATAAAGTTTTTCCCTCCTCCTGGCACAGGGAGGGTGATTTTCGCAGAGAAGATTTGTATCCTTCTTCCTTCAGGAGAACAAAGGAGGGCCAGATATACTTGCATGGCTGTTTCTCAAGTACTTTAATTCAAGTAATCAATATGCCAAAGTGACATACCTGGGGGTGACATATTCTGAACCTCTTCACCAGGTGCCCTCAGTGACAGAGTTCTTATCTGTAGTTTCTGATTCATTTCTCTATAACCCACTGTGAATGGAGTCCACCTGCTCTTTTTTTTTTTTTTATGTCATGGTACTTCCACATGGAATGGAATGATGGATGTGAAACAGCACATTCTGAAGAGAAGTGCTCAGAGGTGCAGGTGGGAACAGCTGTGTCCACCACTGAAGGATTATGGCTGCAGTTTTGTGTCTTGACATAATTCTTACAAAAATACTGAAGTTACAGTTTTATCACCCATTATTGGAAAGTAGTGTTATGTTCATGACTTATGTTAAGACTGCTGAATTCTATACAGTGATCTCTTGAATTTTTGTTTTCCCTAACTTGTTTTTCTAGGGCGATCCAGTTGACAATATATTCGAACAGAATCTAAAGATCAAGTTTTACATCAGTTCCAGGTCCACATCTCCATCTTCATATAGCGAAGACGAAGCAGACACAGTGAAGGTACCTCTCTGGGGTGGATTTGCTTCAGAACTTTTCACTTGTACCAAACAAAAGGAGACTGAATCCTGTTCAGAAACAGTGCCCTTTCTTTCTAATCAGAAGCATTGCTTAGATAGGAACAGTCTATAGAGAATATTATCAGGTGATAGTTAATATTAAGTTTAACTGATAACCATGTCCATGAGGGGACATGGTCTGGCAGGGAGAGAGCTCTCATTATTTTTATTGCTTTAATTAACATCAAGGAATTAAGCTGTAACAGGAATATTTTACATAATCTTACCACAACATAAAGTCTGGTATTAGGTAAGGCATAAAAATACATTTGCTGAGCAGACTCACAAACTTTGAAAACAAACTTATGGTTACCAAAGGGGAAACTTGGGCAGGGCAGAGAAGGATAAACTAGGAGTTTGGGATTAACAATACATGTGCTGTGCTGTGCTTAGTCGCTCAGTTTTGTCCGACCCTTTGGAATGACATGAACTGTAGCCCACTAGGCTCCTCTGTCCATGGGGATTCTCCAGGCAGGAATATTGGAGTGGGTTGCCATGCCCTCCTCTAGGGGATCTTCCCAGCCCGGGGATCCAACCCAGGTCTCCTGCATTTCAGGCAGATTCTTTAACATCTGAGGCACCATGGAAGCCCCAAAATACTGGAGTGGGTAGCCTATCCCTTCTCCAGGGGATCTTCCCAACCCGGGAGTCAAGCTGGGGTCTCCTGCACTGCAGGCAGATTCTACATCAGCTAAGTTACAGGGAAGCCCATAAATCACTATGTTCTAACATTAAATTAAAACAAAACTGCAAATAGTCCTCCTGAGGCCATCCATCATGCAACAACAACAAAAAAACCCCACAAACAAAACAAGACAAAAAATACTTTGCTACTGTTCTTACTAAAATGTAGGATAATTTTATGTCTCACATAATGGTACACAAAATAGCTCTTTGTGGCCCTTTATGATAATCAGAGAACATGACTCTCTGCAAATGTTTCCTCCCGAAATCAAAGGGTTTGGTGTCTCCCAGCTCATATTTTCCATCTTCAGAAATGCTATTTCCCTCCTCTGCATTCCACTCACTCTGATTAATCTGGGTAGGGTTTCTTGCTACCCACTCTGGAATCCTGGGGACTAGGTGGTGAGTTCTCCCGGAGATCCCTGGCTTAGTTTGGAAAATTTTCAGTGTGGTTTATAGCCAGGTCAGACATTGTCTTCAAATTCTGCTCAGAACATTTAAATTTTTGATAACTATTTTATTTTACTGTTTTAAAATTTTAATAATATCTCTCTCATGGAGGAAGAAGGTACAAGGAATAATCTATCACAAGCCCATATACCTATTACCCACAAATTAAAAAACAGTTTGCCATTTTTGTTCAGATAAAAAGAAAAATTGGGATGATACTGAACAGTTGAGCCCATCTAACTGCATTCTTTTGTCCTGGGAGGTGATCAGATATTTTGAAATGGTTTGCATTCTTCTGTCCACCCTCTTATATGTTATATCCTAGGCATGTGCTCTTCAATTTCAAAGGATTGGTTGGTCTGCTCAAAATACACAAATAATATCCCTATTGTGAAAATAATCTACTATTTTCACAGTATTTATTCATGTTAAGACAGTTCATCTTTAACTGCTTTAACTGTGTAGTTAAACATCTTTAACTGCTTTAACTGTGTAGTTAAACATCTTTAACTGTGTAGTATTCCAGATAATAAATATACTTATTTATACATAACCATGATATATAATTATGTTACTTTTTATGTATTGATGGCTTTTTTCCTTATTACAATTTCTCTGTTACAAAGAGCCTGTTGGGACCTGTTTGGCTATATACATATGGGAGAATTTGTTAGTTACTAGCTAGTGGAACACCTGATCTGCCTCTTGAGAAATTTGTATGCAGGTCAGGAAGCAACAGTTAGAACTGGACATGGAACAACAGACTGGTTCCAAATAGGAAAAGGAGTTCGTCAAGGCTGTATATTGTCACCCTGTTTATTTAACTTATATGCAGAGTACATCATGAGAAACGCTGGACTGGAAGAAACACAAGCTGGAATCAAGATTGCTGGGATAAATATCAGTCACCTCAGATATGCAGATGACACCACCCTTATGGCAGAAAGTGAAGAGGAACTCAAAAGCCTCTTGATGAAAGTGAAAGTGGAGAGTGAAAAAGTTGGCTTAAAGCTCAACATTCAGAAAATGAAGATCATGGCATCCAGTCCCACCACTTCATGGGAAATAGATGGGGAAACAGTGGAAACAGGGTCAGACTTTATTTTTCTGGGCTCCAAAATCACTACAGATGGTGAATGCAGCCATGAAATTAAAAGCCGCTTACTCCTTGGAAGGAAAGTTATGACCAACCTAGATAGCATATTGAAAAGCAGAGACATTACTTTGCCAACAAAGGTCCGTCTAGTCAAGGCTATGGTTTTTCCTGTGGTCATGTATGGATGTGAGAGTTGGACTGTGAAGAAGGCTGAGCGCCGAAGAATTGATGCTTTTGAACTGTGGTGTTGGAGAAGACTCTTGAGAGTCCCTTGGACTGCAAGGAGATCCAACCAGTCCATTCTGAAGGAGATCAGCCCTGGGATTTCTTTGGAAGGAATGATGCTAAAGCTGAAAGTCCAGTACTTTGGCCACCTCATGTGAAGAGTTGACTCATTGGAAAAGACTCTGATGCTGGGAGGGATTGAGGGCAGGAGAAGGGGATGACAGAGGATGAGATGGCTGGACGGCATCACTGACTCAATGGACGTGAGTCTGAGTGAACTCCGGGAGTTGGTGATGGACAGGGAGGCCTGGCGTGCTGCGATTCATGGGGTCGCAAAGAGTCGGACACGACTGAGCGACTGATCTGATCTGATCTGATCTGAGCTAGTAGAAATGCATATTTCCAATGCATAATTTTGCCAACTGTTTTAATTTTTTGAAACAGTCACACACTTTACAGAAATACTATAAGTGCAGTATATATTAATTTTTCCTAGACTATTTTAAAGTTGTCATTTAATTTTCCATCACCTTGAATACTTAATCTTGTACTTCTTACAAATAAGAATGTTCTCCTACATCTTATACATATACAGTACCATCATCACTAACATTGATGCATCACTACCATCTAATCGTCAGACCCCTTCAGGTGTCACCAACTGCCCCCTCGTGTCCATTATTGCAAAAAAAAAAAAAACCAGTTTAAAATTGTACTTTGCTCTTGGTTGTCGTCTCTCAATAGTTTCTTGCCATATGGAAGTCTCTTGCCATATGGAAGTCTCTTGCCATATTAGTCTCTTGCTAAAGTCTTTCTTTAACTTCATTTCCCTGATACTCTCAAAAATCATGCTGGTTTAGAATAGAATATCCCTCATTTTACAAATGCTTTCTCGTGACTTGATTCAAGTTATGCATGTTTGTCAAAAATATCACAGAAGTGATGCTGTGGTCTTCTCCTTACATGCTATCAGGTGGTTCATGACTTTAATGTTTTCCATTGCTGATCATGCTTACTTGACCTCTGCACTAAGGTGGGAATTTCCAGGCCTGTCCACTGTGAAATTACTTTTTTCCCTTTGTAATTAATAAGTATTTTGTATAGAGGTACTTTGAAGCAGTAAGTACCACATTTCTTAACAGTTTGCAATTTACTTGTATCTGTATGGACATATAGTTTTTCATTTTACTTCATTGTTTACAATCCATTATAGTCATAATTTATTCTAGTATTCAAATGATTGTATAGCTCATCTTGTATTTTGCCAGCCATGGATTTAGCCATCTCTCCAAGCAGTACTGATTGCTTTCAGTGGAAAATGGTATTTAGAAGACAAGATCTGGGTGTTAGGTATGCTCATTGCTATGGGATGCCACTATTCCAGAATGCTTGTTGGATAGAGATAGAGAAAAATATATTTATATATCAGTCTCTAGGCAGAAATCTATGTATCTGTGTATCTGTCATCTATCTGTTCATCTATCATCTCTACTCTCCTACTCACCTACCTACTTATCTAACTACTTACCTGTAAAAACTATGAGTTCATACACACATTTATACCACTAATTCCAAACCAACATTATAGGTTTCATTCTAGTTTTCTCCTTTTCTATGTTGGTAACTTCCTTCTGTGACAGTGAGAAACTTGCCTCTTTATACTCTCAGTGAAGTGAAGTCGCTCAGTCATGTCCAACTCTTTGTGACTTCATGGACTGTAGCCTGTCAGCCTCCTCCATCCATGGGATTTTCCAGGCAAGAGTGCTGGAGTGCATTGCCATTTCCTTCTCCAGGGGATCTTCCCGACCCAGGAATCGAACCCGGGTCTCCCACATTGCAGGCAGACACTTTACCGTCTGAGCCACCAGGGAAGCTATTCTGTCACCTCTGTTCTCTGTGAGCAGTCTGCCATCTCCGCAGCTACCTCATCACTTCTCACACGGGATGGACTCTGTGTCGCTATCTTAGATTGCCCTCCTTGTGCACACTCATCTCACCTTGCTGGGAATAGAGTTTTTAAAAACCAATTTCTACTCTCACTTAGCAGCACATAAGAGTTCCCATTTCCTTATACCTATGTTGACACTTGCCAATACTAGACCGTTGAAATTTTGTAATTCTGATGGGTATGAAGTGATATCTAATATTGCTTTCATTTTGTCATGTAGAGGTTTTTCATTCTATTAGTAAAATATATCTCCTTTTACTGCTTGAGGTTTTTAATGGTTTTCTAAGAATTCCATTTCTACCGTATTCTTCTGTCCTCAAAGTGCCAAAAAGATTTAAAGTTTTGCTTTTTGCATTTAGGTCCTTAAATCAACAGGAAATTATATCTTTGTTTGTTCTGAAGTAGGAATCTGACTTTTGCCACCATGATACCATGATAGTTACTTGTCCCAGGCCGAATTCATTGACTAATCTATCAACTCCTAATAATTTGTAATGTCACTTCTATCACTTATCAGCTTTATTTAGTTATTTACTTACTTATTTGGTTGTAAAATACACATGCTTTTGAACTGTGGTGTTCAAGAAGACTCTTGCAAGTCCCTTAAACTGCAAGGAGATCAAACCAGTCAAGCTTAAAGTAAATCAGTCCTGAATATTCATTGGAAGGACTGATGCTGAAGCTGAAGCTCCAGTACTTTGGCCACCTGATGCAAAGACCTGACTCATTGGAAAAGAATCTGATGCTGGGAAAGATTGAAGGCAGGAAGAGAAAGGGGCTACAGATGATGAGATGGTTGGATGGCATCACTGACTCAATGGACATGAGCTTGAGCAAGCTCTGGGAGTTGGTGATGGACAGGGAAGCCTGGCGGGCTGCAGTCCATGGGGTTGCAGAGTTGGACACGACCGAGCAACTGAACTGAAAATATACATAAGGGCTTCCCAGGTGGCTCAGTGGTAAAGAATTTGCCTGCCAATTCAGGAGACATGAGTTCAATCTCTGGGTCTAAAAGATCTCCTGGAGAAGGAAATGGTAACCCGCTCTGGTATTTTTGCCTGGGAAGTCCCATGGATAGAGGAGCTTGGCAGGCTACAGTCCATGGGGTCACAAATGAGTTGGACACAACTTAGTGAGCAACAACAACAAAATTGGCATAACATAAAATATTCCATTTATTCATTTTTAAGTGTAGAGTTCAGTGGAATAAATTACTTTCACAGTGTTCTGCAAATGTAACTATTACATTATTTATTTCTCAAAATTTTCCATCTCCACAAACAGAAGTTTTATCTTCATTAAACCATAACTTGACATTTCCTTTCCCCTCCATCCCTGGTAAACTCTCATCTACTTTGCATCTCAATGAATTTTCCTATTCTATATATTTTATATAAGTAGAGTCATATAATATTTTCCCCTTTTTGTCTGGCTAATTTCACTTGGCATAGTATCTTCATATTTCATCCATGTTATAGTGTGTGTCAGAATTTCAATTGTTTTTAAGGCAAAAGAATGGACAAATAGACCAATGAAATATAATAAAATCCCCAGAACCATACAGAGGAACAAAGATAGTCTCTTCAACAAATGCTGCTTGAAGAACTGAACTTTCACATGCAAAAAATATAAACCTTAGACACAGACCTCACACTCTTCAAAAAATTAATTCAAAATGGATCATAAGCCTACATTTAAAATGCAAAACTACAACATAGGTGAAAGTCTCAGCAACCTTGCGTTAGATAATGACTTCTTAAATATAAAATCAAAAGCAAGAGCCACAAAATAAATTTTTGATAAGTTGCACTTCATTAAAATTAAAAACTTTTGCTCTGTAAAAGAGACTAAGAAGACTAGCCACAGACAGGGAGAAAATATTTGCAAAAGATAAATATGATAAAAAAAAAAACACCTGTCATCCAAAATATACAAAAACTGCTAAAACTCAAGAAAAAACTCATAAGAAAACAAAAAACTTGATTAAAAATGGGTCAAAGACTAAACAGAGACCTCAATAAAAAGAAGATACATAGATTGCAAATAAGTACAGGAAAAGATGTCCATATATATGTCATCAGAAAATGCAAGTTAAAACGATGCAATACCTCTACACATCAAAATCTGGGACACGGACAACATCAAGTGCTGGCAAAATGTAGAGCAATAGGAACTCTCACTCATTGCTGGTGCAAATGCAAAATGGTTCAGCTACTTTGGAAGACAGTTTAGCCATTTCTTACAAAATTAAACACTTTCAATACAGTCCTGGAATCATGTACCTTGATATTATTCAAATGAAATGAAAACTTATCTCCACACAAAATGCTGTACATGGATATATTTAGAAACTTTATTTATAACTGCCCAAGCTTGGAAGCAACCTTCTTCAGTTCAGTTCAGATCAGTCGCTCAGTCTTGTCCGACTCTGCGACCCCATGGACTTGCAGCACGCCAGGCCTCCCGGTCCATCGCCAACTCCTGGAGTTTACTCAAACTCATGTCCATTGAGTTGGTAATGCCATCCAACCATCTCATCCTCTGTTGTCCGCTTCTCCTCCTGCCCTCAGTCTTTCCCTAGCATCAGGGTCCTTTCAAACGAGTCAGCTCTTCATATTAGGTGGCCAAAGTATTGGAGTTTCAGCTTCAGCATCAGTCCTTCCAGTGAATATTCAGGACTGATTTCTTTTAGGATGGACTGGTTGGATTTCCTTGCAGTAAAGAGACTCTTAAGAGTCTTCTCCAACACCACAGTTCAAAAGCATCAATTCTTCAATGCTCAGCCTTTATGGTCCAACTCTCACATCCATACATGACTACTGGAAAATCATAGCTTTGACTAGAGGGACCTCTGTTGGCAAAGTAATGTCTCTGCTTTTTAATATGGTGTCAAGTTTGGTCATAACTTTTCTTCCAAGGAGCAAGCGTCTTTTAATTTCATTGCTGCAGTCACCATCTGCAGTGATTTTGGAGCCCCCCAAAATAAAGTCAGCAACTGTTTCCACTGTTTCCCCATCTATTTGCCGTGAAGTGACAGGACCAGTTCATCAGGCACTCTATCTATCAGATCTAGTCCCTTAATCTATTTCCCACTTCCTCTGTATAATCTTAAGGGATTTGATTTAGATCATACCTGAATGGTCTAGTGGTTTTCCCCACTTTCTTCAATTTAAGTCTGAATTTGGCAATAAGGAGTTCATGATCTGAGCCACAGTCAGCTCCTGGTCTTGTTTTTGCTGACTGTATAGAGCTTCTCCATCTTTGGCTGCAAAGAATATAATCAATATGATTTCATTGATTCATTCATTCATTCGTTCGTTCATATGATTCATTCATTCTACACATTGACCATCTGGTGATGTCCATGTGTAGAGTCTTCTCTTGTGTTGTTGGAAGAGGGTGTTTGCTATGACCAGTGTGTTCTCTTAGCAAAATTCTATTAGCCTTTGCTCTTCTTCATGCCGTACTCCATGGCCAAATTTGCCTGTTATCCAGGTGTTTCTTGACTTCCTACTTTTGCATTCCAGTCCCCTATAATGAAAAGGACATCTTTTGGGGGTATTAGTTCTGAAAGGTCTTGTAGGTCTTCATAGAACCGTTCAGCTTCAGCTTCTTCAGCGTTACTGGTTGAGGCATAGGCTTGGATTACTGTGATATTGAGTGGTTTGCCTTGGAAATGAACAGATATCATTCTGTCGTTTTTGAGATTGCATCCAAGTACTGCATTTCGGACTCTTTTCTTGACCATGATGGCCCTTATGATTATACAGTGGAAATGAGAAATAGATTTAAGGGACTAGATCTGATAGATAGAGTGCCTGATGAACTATGGACAGAGGTTTGTGACATTGTACAGGAGACAGGGATCAAGACCATCCCCATGGAAAAGAAATGAAAAAAGCAAAATGGCTGTCTGGTGAAGCCTTACAAATAGCTGTGAATAAAAGAGAAGCAAAAAGCAAAGAAGAAAAGGGAAGATATAAGCATCTGAATGCAGAGTTCCAAAGAATAGCAAGGAGAGATAATAAAGCCTTCCTCAGTGATCAATGCAAAGAAATAGAGGAAAACAACAGAAAGGGAAAGACAAGAGATCTCTTCAAGAAAATTAGAGATACCAAGGGAACATTTCATACAAAGATGGGCTCGATAAAGGACAGAAATGGTATGGACCTAACAGAAGCAGAAGATATTAAGAAAAAGTGGCAAGAATACACAGAAGAACTGTACAAAAAAGATCTTCACAACCAAGATAATCACGATGGTGTGGTCACTCACCTAGAGCCAGACCTCCTGGAATGTGAAGTCAAGTGAGTCTTAGAAAGCATCACTATGAACAAATCTAGTGGAGGTGGTGGAATTCCAGTTGAGCTATTTCAAATCCTGGAAGGTGATGCTGTAAAAGTGCTGCACTCAATATGCCACCAAATTTGGAAAAGTCAGCAGTGGCCACAGGACTGGAAAAGGTCAGTTTTCATTCCAATCCCAAAGAAAGGCAATCTCAAAGAATATTCAAACTATCACACAATTGCACTCATCTCACATGCTAGTAAAGTAATGCTCAAAATTCTCCAAGCCAGGCCTCATCAATACGTGAACCATGAACTTCCAGATGTTCAAGCTGGTTTTAGAAAAGGCAGAGGAATCAGAGATCAAATTGCCAACATCCTCTGGATCATCGAAAAAGCAAGAGAATTCCAGAAAAACATCTATTTCTGCATTATTGACTATGTCAAAGCCTTTGACTGTGTGGATCACAATAAACTGTGGAAAATTCTGAAAGAGATGCAAATACCAGACCACCTGACCTGCCTCTTGAGAAACCTATATGCAGGTTAGAAAGCAACAGTTAGAACTGGACATGGAACAAAAGGTTGGTTCCAAATAAGAAAAGGAGTATGTCAAGGCTGTATATTGTCATCCTGCTTATTTAACTTATATGCAGAGTACATCATGAGAAACGCTGGACTGGAAGAAGCTCAAGCTGGAATCAAGATTGCTGGGAGAAATATCAATAACCTCAGATATGCAGATGACACCACCCTTATGGCAGAAAGTGAAGAGGAATTAAAAAGCCTCTTGATGAAAGTGAAAGAGGAGAGTGCACAAGTTGGCTTAAAGCTCAACATTCAGAAAATGAAGATCATGGCATCTGGTCCCATCACTTCATGGCAAATAGATGGGGAAACTGTGGGAACAGTGTCAGACTTTATTTTTTTGAGCTCCAAAATCACTGCAGATGGTGATTGCAGCCATGAAATTAAAAGATGCTTACTCCTTGGAAGGAAAGTTATGACCAACCTAGATAGCATATTAAAAAGCAGAGACATTAATTTGCCAACAAAAGGTCTGTCTAGTCAAGGCTATGGTTTTTCCAGTAGTCATATATGGATGTGAGAGTTGGACTGTGAAGAAAGCTGAGCACTGAAGAATTGATGCTTTTGAACTGTGGTGTTGGAGTAGACTTGAGAGTCCCTTGAACTGCAAGGAAATGCAACTAGTCCATCCTAAAGGAGATCAGTCCTGGGTGTTCATTGGAAGGACTGATGCTGAAGCTGAAACTCCAGTACTTTGGCCACCTCATGCAAAGAGTTGACTCATTGGAAAACACCCTGATGCTGGGAGGGATTGGGGGCAGGAGGAGAAGCAGACAACAGAGGATGAGATGGCTGGATGGCATCACTGACTCGATGGATGTGAGTCTGAGTGAACTCCGGGAGTTGGTGATGGACAGGGAGGTCTGGCGTGCTGTGATTCATGGGGTCGCAAAGAGTCAGACATGACTGAGCGACTGAACTGAACTGACAGCACCAGATGCCATGATCTTAGTTTTCTGAATGTTGAGTTTTAAGCCAATTTTTTCACTCTCCTCTTTCACCTTCATCAAGAAGTTCTTCAGTTCAGCTTCACTTTCTCCCATAAGAGTGGTGTCTTCTGCATATCTGAGGTTATTGATATTTTTCCCGGCAATCTTGATTCCAGCTTGTGCTTCATCCAGCCCAGCATTTCTCATGATGTACTCTGCATATAAGTTAAATAAGAAGGGTGACAATATACAGCCTTGATATACTCCTTTCCCTATTTGGAACTAATCGCTGTCCATGTCCAGTTCAAACTGTTGCTTCCTGACCAGCATATAGATTTCTCAAGAGGCAGATCAGGTGGTCTGGTTTTCCCATCTCCTTAAGAATTTTCCACAGTTTGTTGTGACCCACACAGTCAAAGGCTGTGGCATAGTCAATAATGCAGAAGTAGATATTTTTCTAGAACTCTCTTGTTGTTGTTGTTTTTTTTATAGTACAACGGATGTTGGCAATTTGATCTCTGGTTCCTCTGCCTTTTCTAAAACCAGCTCGAACATCTGGAAGTTTATGGTTCATGTACTGTTGAAGCCTGGCTTGGAAATTTTGAGCATTACTTTGCTAGCATGTGCTGCTGCTGCAGCTGCTAAGTCTCTTCAGTCGTGTCTGACTCTTTGCGACCCTGTAGATGGCAGCCCACCAGGCTCCCCCGTCCCTGGGATTCTCCAGGCAAGAACACTGGAGTGGCTGCCATTTCCTTCTCCAATGCATGAAAGTGAAAAGTGAAAGTGAAGTCTCAGTCGTGTCTGACTCTTAGCAACCCCACTGACTGTAGCCCACCAGGCTCTTCTGTCCATGGGATTTTCCAGGCAAGGGTACTGGTGTGGGGTGCCATTGCCTTCTCCATGCTAGCGTGTGAGATGAGTGCAATTGTGTGGTAGTTGTGCATTTTTTGGCATTACTTTTCTTTGGAATTGGAATGAAAACTGACATTTTCCAGTCCTGTGACCACTGCTGAGTTTTCCAAATTTGCTGGCATATTGAGTGTAGCACTTTCACAGCATCATCTTTTAGGATTTGAAATAGCTCAGCTGGAATTCCATCACCTCCATTAGCTTTGTTCATAGTGATGCTTCCTAAGGCCCACTTGACTTTGCATTCCAGGATGTCTGGCTCTAGGTTGGTGATCACACCATCATGATTATCTGGTTCATGTCGGTGTCTGGATAAATAAACTGTGGTACATGAAGACAATGGAACATTCAGTTCAGTTCAGTCGCTCAGTTGTGTCCGACTCTTTGCAAGCCCATGAATCCCAGCACGCCAGGCCTCCCTGTCCATCACCATCTCCCGGAGTTCACTCTAACTCACATCCGTCGAGGCAGTGATGCCATCCAGGCATTTCATCCTCTGTCGTCCCCTTTTCCTTTTGCCCCCAATCCCTCTGAGCATCAGAGTCTTTTCCAATGAGTCAGCTCTTCATATCAGGTGGCCAAAGTATTGAAATTTCAGCTTCAGCCTCAGTCCTTCCAATGAATATTCAGGACTGATTTCCTTTAGGATGGACTGGTTGGATCTCCTTGCTGTCCAAGAGACTCTTAAGAGTCTTCTCCAACACCACAGTTGCAAAGCATCAGTTCTTCGGTGCTCAGCTTTCTTCACAGTCCAACTCTCACATCCATACATGACTACTGGAAAAACAATAGCCTTGACTAGATGGACCTTTGTTGGCAAAGTAATGTTTCTGCTTTTTAATATGGTGTCAAGGTTGGTCATAACTTTCCTTCCAAGGAGTAAGTGTCTTTTTAGTTCATCGCTGCAGTCACCATCTGCAGTGATTTTGGAGGCCAAAAAAGTCTCTCACTTTTTCCACTGTTTCCCCATCTATTTGCCATGAAGTGATGGGACCAGATGCCATGATCTTAGTTTTCTGAATGTTGAGCTTTAAGCCAACTTGTGCACTCTCCTCTTTCACTTTCATCAAGAGGCTCTTTAGTTCCTCTACACTTTCTGCCATAAGGGTGGTGTCATCTGCATATCTGAGGTTATTGATATTTCTCCCAGCAATCTTGATTCCAGCTTGTGCTTCCTCCAGCCCAGCGTTTCTCATGATGTACTCTGCATATAAGTTAAATAAGCAAGGCGACAATATACAGCCTTGACGTACTCCTTTTCCTATTTGGAACCAGCCTGTTGTTCCATGTCCAGTTCTAACTATGGCTTCCTGACCTGCATACAGGTTTCTCAGGAGGAAGATCAGGTGGTCTGGTATTCGCATCTCTTTCAGAACTTTCCACAGTTTATTGTGATCCACACAGTCAAAGGCTTTGGCATAGTCAATAAAGCAGAAATAGATGTTTTTCTGGAACTCTCTTGCTTTTTCAATGATCCAGAGGATGTTGGCAATTTGATATCTGGTTCCTCTTCCTTTTCTAAAACCAGCTTGAACATCTGGAAGTTCACAGTTCACGTATTGCTGAAGCCTGGCTTGTAGAATTTTGAGCATTACTTTACTAGTGTTTGAGATGAGTGCAATTGTGCAGTAGTTTGAGCATTCCTTGGCTTTACCTTTCTTTGGGATTGGAATGAAAACTTACCTTTTCCAATCACATAGATAGCTGTATTTTATATGACTTTGAAGTCTGTTTAAGATACGTAATCTAAATTATCTGAACCTATTTTTAGATTATTAGTATTCACATAATCTTGCTGAACCCTCTATAATTGTTTTAGTATATTTCTACAGAATTTAAATAATAAATTACTTCTACATTTAAAAAATTAGTAGTTCAAAAATCTTTTGAAGATTCTGATCATATATCTACTTGCTAAAATTATCTTTCAAATATTTTTAGGATTACTATTTTTCTTTTGGACTTCCCAGATGGCCCAGTGGTTAAGACTCTGTGCTTCCACTGCAGTTGTCATATGTTCAGTACCTGCTAGAGGGAGTTCCACATGCTGCAGGGCTCAGCCAAAAAATAAAATTCTTCTTTAGTATAGTCTACATGTTATGACACACATTTTAAAATAGCCAAATTGAAATAAAGTATATGAAATAAGTATATTTTTATAGAAACTAAAAGCATAGATTTAAATTACTTAAAATATATATATTGCCCTGTGAGAATTTTATTTTTACTGTCTTTTTGTATAGCAAATACAATTCTTTTACTTTACTTGAGAAATAATTTAATTCTTATAATTTCAGTGATATGGGTGACTTACCTATCTTTATTTTTGTCTCTTTGTTTCAGATCACAGATTCTGCTCACCTTCCCGTCCACACACCAACAATAAAGAGAAAGGAATGTCATAGCAGAATCTTCTTTCCAACTAAGGTACTTGATTTAGTTATAAATTTAGCAAGTCTTTGAAAAATGACAAGTTGGTTTTGGTCTCTAACCTACCCCTTACCTTACCTTCTTTTCCCTTCCTTCCTTCCTTCTTATTTTCCTTGGAAACTTCTGGTTAAACATAGCAGATTTAAAAATGCATACTTTTCTTTTCTTTTCTTTTTCTTTTTTTGCTTTCTAATGAAACTTACTAACCCAACCAAAGAGAGAGAAAAAGTAGAAAAATAAGCCAATGTAATTTTGGAAGATGGAAGAACCTGAGTGAGAGGTTAGGATGGCTGAAAAATCTGAATGTCAAGGGTTTAGAAAGGTCTTACTAAGTCACAAGATAATTAAGATTTTGCACACCTAGAAGGATTCAGGAACTAGAGATACCAGATTCTTCAGGAAGCAGGGGTGACTTGCAGTGCTGAAGAGAGGAATAAATTCATCATCTGAGAAAGAGCAAGTAGCCCCTGTACACACACTACCCATGGCACATGGTAGGGAGTGCAAGTCTGTCCCCTCACAGATTGGGAAATATACACAAGGAAGGTGAGAAAAATGGCCCACTAGTGTTCAGCAAGGCCAGCTTTTGTTATAATCTTGTTATACATATTGCTATTTTATGACAATAATCTCAGGTCAAAAAGATATGATACAGAAATGGAAAATCTATAGTGGGTTGTCAACTTGATAATTCTGTGAAAACATCTACAGTTTTAGGTATTGAGGTTTCAGTGAGAAATTTCAGGGTGCCTTCTGTCTTGAAGGTATAATAGGTCTTGCTTAACTTAATATAAGTGTTCCATTTCCTGGAGCACATTCTTTTTTATTGATAGTAGAAAATGAAACACATAATTTGCTGTAGAGATAAAATTTTGAAATTATTCTTTCTTCTAAAGAAGGTTTTAAAAACCATATTATTTTTGCTACCCCTCCCTGATAAAAATATGTGTACATAGGCAATTTGACTCCATTTGTTATAAAGGAATGATTTGAAGAATTTGTCAATCTAGAATTTTTTAAATGTTCAGAGCATATAAGCTCAAATAAAAGTCAGGCTTTATTGCTACTACTTCCAAGTAGTAACAATGTACATTTGGTCACCACTTAAACAGTGCTCTTTCTTCTTCTCCTCCTCCTCCACATCCCCTTTCTCTTCTTGGTATTTTTTTAAATCAGAATTTTCCAATTATGAAGTACTTAGGGACAAGAATCTTAAATGCTGGTGAAAAAGGGAAAGCTGCTTTTCTTTGGGGCAGGAGGGGTTGAAGGAATCACCAGAATCACCTATTCAAAGTTATTTAACCATCAGTGTGCATTTGCTCTCTTTGTTTTACAGCATAAGGCCCACCGGTTTTTCCTCACATCCTTTACTGCTCCCACCAAATGTCACCAGTGCACGTCTCTGATGGTGGGTTTGGTAAGACAAGGCTGCACCTGTGACGGTGAGATCTGAGGAAGGGATACATGGAGTCAGACTCATAATACTTGTATCTAAGTGTTTTAGCCAACTCAGCGCCATAACAAAGTACAGAGACTGGGTGACTTCCAAACACAGTCATACGTTCCTCACTGGCTGGAGGTCTCAAATCAGAATGTCAGTATGCCCCAGTTCTGAGGAGGCCTTCTTGCAGGCTGCAGACAGCTGCCTGCTTGCTGTGTCTTCAGCGGGTGGAGGAGCCAAGGAGCTCTGTGCGGTCTCTTTTGTAACGGCGCTGATCCCATTCTCCAGGGCTCCACTCCCATGTCCTCTCACGGACCCCATCTCCAAATACCATCACGAGGGGATTACGATTTTGATATATCATTTATGAAGGAATGCAAGCATTCAATCAGAAATTTCGTTCTCTTTGAATTGTGGAAGCATGACAGTGAACTGATCGCTTTACTAAAAATCCCTCTGAATCTATTTCATATGGGGGCTTCTGAAGAGACATCTGCACTGTGCAGCTCCAAAGAGCCTCATACCCTCACAGCCCACGTGAAAGCACCCCAGGGAGGTGTGCTATGTAGTCTTCAGACAGGGCCACAGTTATTAGGAAAATGTGTTTAGATAAATTTTGTTCTTTATAGCAATAGTAGAGTGTGAGGACCACATTCACCAGCTTATGTGACAGAAAAATAGAATGCTAGCCTTGAGTTGTAATCCTTTTATTTTACTCATTGAATTTATTATGACATCATTGAAAGAAAGAAATATAGTTTTGGAAATATCAAACAGTATATCACAGTGGAAAAATCCCATGGATTGAGGAGCCTGGTAGGCTGCAGTCCATGGGGTCGCTAAGAGTCAGACATGACTGAGCGACTTCACTTTCACTTTTTACTTTCTTGCATTGGAGAAGGAAATGGCAACCCACTCCAGTGTTCTTGCCTGGAGAATCGCAGGGACAGGGGAGCCTGGTGGGCTGCCGTCTATGGGGTCGCATAGAGTTGGACACGACTGAAGCGACTTAGCAGCAGCAGCAGCAGCAGCATATCACAATGCCGCACAGACACTTCATACCTCATCCTAGGGAACAGACTCTGTATTAATAGCCAGTCTCTCGAGTGCCCACTCAGGAACACATGGTGTGGAGTAGGACAGCTTTCTTGTCCTCAGCACTATGACAATCAGAGATGCCTTAACCATAAATACATCCCAGCATATTAAACAAAGTAGGACTTTACAGGGGGAATTATGTGCCCATGCAATCCTCCTGGGGCAGCAGAGGCAGCTTCTGAGCTGAGCTCCCAGAGCATTCCTGCTACCAGCACCACTCAGTCTCTGCTGAGCCTGGAACAGCTCCCACCAGTGTCATAAGAAGATGCTGAGTCTGGAAGCTGCCACTACTGCTGCAGCCCTTAAAACCTGCAACTTCTGCCAGTAGCAAGAAACACCCTGCTGCTGCGGACTTAAGAGAGCTTCCACCAAATCAGAAGCCATTCCTGCAGCTGTCACTCCCTGTCACTATCCAAGCCAGTTAATTGATGTGCTGCGTTTTGCAGCTCTCCTAGCTTGACTCAATTCAGAGTCTCACAGAAGGTTATCTTACCCGCAGAATTTACGTCAGGTCCAAAACTTAGTTCCAAGGGAGTCTGGGACAGGTAGTTTTTAGCATTTTGATCTCTAGGATAGAGTAGGCAGAATTGCAGTGGGGGTTGAGGGAGTCAACCCATTTTACCCCCTACAATCACATCTCTCTATTTCCTTCAAAAAGCATGTGGGTTCTCATGTCACACAGCCTGTGTAGAAAAAGCTCCAAGAGCTTGTCCCGTGCCTTTTCATCAGAAGAAAGGTGCCTTCTGTCTAGACCCACAGAAAGGCTTGGGAACAGTCTATGAAGGCCATGTCTGGGTAAGTGGCAATGTTCTGGGTTCCCATGAACTCTTAAAGAGTTTATTAATCACTTTTCAAAATGCATGTACAGTATTTGTCAGAAGTATTTACGATATGTTATACAATATTAATTATATTAAATTGAAAATATTTTTTGCATCTTAAGAATATGGTTTCAAAACTAAGTGTAGCTGCCCCCAATACAGTATTTTCAAATTTCCCAAAGTTTTCTGTTTAGACATTACCTTGCAATGAACAAATGCTAAAATCTGTCCTGATGATGTAACTTTGACTTCCAGTCAGCAATAATAACTTATGAGATTAAAAGTGAAAAAAATCTTCCTGAGAAATATTTAAAATCTGAGGTGATTTTGGAGTTACCAAATTTGAATTTAATGTTACCTTAGAGGCAAAGCTGTGACTGTTATTTGAATGAATTGCTTGTGCTAATTGAAATAGTATTAATATATTTTTCACATGTATGAATTATTCAGTAATTAAAAGAATTGCCTTGCTTTTAAATCTCAATCATGTTATGTCATTGGGTTCCAATCTTTTAACAAGAAACATGATAGGTTTATAACACATTTGTATTGTTTTAATTTTATATGTAATAATTGTGTAGTGTTTGATGTTTCAGCTTGGATTGCTTTTATTTGTTTCTTGAAAAATAAAACCTAAAGATTCCAAAGAAAGCAGGCATGAAAAAAGGATGGCAGAGGGCCTTGGCCATAGTTTGTGACTTCAAACTCTTCCTATTTGATATGAATGAAGAAGACTCAAAACCCAATGTTGTAGTGAGTCAAGTAATTGACATGAGGTAAGCTTTGAAAGGGAGAATGTTTTTTTTATCAAAACAAGATCTGGAATAAAAATGGTTTCTGATATTCTTTTAAGTAGTGTTGTCACAACTTTACTTAAGTTCCCAATTTTCACCATTTCCATGAGGACTTTAAAAACGATATTTCCTAAAGTTTGCATCATTACCTCTTAGATGTGGATTATAACTGTGTAATATTTGTAAGAGTTTTTTGGGTTTTTTTTTTTTAGTCAGAAGTTTATTTTCTTATTATGTTTGCATGTGTTTATAGCGGGGCTTCCCTGTTAGCTCGGTAGTAAAGAATCTGCCTGCAATGCAGGAGCTGCAAGTTCGATCCCTGGGTCAGGAAGATCCCCTGGAGGAGGGCATGGCAACCCACTCCAGTATTCTTACCTGGGGAATCCCATGAACAGAGGAGCCTGGTGGGCTATAGTCTACGGGGTCACAAAGAGTCAGACATGACTGAAGTGATTTAACACAGAACAGCACATGTGTATAGCAGGAAAGGAAATAACAACCTCAAAACCAAAAGTTCTTTACATTGAGATATTATTTATGTATTATAAAATTCACTATTTAAAAATGTGGAATCCACTGGTTTTTAGTATATCACAAGCTTGTAAAACCATCACCATAACCTAATTTCAGATTTTCATCACATCAAAAAAAAAAAAAACCCTTATTAATTAGCAGTCACTCTACATTCACCACTGCCCCCAGCCCCTGACAACCATTAACCTGTTTCTGTCTCTATGGATTTGCCTATTTTAAATTTTTATATAGATGAAATCATAAAATATGTGGAATTTTGTAACTGGCTTCTTTCACTAAGCATAATTTTTCAAGACTCACCCATGGAGCATGTATCAGTACTTCATTTTTCATGGCTGATGCCCTTTGTCAGATCGAGAAACTGGTCTTCTCTTCCTGGTTTGTTGAGTCTTTTTATCTGGAAAGGTGTTGCTGGATATTGGCAGATGGTTTTTTGGGTCTCTTGAGATCACTGTTGTTTTTCCCTTAACTCCCATGATTTATTACATTATTTTTTTATTTATTTTTTAATTGGAGGAAAATTACTTAACAAAGTTGTGTTGCTGTATGACGACATAAATCAACCATAATTATACATATATACCTTCCTTCTTGAGCCTCCTTCTTCCCTGCCCCCGCCAATCCCACCCCTCTAGGTTGTCATAGAGCTCCAGACTGGGCTTCCTGTGTTACATAGCAACTTCTCACCGGTTACCTATGTTACACACAATAGTGTACATATGTTGACACTACTTCTCCATTCATCCCACTCTGTCCCCACTGTGTCCACAAGTCCATTTTCTACACCTGTGTCTCCATTCAGTTCAGTTCAGCTCAGTGGCTCAGTCATGTCCGACTCTTTGAGACCCCATGAATTACAGCACGCCAGGCCTCCCTGTCCATCACCAACTCCCGGCGTTCACCCAAACTCATGAAGTGATGAGACCAGATGCAATGATCTTAGTTTTCTGAATATTGAGCTTTAAGCCAACATTTTCACTCTCCTCTTTCACTTTCATCAAGAGGCTTTTTAGTTCTTCTTCACTTTCTGCCATAAGGGTGGTGTCATCTGCGTATCTGATGTTATTGATATTTCTCTCAGCAATCTTGATTCCAGCGTGAGCTTCTTCCAGCCCAGCGTGTCTCTATTAGTTCAGTTCAGTCACTCAGTCATGTCCGACTCTTTGCGACCCCATGAATCACAGCACGCCAAGCCTCCCTGTCCATCACCAACTCCTGGAGTTCACTCAGACTCACGTCCATCAAGTCAGTGATGCCATCCAGCCATCTCATCCTCTGTCATCCCCTTCTCCTCCTGCCCCCAATCCCTCCCAGCATCAGAGTCTTTTCCAGTGAGTCAACTTTTCACATGAGGTGGCCAAAGTACTGGAGTTTCAGCTTTAGCATCATTCCTTCCAAAGAAATCCCAGGCTGATCTCCTTCAGAATGGACTGGTTGGATCTCCTTGCAGTCCAAGGCACTCTCAAGAGTCTACTCCAACATCACAGTTCAAAAGCATCAATTCTTCGGCACTCAGCCTTCTTCACAGTCCAACTCTCACATCCATACATGACTACTGGAAAAACAATAGCCTTGACTAGATGGACCTTTGTTGGCAAAGTAATGTCTCTGCTTTTGAATATGCTATCTAGGTTGGTCATAACTTTCCTTCCAAGGAGTAAGCGTCTTTTAATTTCATGGCTGCAGTCACCATCTGCAGTGATTTTGAAGCCCCCAAAAATAAAGTCTGATACTGTTTCCACTGTTTCCCATCACCATGAAGTGATGGGACCAGATGCCATGATCTTCATTTTCTGAATGTTGAGCTTTAAGCCAGCTTTCTCACTCTCCTCTTTCACTCTCATCAAGAGGCTTTTTAGTTCCTCTTCACTTTCTGCCATAAGGGTGGTTTCATCTGCATATCTGAGGTTATTGATATTTCTCCCGGCAATCTTGATCCAGCTTGTGCTTCATCCAGCCCAGCATTTCTCATGATGTACTCTGCATATAAGTTAAATAAGAAGGATGACAAAATACAGCCTTGATGTACTCCTTCTCCTATTTGGAACTAGTCTGTTGTTCCATGTCCAGTTCTAACTGTTGCTTCCTGACCTGCATACAGGTTTCTCAAGAGGCATGTCAGGTGGTCTGGTATTCCCATCTCTTTCAGAATTTTCCACAGTTTATTGTGATCCACACAGTCAAAGGCTTTGGCATAGTCAATAAAGCAGAAATAGATGTTTTTCTGGAACTCTCTTGCTTTCTCGATGATCCAGCAGATGTTGGCAATTTGATCCCTGGTTCCTCTGCTTTTTCTAAAACCAGCTTGAACATCAGGAAGTTCATGGTTCACGTATTGCTGAAGCCTGGCTTGGAGAATTTTGAGCATTACTTTACTAGCGTGTGAAATGAGTGCAACTGTGCGGTAGTTTGAGCATTCTTTGGCATTGCCTTTCTTTGGGATTGGAATGAAAACTGACCTTTTCCAGTCCTGTAGCCACTGCTGACTTTTCCAAATGTGTTGGCATATTGAGTGCAGCACTTTCACAGCATCATCTTTCAGGATTTGAAAGAGCTCAACTGGAATTGCATCACCTCCACTAGCTTTGTTCATAGTAATGCTTTCTAAGGCCCACTCGACTTCACATTCCAGGATGTCTGGCTCTAGGTCAGTGATCACACCATCATGATTATCTTGGTCGTGAAGATCTTTTTTGTACAGTTCTTCTGTGTATTCTTGCCATCTCTTCTTAATATCTTCTGCTTCTGTTAGGTCCATACCATTTCTGTCCTTTATTGAGCCCATCTTTGCATGAAATGTTCCCCTGGTATCTCTAACTTTCTTAAAGAGATCTCTAGTCTTTCCCATTCTGTTGTTCTCCTCTATTTCTTTGCATTAATTGCTAAGGAAGTCTTTCTTATCTCTCCTTGCTATTCTTGGAACTCTGCATTCAGATGCTTGTATCTTTCCTTTTCTCCTTTGCTTTTCACTTCTCTTCTTTTCACAGCTATTTGTAAGGCCTCCCCAGACAGCCATTTTGCTTTTTTGCATTTCTTTTCCATGGGGATGGTCTTGATCCCTGTCTCCTGTACAATGTCACGAACCTCAGTCCATAGATCATCAGGCACTCTATCTATCAGATCTAGTCCCTTAAATCTATTTGCCACTTCCAGGGTATAATCATAAGGGATTTGATTAGGTCATACCTGAATGGTCTAGTGGTTTTCCCTACTTTCTTCAAATATATGTAAATATATTTCTATATTTTCTATTCTGCTACTTTAATATGTACAGTATTTTCAACATCTTACAATAGCTACCAACAAATGGTATGGAACTTTCAGTTCAGTTCAGTTCAGTTGCTCAGTCATGTCCGACTCTTTGAGACCCCATGAATTGCAGCACACCAGGCCTCCCTGTCCATCACCAACTCCTGGAGTTCACTCAGACTCACGTCCATCAAGTCAGTGATGCCATCCAGCCATCTCATCCTCTGTCGTCCCCTTCTCCTCCTGCCCCCAACCCCTCCCAGCATCAGAGTCTTTTCCAGTGAGTCAACTCTTCGCATGAGGTGGCCAAAGTACTGGAGTTTCAGCCTTAGCATCATTCCTTCCAAAGAAATCCCAGGCTGATCTCCTTCAGAATGGACTGGTTGGATCTCCTTGCAGTCCAAGGCACTCTCAAGAGTCTTCTCCAATACCACAGTTCAAAAGCATCAGTTTTCAGGGTTCAGCCTTCTTCACAGTCCAACTCTCACATCCATACATGACTACTGGAAAAACAATAGCCTTGACTAGATGGACCTTTGTTGGCAAAGTAATGTTTCTGCTTTTTAATATGGTGTCAAGGTTGGTCATAACTTTCCTTCCTAGGAGTAAGTGTCTTTTTAGTTCATTGCTGCAGTCACCATCTGCAGTGATTTTGGAGGCCAAAAAAATAAACTTTGACACTGTTTCCACTGTTTCCTCATCTATTTCCCATGAAGTGATGAGACCGGATGCCATGATCTTCGTTTTCTGAATTTTGAGCTTTAAGCCAACTTTTTCACTCTCCACTTTCACTTTCATCAAGAGGCTTTTGAGTTCCTCTTCACTTTCTGCCATAAGGGTGTTGTCATCTGCATATCTGAGGTTATTGATATTTCTCCCGGCAATCTTGATTCCAGCTTGTGTTTCTTCCAGTCCAGCATTTCTCATGAGGTACTGGAACTTTAGATATCCGTATATTTAAAAATCAACTTTGATCTATACTTTTTGCAATGTATAAAAATTAACTCAAAATATACCATAGAACTAAATGTAAAACCTAAAGCTGTAATGTACCTAGAAGTAAACTTAGGAGAAAGCCTGATCTTGTATAAGACAAATAATTTTTAGATATAACATCAAAGCACAATAGGTACAATTTAAAAATTGATAAATTGAACTTCATCAAAATTTAGAACTTCTGCTCTTTGAAATACTCTGTTAAGAGAATTAATAGAAACTGTGGACTGGTGGCAAATCAAATATCTGAAAAAGAACTTACATACCAAATATATAAAAATGTTCTTTAAACTCAATAATAAGAAAATAGCTCAATTTAAAAAAAGGGCAAAGAATTCGGAAAGATACTTCAATAGAGAAGATGATACATATGTCAAATAAGCACATTAACAGATGTTCAATGTCGTTAATTATTCAGTTCAGTTCAGTTTAGTTGCTCAGTTGTGTCCAACTCTTCGTGACCCCATGAATCACAGCATACCAGGCCTCCCTGTCCATCACCACCTCCCAGAGTTCACCCAAACTCATGTGCATCAAGTCAGTGATGCCATTCAGCCATCTCATCCTCTGTCATCCTCTTCTCCTCCTGCCCCCAATCCTTCCCAGCATTAGGGTCTTTTCCAGTGGGAATTCAGATAAAACAACCATGAGATATCACTCTACATCCATAAGAAAAGCTAAAATTAAAGACTATTTCAAGTATTGGAGGACCTAGATGTGGAAGACCTAAATCTCTCATACATTGCTTTGTAAATCATATAATCACTTTGAAAAATATTTAAAAAGTTAAACGCACACTTAATATATAAAAGAGGAGAGTGAAAAAGTTGGCTTAAGGCTTAACATTTAGAAAACAAAGATCATGGCGTCTGGTCCCATCACTTCATGGCAAATAGATGGAGAAATACTGAAAACAGTGACAGACTTTATTTTGGGGGGCTCCAAAATCACTGCAGATGGTGACTTCAGCTATGAAATAAAAAGACACCTACTCCTTGGAAGAAAAATTATGACCAACCTAGACAGCATATTAAAAAGCAGAAACGTTACTTTGCCAACAAAGGTCCGTCTAATCAAGGCTATGGTTTTTCCAGTAGTCATGTATGGATGTGAGAGTTGGACTATAAAGAAAGCTGAGCGCCAAAGAATTGATGCTTTTGAACTGTGGTGTTGGAGAAGACCCTTGAGAGTCCCTCGGACTGCAAGAAAACCCAACCAGTCCATCCTAAAGGAAATCAGTCCTGAATATTCATTGAAAGGACTGATGTTGAAGCTGAAACTCTGATACTTTGGCAACCTAATGCAAAGAACTGACTCATTTGAAAAGACCCTGATACTAGGAAAGATTGAAGGCGAGAGGAGAAGGGAATGACAGAGGATGAGATGGTTGGATGGCATCATTGACTCAATCAACATGAGTTCGAATAAACTCTGGGAGTTGGTGATGGACAGGAGGCCTGGCGTGCTGCAGTCCATGGGGTCGCAAAGAATTGGACACATGAGTGACTAAACTGAACTGAATATATAATCTAGTCATTCTACTCCTAGGTATTTCCCTAAGAGAACACATATGTCCACAAAGACAGACATGAACATTCATAACACCTTTATTTAAAACACCCCAAACTTGAAATAAGCCAAATGTTCATTAATGGGTGAATGGATACACTGTGGCATATCCATACAATGAAATATTATTCATCAATAAATAGAAATGAAGTATTCATCCATGCAGCAACACTAATGCATCTCAAAATTATTATGCTAAGAAAAAGTCAGACAAAAAGAATATATAGTGTACCTTTCCATTTCTATAAGGTGCTAGAAAATGCAAATTAATCTAGAGTGACAGGAAGCAGATCAGTGGGGGAGTGAGGAAGAGTTCTAAGGAGGGAGAGGGGTAAGGGTTACACAGCTGTTCCAAGAAACTTGCGGGTGATGGGCACATTCATTATCTCCACTGTGGTGATGGTCTCACATAAATCAAAACTTATCTAACTGTCCACTTTAAATATGTGCAGTTGATTACATGCCAAGTGTATCTCAGTAACACTGACAAAATACACAAGCAAGCTGATCTGTGGGCATATGGCCCTTACTCTAGGGCCAGTGGCTTTGCAGTCAGACACGTGCTCCTTTCTTAGTTCCCTGTGAACAGGGAGTCACAGGGGGTTGACTCCTCCATGAACAGCCCAGAGTTAACTTGGGTTTTCTGATAATATGTAACTGGCTGAGAACTGCTGTTATAATATTTTGATCACTGTCAGTTCCTACAAAAAAGAATGTTAAAAGTTAGGGAAATTAAGTTTGAGGATTATGTTTATGTATCATTTTACTCACTTTCAGGTGATTCTACTCACTCCCAGAGTCTTGCTTTTCCTTCAGGGATGGAGCGTTTTCTGTCAGTTCAGTCTGGCCCTCTGATTTTGTTCCTGCGAAGAGAAAGGAAATGCCTCGTATGTTTAAGGTAAGTATCCGTGCTGCTGTTGGATCCCTTATACATTTTGCTTCATCCCTTTCTTGTATGGTCATAGGGGTCAAGCCTCCTTGGGCTGGTAAAGGTATTCGTACCTAAAGGTTAAGATTTTAGAAGGGCTGTGGAATTGTTCCCCGCTCCATCCCACTTGCCACAAGAAATCTAGCCCCCTTATTCTTATTCAAACATACTATAAATAGGTTTTTGCAAGTATCACTGTCTTTCATCCTACAGTTAAACTTAAGATTTAAAATACAAATATTCCGTAGGGTGTCCATTCACTCCACACTAAGGTAATCAGACAGATATGATTCATAGCTGAAAACAGGGAAAGCTTACAAAACAGAACAGTGCTGGGGCAGAAGATGTGAAAGAAGAGGGGGAAACGATGACAGAGGAAGAGTGATAATATTCTTCCAGGTCAGATGTACAGGGAGGTCAGTTCATGGACCTGCAGTAACTTGAGTATGCAGCTTCTAAAACTATAGTCACTTTGTAAAATAAGTCTTCTCTGAGGCAACATATTGAAGCCATAATTCAGGTTCAAACCAAGAGTACAAAATGGAAAAATTGGGGGAAGATGTTATTTTGCAATCTAAAAAATAGACACTTTGCTCTTCAAAACTCATGTAAAAATTAAAGTGATTCTGGAATGGGTATAAGGTGACAGAAAGAGCAAAGGTTTGTTATCCCCTTGAGACCCTTGTGGTTAGTCAGCCTAGAAATCTTGGCCTTAAGAAAGGCCACACAGGAGTATTCTTAGTTCCTTAACCCAAAGATAGACATTTATTTAGATATTACTCAATTCCCAAGCAGAGAAGGCAATGGCAACCCACTCCAGTACTCTTGCCTGGAAAATCCCATGGACGGAAGAGTCTGGTAGGCTGCAGTCCATGGGCTCTTGAACAGTCGGACACGACTGAGTGACTTCACTTTCACTTTTCACTTTCATGCATTGGAGAAGGAAATGGCAATCCCAGGGACGGGGGAGCCTGGTGGGCTGCCGTTTATGGGGTCACATAGAGTTGAACACGACTGAAGTGACTTAGCAGCAGCAGCAGCAGCAACTGCCAAGAGCCCCTACAAAGTTCTGGCTATTTGGAACTGACTTAGAGTGGTAGCTTATTATATCACTGATGCTTACTTGATGATCACAAAAGAAAGTTTTATATAGAAATGTAGACTTAAAGATTAATTATACATCTTAAAATTTAAATTTGATTTGCCATTTACTAGTAATAATATAAATTATAGACATGTAGCAGACAGGAAAGCATGAGTGTTTCTGAACACTTCTAATGTAACAACAAAAACTACTGAGCATTCTGTAGCATCACAATTGATTGTGATGATTGCAATTACACAAAGCATTGCCATTGCAGAGATAATCTACAGTGCAAAGGTGTGTCTTAGAACTGAAGGAATAGAGACTCAGAGTGGAGGGTCTAGCATCAGATTGCCTGCATTCTACCCAGCTGTGCTCTTGTTCTCACACCCACAAAATGGAGAGAAGAGTCCTAACTACCCACCGAGTTTTCTGTGAGGATTCATTCAATTAGCACATGTAAATTTCTTAGAGCAGTTCCTGGTACAGCGACAGCATACAATGAAAGTGAAGATGTTAGTCACTCAGGCATGCTTGACTTTTTGCCATGACCCCATGGCCTGTAGCCAGTGCGTGGAATTCTCCAGGCAAGAATATCAGAGTGGGTTGCCATTTCCTCCTGCAGGGAATCTTCCCGACCCAGGAATCGAACCCACGTCTCCTGCATTGCAGGCAGATTCTTCACAGTCTGAGCCACCAGGGAATAAATAGTAGTTATTTTCATTTGATGAAGTAAAAGATCTTAGGTAGTCAGATAACACTGGTGGTTTTATGAGGATCGAAATAGAAGTGATTCTGACACTTTCCTTCTGGCCTGGCTCTGAGGGCTCACATCACCTATTTTACTACTAGGAAGAGGGTAATATTATTAGAAGTGTCATTTACCAGTTGTGAGTGTAATGGAAAAATGTTAGACAGGCTGGCATAGAGAATGTCTGCTTTCTTATAACCTAGATATTCCTTACATTGTTCTAGGTCACAGCTTCCCAGCTCTCAGCACCTAGTAATAGATATTCAATCCCAATCTTAGCAGATAGCGAGAATAAGAAGAGTGAGTGGGTGGGCGTGCTGAGTGAATTGCACAAGATACTGAGAAAAAGTCATTCCAGAGACCGGTCAATCTATGTTCTGAAAGAGGCTTATGACAGCGATCTACCCCTGATCAAAACCACCCAGACAGCTGCAATCATAGGTATGGATTTACAACATTATCCTGCTAGGTTCACACCCCTCACCACAGTCCCAGTGTCGAAATCTGAAAACGTTAACTTTATCCACAACTCATTTGTCAGCAAAACCTGATTGAATGAGGCTCTATGGGTGGCAGGGGGTGGGAGTGAGGGAAAAGGTCCTTCTTCCTCCATCCCATGGCTATTCATCAGATTCTCTGCAAAAATATATTTGATTATATTATGGTTCTCTGCCTAAAGCGGTGTTTCTTTAATCTACAGCTATACCTTTTCAAGCCTGAAAGATTCTTAGTTTCCAAACACATCTGGCCACAAACACACAAGGAGTGTTACCCTGTGTGTAACTGTGAACTACTTATCTTGAGGGCAGGGACTGTCCTTCAAATCCCAACACCCAATACTCAATAAATAAGTGAAAGGCAAAGGAATCAATGAATGAATTGCCAAGATTGATACTGAAAGTTTTATCAGTAAACAAGAATACTTGCCTTTCTTAAACAGTATATTTCTGCATTAGATAATGGTGACAATAAGAGCCACTTAGCTATTGCCTCCTTGGTGACATGGAGCTAGTTACTAAGCTTTTATGTGTACATGAAGATAATTCCAGCTTTTCAGTTATGGAGAGGATTAAATGAACTTGTATATGTTAAGTTCTGTGCTCTGTATTCAAAGCCTTCACTTAATGTGTTATCTGCATTTTTTAGTTCTCACTGTGTTCTGACACACACCCCCATGCTGTTGTAGCTCAAATTATGGTCACTGACAAATTATTTTATAAAATTTTTTCATTTGTGAAACATCACTTACAGCAAATCTGAAAGCATATCATTACTTGACTATTATGCTTTCTTCAAGTATTCATAAAGATTACCTTATAAAATGAAATTTCTATTGAGAAAAACCATGTTTTATTGTGCTTACTTGTGTAATCTGGATCATAGTATAAATTATTAGTTCTTATTATGTTTCTTTTCATTGAATATTTCTAATTATATATTTAATTTGACTTCTAAAATTTTTCAACATTAATAAATTGGTTCACTTAGCTTGCCCCCAAATTCCTTGATGTTTTTATTTATGTGTCAAATATAGATCACAAAAGAATTGCTCTGGGAAATGAAGAAGGGTTATTTGTTGTCCACGTTATCATAGATGGTAAGGAGAGTCTTTAATGTTCTGAAATAACTTTAAAGTTTAATAATAATATTATCAAATTTGTTCTCTTTTGTCCACATCTGGTTTGATGTGTTTTCAAGTCACAGGATGACTTGCCTACTTTCAGAGATCCATAATCCTCCAGAGTTCAAACATGTTTTTAAAAAATTTCTTATTGGAGTATAACTGACTTACAATGTTGTGTTAGTTTCAGGGGTACTGTGAAGTGATTCAATTATACCTATTCATTCTTTTCCAGATTATTTACCCATGTAATTATTACAGAATACTGAATAGAGTTCCCTGTGCTATACAGTAGGCCCTTGTTAATTATTTTATATGTAGTAGGGTGTCCATATATATTCACAAGGGATTTTACCTAGTAAGTGTGCTGTAAGAACTTAATGTATCATCTTCCAGTTGATGCATGGAGGAGAACACTTCTGCTTGAATGCCCCTGCCCTCACTAGTACATTGGCACCATGAAGAGTAATCACATAAATTTAATCTTTCCCAAATAAGACAGCAGAATTCTCTGTTTGTTTTGTTTGGTTCTCAGTTGCTTGAGGGAGAAGTGGGTGAATAGCTGATGTGAAGAAGAGCCGTTCTCATACAGCTGTTCCAGTGAATGTCTTGCATTCAAATAAGTTAGATAAACGAGAATCTCTATTTGAAGGCCATTAGCTATTCTCCAGGAAAGGCTTCCCAGTCCTGGTGAGGAGACCCAGGAAAGGTCAGCAGGTGCCAGCATGAGAGCAGGGCCTTGTGTCTTTTTGTTCAGCACTGTATCCCATGCACTTAAAAGTGCCTGGCACGTAGTGGCCACTCGACAAATATTTGTGCAATAAAGGAATAAAATTAGTGCCAGGAAAAAAGAGGACAGTTTTGTTTTTCTTTTTTTCCCCTGGCTGTCCAGTGGTTAGGACTTGGCGCTTTCATTGCCAAGACCCTAAGTTCTATCCCTGGTGATATCTAGATCCCTCAAGCCTCGCAGCAAGGCAAAAAAAAAGAAAGAAAGAAAAGCAGCATATTTCTTTCTATTCGTCAGACACTGAGGGATGTTTGTGTTGCCATCTGAAATATCAGGATTAAGTTGAGTGCTTTATTTATGCTAATTTTATGATTAAGGTAATTACATTATCTCTGGAATAATTATCTGTTTTTAACATATAATTGTTGATCTCTTCTCTTCTTATCCTTTTTTGCCATGAAATCTATCCTCTAAGTTTATGTCTGTGATTTTATTAGAAAATGACTTAAACCCAATGGAGTAATAATTAGAAAGAATTTAAAAATACAAAAACATTCTTTTTCACAGCAAAGGAAACCATCAATAAAAGGTAAAAGCAGCCTAACAATGGGAGAAAATATTTGCAGATCATAGCTTATAAGGGGTTAATATCCAAAATACATAAAGAACTTGTGCAACTCAATAGCAAAAAAAGCTAAGCAATCTGATTTAAAAATGGGCAGAAGATCTGAATAGACATTTTCCCAAAGAAGACATACAGATGGCCAACAGGTACAAGAAAGGTGCTCAAGATCACTAGGAGAATGCAAATCAGAGCCACAGTAAGATATCACCCCACACCTGTTAACACGGCTATTATTCAAAAGCCAAGAAATAATAAATATTGGTGAGGATGTGGAGAAAAGAGAAACTTTGTACTCTGTTCTTGGGAATGTATATTGCTACAGGCACATAGAAAACAGTATTGAAGTTCCTCAAAAATTAAAAATAAAACCACTGTATGATCCAATAGCTTCACTTCTGGATATTTTATCAAAGAAAACAAAAGTACTAACTCAAAAATGTATCTGTACCTCCATGTTCACTGCAGCTTTATTTGTACCAGTCAAGATATAAAAACAACCTAATGTTTACCAACAGATAAACAAATCAAGATGTGAGATAGATATACATATAAATAGATTCAAGGGATTAAATCTGATAGACAGCCCTGAAGAACTATGGACAGAGGTTTGAAACATTGTACAGGAGGCGATGATCAAACCATCCCCAAGAAAATGAAAAGCAAAAAGGCAAAATGGCTGTCTGAGGAGGCCTTACAAATAGCTGCGAAAAGAAGAGAAGGGAAAGGCAAAGGAGAAAAGGAAAGATATACCTATCTGAATGCTGAGTTCCAAAACATAGCAAGGAGAGATAAGAAAGCCTCAGTGATCAATTCAAAGAAATAGAGGAAAACAATAGAATGGGAAAGACTAGAGATCTCTTCAAGAAAATTAGAGATACCAAGGGTAGATTTCATGCAAAGATGGGCACAATAAAGGACAGAAATGGTATGGACCTAACAGAAGCAGAAGATATTAAGAAGAGGTAGCAAGAATACACAGAAGAACTGTACAAAAAAGGTCTTCACGACCCAGATAACCATGATGGTGTGGTCACTCACTTAGAGCCGGACATCCTGGAGTGCGAAGTTAAGTGGGCTTTAGGAAGCATCACTATGAACAAAGCTAGTGGAGGTGATGGCATTCCAGTGGAGCTATTTCAAATCCTAAAAGATGATGCTGTGAAAGTGCTTCACTCAATATGCCAGAAAATTTGGAAAAGTCAGCAGTGGCCACAGGACTGGAAAAGGTCAGCTTTCATTCCAAAGAAAGGTAATGCCAAAGAATGCTCAAACTACCCCACAATTGCACTCATTTCACACGCTAGTAAAGTAATGCTCAAAATTCTCCAAGCCAGGCTTCAACAGTAGGTGAACCATGGACTCCCAGATATTCAAGTTGGTTTTAGAAAACACAGAGGAACTAGAGGACAAATTGTCGACATCTGTTGGATCGTAGAAAAAGCAACAGAATTCCAGAAAAAAAAAAAAACTGCTTCATTGGCTACACTAAAGCTTTTGACTGTGTGGATCACAACATAATGTGGAAAATTCTTAAAGAGATGGGAATACCAGGCCACCTTACCTGCCTCCTGAGAAGTCTGTATCCAGGTCAAGAAGCAGCAGTTATAACCGGACATGAAACAATGGACTGGTTCCATATTGGAAAGGGAGTACATCAAGGCTGTATATTGTCAGCCTGCTTATTTAACTTATATGCAGAGTACATCATGAAAAATGCTGGACTGGATGAAGCACAAGCTGGAATCAAGATTGCTGAGATAAATATCAATAACTTCACATATGCAGATGACACCACCCTTATGGCAGAAAGTGAAGAGAAACTAAAGAGCCTGTTGATGAAGGTGAAAGAGTAGACTGAAAAATCTGGCTTAAAACTCAACATTCAAAAAACAAAGGTCATGGCATGTAGTCCCATCACTTCATGGCAAATAGATGGGAAAACAATGGAACAGTGACAGACTTTATTTTCTTGGGCCCAAGATCACTGCAGAGGGTGACTGCAGCCTTGAAATGAAAAGACATTTGCTCCTTGGAAGAAAAGCTATGACCAACCTAGACAGCATATTAAAAAGCAAAGACATTATTTTGCCAACAAAATCTGTATAAGCTATGGTTTTTCCAGTAGTCATGTATGGATGTGAGAGTTGGACTGTGAAGAAAGCTGAGCACTGAAGAATTGATGCTTTTGAACTGTGGTGTTGAAGAAGACTCTTGAGAATCCTTTGGACTGCAAGGAGATTAAATCAGTGAATCCTAAAGGAAATCAGTCCTGAATATTCATTGGAAGGACTGATGCTGAAGCTGAAGCTCCAGTACTTTGGGCACCTGATGCAAAGAGCTGACTCACTAGAAAAGACTCTGATGCTGGGAAAGATAGAAGGCAGGAGGAGAAGGGGATGACAGAGGACGAGATGGTTGGATGGCATCACCAACTCAATGGACATGAGTTTGAGCAAGGTCTGGGAGTTGGTGAAGGACAGGGAAGCCTGGTGTGCTGAAGTCCATGGGATCACAAAGCGTTGGACATGACTGAGCAACTGAACAATAACAGTTATATATATTTAACAGGCAAATTTGGCCTTGGAATACGGAATGAAACAGGGCAAAGACTAATAGAGTTTTGCCAAGAAAATGCACTGGTCATAACAAACACCCTCTTCCAACAACACAAGAGAAGACTGTATACATGGACATCACCAGATGGTCAACACCGAAATCAGATTGATTATATTCTTTGCAGCCAAAGATGGAGAAGCTCTATACAGTCAGCAAAAACAAGACCAGGAGCTGACTGTGGCTCAGACCATGAACTCCTTATTGCCAAATTCAGACTTAAATTGAAGAAAGTGGGGAAAACCACTAGACCATTCAGGTATGACCTAAATCAAATCCCTTATGATTATACAGTGGAAGTGAGAAATAGATTTAAGGGCCTAGATCTGATAGATAGAGTGCCTGATGAACTATGGACTGAGGTTCATGACATTGTACAGGAGACAGGGATCAAGACCATCCCCATGGAAAAGAAATGCAAAAAAGCAAAATGGCTGTCTGGGGAGGCCTTACAAATAGCTGTGAAAAGAAGAGAAGCGAAAAGCAAAGGAGAAAAGGAAAGATACAAACATCTGAATGCAAAGTTCCAAAGAATAGCAAGAAGAGATAAGAAAGCCTTCTTCAGCGATCAATGCAAAGAAATAGAGGAAAA
This sequence comes from Bos indicus x Bos taurus, assembly GCF_003369695.1. Classification (NCBI taxonomy): domain Eukaryota; kingdom Metazoa; phylum Chordata; class Mammalia; order Artiodactyla; family Bovidae; genus Bos; species Bos indicus x Bos taurus. The sequence goes on along the minus strand of NC_040083.1, from coordinate 85,634,007 downwards.
CAACACAATGGGAAAGACTAGGGATCTCTTCAAGAAAATCAGAAATACCAAAGGAACATTTCATACAAAGATGAGCTCGATAAAGGACAGAAATGGTATGGACCTAACAGAAGCAGAAGATATTAAGAAGAGGTGGCAAGAATACACAGAAGTACTGTACAAAAAAGATCTTCACGACCCAGATAATCATGATGGTGTAATCACTCACCTAGAGCCAGACATCCTGGAATGTGAAGTCAAGTGGGCCTTAGAAAGCATCACTACGAACAAAGCTAGTGGAGGTGATGGAATTCCAGTTGAGCTATTCCAAATCCTAAAAGATGATGCTGTGAAAGTGCTTTACTCAATATGCCAGAAAATTTGGAAGAGTCAGCAGTGGCCACAGGACTGGAAAAGGTCAGTTTTCATTCCAATCCCAAAGAAAGGCAATGCCAAAGAATGCTCAAACTACTGCACAATTGCACTCATCTCACACGCTAGTAAAGTAATGCTCAAAATTCTCCAAGCCAGGCTTCAGTAATATGTGAACCATGAACTTCCTGATGTTCAAGCTGGTTTTAGAAAAGGCAGAGGAACCAGAGATCAAATTGCCAACATTCGCTGGATCATGGAAAAAGCAAGAGAGTTCCAGAAAAACATCTATTTCTGCTTTATTGACTATGCCAAAGCCTTTGAGTGGATCACAATAAACTATGGACAATTCTGAAAGAGATGGGAATATCAGAACACCTACCTGATCTGCCTCTTGAGAAATTTGTATGCAGGTCAGGAGGCAACAGTTAGAACTGGACATGGAACAACAGACTGGTTCCAAATAGGAAAAGAAGTATGTCAAGGCTGTATATTGTCACCCTGCTTATTTAACTTATATGCAGAGTACATCATGAGAAACACTGGACTGGAAGAAACACAAGCTGGAATCAAGATTGCCAGGAGAAATATCAATAACCTCAGATATGCAGATGATAACACCCTTATGGCAGAAAGTGAAGAGGAACTCAAAAGCCTCTTGATGAAAGTGAAAGAGGAGAGTGAAAAAGTTGGCTTAAAGCTCAACATTCAGAAAATGAAGATCGTGGCATCCGGTCCCACCACTTCATGGGAAATAGATGGGGAAACAGTGGGAACAGTGTCAGACTTTATTTTTCTGGGCTCCAAAATCACTGCAGATGGTGACTGCAGCCATGAAATTAAAAGATGCTTACTCCTTGGAAGGAAAGTTATGACCAACCTAGATAGCACATTCGAAAGCAGAGCCATTACTTTGCCAACAAAGGTCCGTCTAGTCAAGGCTATGATTTTTCCTGTGGTCATGTATGGATGTGAGAGTTAGACTGTGAAGAAGGCTGAGCGCCGAAGAATTGATGCTTTTGAACTGTGGTGTTGGAGAAGACTCTTGAGAGTCCCTTGGACTGCAAGGAGATCCATCCAGTCCATTCTGAAGGAGATCAGCCCTGGGATTTCTTTGGAAGGAATGATGCTAAAGCTGAAACTCCAGTACTTTGGCCACCTCATGCGAAGAGCTGACTCATTGGAAAAGACTCTGATGCTGGGAGGAATTGGGGACAGGAGGAGAAGGGGATGACAGAGGATGAGATGGCTGGATGGCATCACTGACTCGATGGACGTGAGTCTGAGTGAACTTCGGGAGTTGGTGATGGACGGGGAGGCCTGGCGTGCTGTGATTCATGGGGTCTCAAAGAGTAGGACACGACTGAGCGACTGATCTGATCTCTGATCTGAATTCAGCCATAAGAAAGAAAGAACTCTTCCTATTTTCAACAGTATGAATGACCCTCGAGGGTGTTACTCGAAGTGAAAAATGTCAAAGAAAGATAAATAGCGTATGGTCTCACTTATGTGGAATCCAAACACAAACACATTCACAGATATGGAGAACAACTGAGGTTGTTGAAGGTGGGGATAATGGGCAAAATGGATGAAGGGGGTTTAAAGGTGTAAACTGCCCATCATCAGTAAGTCTTGGGTATGTCATGTACAGGCAAGTGGTATGGTTAATAATAAGCATATTTGAGAATTGCTAACAAAGTTTATTGCAAAAAGTTTTTTAATTAGTTTATTTATTTTAATTGGAGGCTAATTACTTTACAATATTGTGGTGGGTTTTGCCATACATTGACATGAATCAGCCACAGGTGTACAAGTCTCCCCCTGTTCTGAACTCCCCTCCCACCTCCTTCCCCATCTCATCCCTCTGGGTTGTCCCAGTGCACCGGCTTTGAGTGCCCTGCTTCATACATCAAACTTGGACCGGTGATCTATTTCACATATGGTAATATACATGTTTCAATGCTATTCTCTCAAATCATCCCACCCTCGCCTCCTGTTCTTTATATCTGTGTCTCTTTTGCTGTCTCACATATAGGGTCATCATTACTGTTCTTTCTAAATTCCATATATATGCATTAATATTGATGTTTTTCTTTCTGACTTACTTCACTCTGTGTAATAGGCTCCAGTTTCATCCACCTCATTAGAACTGATTTAACTGTGTTCTTTTTAATACCTGAGTAATATTCCATTGTGTATACGTACCAGTTTTCTTATCCACTCATCTGCCGATAGACATCTAGGTTGCTTCCATGTCCTAGCTATTGTAAACAGTGCTGCAATGTACACTGGAGTACACGTATCTCTTTCAATTCTGGTTTCCTCGGTGTATATGCCCAGCAACGGGATTGCTGGGTCATATGGTTTTTCTAGTTTTTAAGGAATCTCCACACTGTTCTCCACAGTGGCTGTACTAGTTTGCATTCCCACCAACAGTGTAAGAGGGTTCCCTTTTCTCCACACCCTCTTCAGTATTTATTGTTTGTAGACTGCAAAAGTTTTTATTACAAGAAAAAAATTATAATTATATATGGTGTTGGCTACTGACTAGATTTATTTTGGTGACCATTTCTCAATACATACAAATATTGAATCATTATGTTGTACACCTGAAACTAATATATTGTTATATATCCATTATACCTCAATAAAGAGATTTTTAAAAATAAGAAAACATTTCTAATTTGAAGGAGACTTGACATTTTATTTGTATAGAAAATAGTCAAGTTAATGACATTAAGAAGATTTATTAGATCATTTTTATTAGGACCTTTCTTAATTGTTTGGGGGGAAATTTGGAGACTTTTGAAATAAGTAAATACAAATTATTTTGAATTTGAAAATGACTTACAAATATGTTTAAATGTGTAGAAATTATTCGCGTTGGTGACATAAAGAAGATTCACCAGATTGAGCTTATCCCCCACGGCCAGATGGTTGCAGTGATCTCAGGGCGGAGTCACCACGTGCAGCTATTTCCCATGTCAGTTTTGGATGGAGAAAAGACTGATAGTCACAGGCTGGCAGAAACCAAAGGGTGCCACACCATGACTTCTGGAACAGTGTGCCAAGGGGCCCATACATGCCTCTGTGTGGCTAGGAAAAGCCAAGTCTTCTGTTACGAGCTGTTTCAGAGCAATACAATTTCTCACAAAAAATTTAAACAACTCCAAATCCCAACCACTGTCCAGTGGATGGGCATCTTCAGTGAACAGCTCTGTGTAGGATTTCAGTCGGGATTCCTCAGATACCCCTTGAAGAGAGAAGGAGTTCCATACAGGATGCTGCACTTCCATGACCCTACACTGTCATTTATCACTCATCAACCAGTGGATGCTCTCTGTGCAGTTGAGATCTCTAGTATTGAGTATCTGTTGTGTTTCAAGAGCATTGGAATTTACACTGACAGCAGGGGCCTCAGATCTAGGCCAGTTGAACTAATGTGGCCAGCACCTCCAACTTATTGCTGTAAGGCTATCTTACAATTTATTTTCTTGTCTTTCTGTACCTTTCTGTCCTTGTTGTTACAGTTTTATATCCTACGACTAAATATTGTTCATGACAGCTTTAATTTTTGAAAGCATCACTGAAGATTTTTCCTGAGTTGTCTATGTCTCTTCAAGTAGAAGAGCTCTAAAGAAGTTATATTTAAGTCAAACATGTGAAATAACTTAGCCTTTAATGTTTACTATATTCATTAGATAACTTACCTTGAATATATTCTTAACCCAAGTTGTTGCTTTTTGTAAGATCCTAAATAGATGTCTTCAAGATCACTGAAAATCACATAAGCATTAACTGTAAGAAATAGTTACTAAATAAATTACTTTTTGCCTTTTGGGTTTAGCTTATGTAAAGTCTAACCCCGCCGTCCCTGGGATTCTCCAGGCAAGAACACTGGAGTGGGTTGCCATTTCCTTCTCCAATGCATGAAAGTGAAAAGTGAAAGTGAAGTCGCTCAGTCGTGTCCGACTCTTAGCAAACCCATGGACTGCAGCCTACCAGGCTCCTCCGTCCATGGGATTTTCCAGCCAAGAGTACTGGAGTGGGGTGCCATTGCCTTCACCCTATGTAAAGTCTACATAGAATGTTCAAATAATTTTATATTAAATAATTTTAAATTATTTAAATTAAAATAAAATGATTTTAGCTTATTTGATATTTTATTGATGCAGGCTATCATTTTATAATTTTAATACAGCTCTTTTTTATTCACTTAGAGCATACTAATTGAGCACTTAATATGACCAGCTTGCTATGCTAAAGGTTAAGGGCACAATATTAAACCTGGTAAAACAGACAGAGTGAATCCTTATGGAGATTATAATCATGGTATGAGATCAATAATTAAGCAAGTGCTGTGACAGGGAGTATAGTATTCTATAGGAGCATGAAGGAGGAAAGCTTAATGTAAACTAGTGAGTCTGGGAAGGTCAGCTAAAAAACTGAGTCATTTTTTTTCTTTCAACACTTTAAAAATGTCATTCTACTGCTTTCTAACATCCATCATTTCTGATGAGAAATCAACTGTTTTTATTATTCATTGATTTCACTCCCCACATATACTTTTCTAATCTTATGCCATACTCTTTCAGTGAGCTGACATGGTTTAGGATTCATAGATTTTGAAAAGTTATGAAATTACTTAATGATGCTGCTATTATCTAATAGCATTAGAAAGATCATGGTCAGATTTTACATATGTGTTTTAATCTACAATTTGACACATGTGCATCATTTATTTGCCATTTTAATTTGTTAATCATGTTTATTAAAAAAGATTTTAAGGCAGCTACTATATAATAATTAAAATATTATTGAGGGATTCTCTTTGGTTTCCAATCTGAAGTTTTTCTTAAAATGTATTTGGGCTTAGCAGATATAATTAATCATGAATACGGTATGATTCCATTTACATAACGTTTTTGAAATGACAAAATTTTAGAAATGGAGTAAGAGATTAAGGAAGGAGAGGAAGATGGAGAGGAAGTGAGTGGGATTATAAAAGGGCATCAGGGGAGATCTTTGGAACTATTCCGTATCTTTGGTGGTGGACACATAAACCTATACAAGTGGCACAATTGTATAGACCTTGACACACACACACATGTGCACGAGTGTTAGTAAAATGGGAAATCTGCTTAAGATGGATAGGCCAGCTCTATCAATGTCAATATGCTAGTTCTGCAAAATGTTACATTGGGGAAAACTGGGCAGAATGTGCAAGAGATCTTTCTGTGTTAATTACAATTGCATGTGAATTTATAATTATCCTAATAACAAATTCTAATTGAATAATGAATCCTGAAGCCCACACTTGCTGTTACCTCCTCCCCTTCTCCCAGGTTACAATGCCCCATATCTCTCAGTGTACAGTGAAAATGCAGTGGACATCTTTGATGTGAACACCATGGACTGGATCCAGACCATCCCCCTCAAGAAGGTGACTCGACACTGAGATCATGTGACTGATGGATTACTGACTGAATATGGAAACTCAGTTGTGCATTTGCTAGACTTTCTAATGTGTACTTGGTAATTTAGAGGCTTAGCTAAGACTAAAAATAACCAACAGACACCAAATTGGTTAATTTCGCTACAAGAACTCTCTTGTGATATTTAGTTGCATTATATAAAGTAGGATTTTCATGATATAAATGTGTGCTGTTTATTTATATAGATAAAATATGCATATTGGGGGCTTCCCAGGTGACTCAGTGGGTAAAGAATCCACGTGCCGTACAGGAGATGCAGGCAGATGCAAGTTCGATCCCCAGGTCCAAAAGATCCTCTGGAGAAGGGCACAGCAGCCCACTCCAGTATTCTTGCCTGGAGAATCCCATGGACAGAGAAGCCTGGTGGGCAACTGTTCATAGGGTTGCAAAGAGTCAAACACAACTGAAGCGACTGAGCACACACATGCATATTTATATCATACATACAGATATTAACTTCCCACTTTCATTTTAGTCACTTGTATTTATCACTAATTTTCACTTAGTATAATTTTTCATCCTGTGAAGGAAAATTTTAGTGGCAAAAAAAGGAACAGTATATAACCAAAGCTGTGCTTCAGCTCTGATTTTCAATTAGAATTTCAGATTCATAATAAAATAAAAATTTTGTATCTATACTGTAAATAATTTGAAATATACATTAAAATTTTAAAGTGAAAATACTGCTATTTTGTTAAGAGAAGCCCATGCTTGAAGATTTAAGAACAATTAATTCTTACATATGTGGAGTATACATAGCTTGAGCCATCAAAAAGGAATTTTATATAGGAAAGGATGAAGGAAATATTCACAATTATATGTGAGATTTTGCCCCACTTTAAACAATATCAGCAGCAACACAAAAACTTTTTTAAGTACTGTTCCACTACATAAAATATACTTTTCCAGCATTCTGAATGTGAACAAGTCACACTTAGTTTGATAAAATGAATCCACAAGACAGATGTATCTTCTCAGGAAAATCTTTTAGTTACTAATAACTGTCAAAAAGTTAATAGAAGAATGAAATATATATATCTATTTAAGTTAGTAATATTCAGATTTTTTAAATCTGTAATATTCATGTTTCTGAAATTTTATCAATATGAGTTTGTAACACCATTTATTTCCTGTAATTGGTTTTTTTTTTGAGACTATGTTACTCTAAGGGGGCAATTTAAATAGAATATATTTATTCTTAATTCTTTATATGTAACTTAATTTTTAAAAGCATTCATTGAAATGGTAATCTTTTTTTATTATTATTTTAGGTTCGACCCTTGAATAGTGAAGGATCCCTAAATATTTTTCTTTTGGAGACAATTAGATTAATATATTTCAAAAATAAGAAGACAAGTAAGAAATAACTTCTTCTTACTAAAACTTTTTCTAAGAAACCATGTCTCTAGCTGAATGCCCCAAGTCGCAGAGCCAGTGAGTGGAGAGGGTCTGACGTGAATGTCTGTGCCCTTTACACACAGTCTTGGGATGTGCTCCTGACAAAGTATTTCTCTTTCATCCTCACATAGCAGTAGAGATAAAAACATTTACTTGTGGCACACTCCAGCTATTTTTAAAGCAGGACTGCTGGTTGGACATAAACACCTGGAAACACTAATCAACCATTTGAACGCTCACTGTGAAAAGCCATTCATTTCCCAGCAGGCTCTGCGACCAGACGTGCGTCAAGCTTTAGTGCACAGGTGGGAAGCAGAGGTAGTCCGCTGCATCACCCTGCTCCAACTTCTTCCGCCCACGTTATAAACAGTAGCAGATATGAAGTGTGAGACAAGTCATAGGGATTCATTTCTCTCTCTTTTTTTTCTTGTTTAATTTATAGGATGGAATATCTAGCACAGCAGAGAATTAGTTTGTTGTGACTTCCATACACTGGGTGGCTTAAACCACAGAAATGTATTGTCTCAGTCCTGGCGACCAGAATCGGAGATCAGGGTGTCAGCAGGGCTGGCTCCTTTTCAGGGCTGTGAGAAAAAACCTTTTCCCTGTCTCTCTGCTAACTTCTGGTGACTTGCTGGAAATCTGTGTTCCTTGATTTTCAGATACATCACCCTTGATATGGGCCTTCACCTTCATGTGGTGTACTCCCTGTGCTTGTCTGTGTCCAAATATCCTCTTTTTATAAGGACACAATCAGATTAGGGCCCACCCCAATGATTTCATCTTAACTTAATCATCTGCAAAGGGTAGGGGGGTGGTTAGGATAACATCTTCTAGGGGGACACCATTTAATCCATAGAAGAACTCATATTTTCTTTTTGGAGTCTAATAAGACAGTTTTGAGGGTTTCTGGGTGACAGTTTATTGACTGCTAGATATGAAAAGCTGAAACAGAGTTAAGTCCTAGATTCTTAGGATGCATCCTTCCCCAAAGATCAGAAGCAGCAGCAAGTAGAGATTGACTCTCACCTCCAGGAGAAGGGACGTGGGGTCCCCTTACTCCACCTCAGTACCTTTTCCTCCTGCAGGGAGCCTCAGATATGCTTTGCTCAGTTACAATCATTAGAATTGTTTTCAACATAAACAACTATTTTGATACCCTTTAGCCACAGAAATCTGGTAGGAGAAAAACAGCAAAGTGAAAAGACACCAATATGATTGCCCTCTCCTTCCAGTGAAATGATGTCATTTTGTAGATAAAAGTCACAATAGATCTCTTTTTAAGTATTGCTTACATTGAACATTAAATTCTCTTCGTTAATGCTCTGTTACTATTCTTGAGAAATTTGCCATGTTCATCCACTATGAACTTTAAGAAATCAGAGCAATATGATATTTGTGCAGTTCATTAACAGTTGTGAAATTAACAAGAGGAAATGTGACATTAATGGATGGGATCTCTTAACATTTTAAAAAATGATGTTGTTTTGTTTTAAAATATGTGTAGATGGAGAGGAGCTGGTATCTTCTGAAGCACCAGATAATCAAGAGAAGCAAATGGTTCAGCACCTTAGCAGCAAGCGGCGTTATTCCTTCAGGGTTCCCAGAGCAAAAGCAGTGCTACCAAAGGGGCTGTGACGACCATCTCTTCACACATGGTGCAGAGAGACTACTCAAGGACCATGTGATATTTGATGTGGTTTGGAAGAAAAGGAAATAAATCTGTGAAACTCGGGCAGAGACATCTGTTTGCAGTGGTGTTATGCTTATTTTTCTGTGCAACTTTATTTTGAAAATTTTCCCCAGTTTTATTGAAATATAATTGACATGTAACAATGTGTAACTTCAAGGTGTATAGCATAATGGTTTAAACATTTATTGTGAAATGATTACTACAAATAGTTGAATTAGCCTCCATCATCTCATATATATATATACAATAAAGAGAAAACATTTTTTCTTTGTGAGAACTCTTAGATTTACTCTTTTAACAACTTTCATATATACCATACAGCAGTGTTAACTATTTCATAAAGTTGTACATTACAACCCAAGGACTTATAACTGGAAGTTTATACCTTCCCACCACCTTCCTCCTGTATGCAACTTTAAAGAATACCTTCATGTAATGAGTATGAATAGACATGTAATACATCGATACGTTTCTCTGTGAAGGTGGAATAATTGAAAATCGGTATGTAAGGCTTCTACATAATGCATTTAAATATAGAACAAACATGTATACACATCATAATGTGGATCACTGAGGCGTTTTGCAAAGGAATAAATAATACTGAGCTGTATGTGGATTGATTACTCTCTGATGCAGGAGATGCCTTTCTTTGACTTGAAGAGAATCTTCACTACCTTACTTGGCTATTTTTTGGTGGTAATTTCTATACTGAATAAGTAGAAAAATAAGCTGATCATCTTTGAATTACAAACAAAAATATATCTAGAGTAGTGCTGATCCTTTTAAAAGAGCTATAAGTATACGGCATCACCGACGCAATGGACATGAGTTTGAGCAAGCTCCAGGAATTGGTGATGGACAGGGAAGCCTGGCGTGCTGCAGTCCATGGGATCGCAAAGAGTCAGACACGACTGAGTGACTGAACTAAACTGAATTTTATGGAAAATACATCATAGGGCTGAGCTTCTTTGATGTCTGGGGCTGTTAAGGGCCATGTGATTTCTACCAAAAACATTTAAGATACTTAAGTTTAAGGAGTATCTAGAAAGCACAGAATAACTGAGTATTCATTCTTCACCAAATTTTTATTTGGACATGTTTATCAGCTGCCCATGAAAAAGTCATCAATACAATTTTGTCTTTGTCTTTTAAAGTTGATTGCAGTAGCATCTTTGTTGATTAATAATTTTTAATAAAGTAAGATTTTCCAAAATGAAGTTGAAAATCTTCTGATTTAAACATGGGAATTCATGAAGTATTCATCTAATTTGACTGCCGTCTGTTCTTTGCCTTTTCCATCACCAAAGAGAAGAGGCTCTGGGGAGGGCAGCCCCACCCTAGCCTGTTTGCATGCCCAAGGACTGAAATATGCCTTTGTTTCCAGGCATGTATTTTATATAGTTATTTCTTTAAAATTTCTTAAAATTAATTTTTACTGGTATATATTTGATTTCAGTTCACTTCAGTTGCGTGTCTGACTCTGCGACCTCATGAACCGCAGCATGCCAGGCTTCCCTGTCCATCACCAACTCCCGGAGTTTATAATCAAATTCATGTCCACCAAGTCAGTGATGCCATCCAACCATCTCATCCTCTGTCATCCTCTTCTCCTCCTGCCCTCAATCTTTCCCAGCATCAGGAAATTATTTGATTTACAGTGTTGTATTACTTTCTGCGACATGTTTCTGCTTTGGCTTAGCTTCTTCATAACTTCATTCCTTCTGGAGCTCTTTCTTCACTCTTCTCCAGCAGCATATTGGATACCTACTAATCTGGGGAGTTCACCTTTCAGTGTCATATATTTTTGCCTTTTCATACTGTTCGTGGGGTTCTCAAGGCAAGAATGCCAAGTGGTTTGCCATTCCCTTCTCCAGTGGACCACTTAGCTACTAAACAGCTTTTTAGGGTTGCTGTGTGATGAAGCATTCAGACACTAGGGGGCGGTGTTATACAATGCAGACCTGGTCCAGAGTCTGGTAACACTGAAATCAAATTGGGATGCTATGGAAGTGACCACTTTTGAATATGTCCATGTTAAAGCTCTGCAGCAGTAAATATGATCAAAACACTCAAGATATAAAATAAAAATAAATTACTCCAATAGGAGTTATTCACTGTTCTTTGTTAATGTTTAATATTTTTAGTTTTAAATTCCATGTATTTGTACAATATATTAAAAATATTAAAAGATTTCATAACTATCCAGAATCAAAGGACATACATATATGTATACACCCATAACTAGATAAATTTTACTGTAGTAGTTCCAGCAGGAAAAAATGACCTCTGTTATAAAACAGCACTTGACTTTTCCACACATATTTCTCTCTTTTCCTCAGATACCAAAAAAGTATCAATGAAGTTTATTTACTTATTTATTTTGTCTACAGAGTTGCTAATTACAAAATTGATAACTTGGACTGTCAAGAAAGATTAAATTGCCAGTCAAAATGGCTTTTGAAAGTTCTGTCTTAATATAACTCTTTTGTCATGCAAGACTTAAAAAGCCTTTGCTCTCAATAGATTTTATTGGTATCTATTTTCTTGTATATTTATTTTAAATATAATCCACCAAATCAAACACTTTTTATGTGTTTATTTTAAAGGACAATGCTACCTATGATATGTCTGTGGGAATTCAGAGCAGTTATTAGTCAGTGAAAATCAGGTTCGTAGGTGCCATTTCCCTGAATAGGGAATGAATGATGGGTGCTGTCCTTCTCTGGCTGTGGCAACCACTGATAACATTGCTCTGATAGCATCTGGGGCCAGCATGGAGAGCTCCAATACTTATGTGGGAAGGAATGAGATGGCTTCATTTCTCAAACAAAGTTATTCTCTCTCTGCCAGTGGGTCGACAGTGGAAGAATGGTTCTCTGCAAGTACCCGGGAAGCACACGAGACGGGAATGAACTTTTCTTCACCAACCACTCTGCGATGATGTGCAGATTCAGAAAAACTTTGGGAACTGGTTTCCCAGGCCCAGAGGGACAATGCTATGCCCAGCAGAGCTGGGGTGGGGTCTCCTGAGTGGTCCTGCAGAGGTCAATGCCCATCAGGCTTGGAAGAGCTGCCCAGAGTCCTGGTGTGCTTAGAACCTTGGTCATCCGTTCCTTATCCATTCGTCCAGCTGTCCCTCCGACTCACATTTACAGAGTGCCTGTGTGTTCTGTGTCTTCTGCTTACAGAGGAGGGGACCAAGCAAGGGTGTGGATGGAGGGTGAGCCCAGGACTGAACTCTGGAGGGAACTTAGGCTCCGTGGTCTGTGGGAGGTGAAATATTCCTGCCTTAAGAATGAGTGAGCCATCACAAGTGTTCCTGCTGCTGAGATGTCAAGCACGAGGTGCCTGGAATCTACCTACTAGGAATGGCATATGAGGCTAGGGCACCGTCATAAGGGCTGTTCAGTGGAGGGGGTATATATGCATTGTGAGTGGGTGGAGTGGTGAGTGGAAGATGGGGAAGACTTTTTAACTGTGCATAGTGGGAGAGAGATGGGTGCTGCAGCAAGAAGGTGACTCAGGTTGGAAAAGGAAAGTAACTGCAGGTACCTTATGACATCTGCAAAGTCAAAGAGCTTACACACTCGGAAAAAAAGAAGGCCATCTTCCCTCACTCTAATGGAAAACTCCACATAACACCTGGAGCTAGGATCCTGTTGTCCAAATCCACATTCACTTCCAGGAATTTTCACCTGGGCTCAGGAGAGAGATGCTAGTTCCCAGTCATGGTGCTCCCCATGTTCTTGTCTACAAAATGAATATGTACTATGAAATACCAACACAAAGAAAATAAGAGTCATTGCAAAAAAAAAGATGAAAATGAACCCAACTCAAGGAAGGCAGGGATAGAGAAGGTAAGACCTGATACGAGCTATTGTTTTTCCCCTGAATACAGCTGTACCTGAAGCTAAATACTGAGCATATCGGTTACCCTAGGTGAGATGCCCCTCCTGCTAAAGCAGGTTTGAATTGCATCTGTCATCCATATTCAAAATAGTCCATGTTCACTGATGTATCTATTCTTTGGAAATTCAGGAACATCCCTACAGTTGCCAGGCCTGTAATATATCAATTTCAGGAAAAGAAATATTGAATTCCAATGGCATTGTTTTTCTGAAAATTATCTGTGACACCAAGAAATAAAGGAACTAAATAGAATCAGGGAATTAGTTTATGCAGAATCAAACATAATCTTCAGGAAGGAAAAACACAATTACTTTGTTATCCATTTAATAAGCTATTGTCATCAATGATGACCTGCAGCTTTTCATAATTTTCTCCAAACAAAATCAGTCCACTATAACTCTGTTACTAGATATTGTGGCATTTATTTCATTATCCCCTATTTTACTTTTGCCATTCCTTAATCCTGACTCATTAATAAAAAGATTTTTGTATTTGTTTTTTGCATTTTTTGCATTTGTTTGCCAACACCCTGCATACAACAGCTGGCTTTCTTCCCACTTCCATTTTTAATAACTCAGAAAATGTGGTGAAGATCAGAGGTCCCATAGTCTTAACATGAAAGTGTTACAAGAATGACTGTCTTCTGCTCTCACCTTTGTGAACACAAAATGCCAGATCTCTGTTTTGTATCCGTTTTCAAGCTCGAGTTCCTGACATATTGTTTCCATTGTTAGGTCTGAGATTCAAAACTCAACAAGGTTAGGGATGATAAGAGCAGAAAGCCCTGTAGAGAACAAACCTTGTCCCAAGATCCGTGGTTATCAGGAATCTTTGTTTTCTCTTTCACAGCACACACTCTCTCATTTCTTTAGAAATGGTTTGTATTTTTCCCTTCAAGGGAAATAATATTATGGTTCACTTTTCAGGTATAAATCATGTGGCTGATGCAGATTGTGAATTTAGTGTTGAATTTCAAAAGATGCGGTTTCTATCTAGGCTTTAAATTTGAGTCTTTTTCACTAATTTTGGAAACCCTTAAGTCTTAACTCTCTCCATCAAACTGAGGAAGAGACAGAGGGTCCTGAGTCAAAGAAAAGACTGAGGATGGGAAAAGGAAGAGCAGAAAAATTTTACCTTCAAGAAGCGAGTGTGTTGGGACCCCTGACTAGATGGGGGAGGTCTAGGGACTAGCTTGGTAGTGATCCTGCCCACTTATTCCCTCCCCTGCTTTGGCAGATGGATCATTAACTGTTTGTACACTATTCCTAGACACATTTACTTATTTAATTCTAAAGTTCATGAAAGGATGAACTTTTTAATTAACTTAAAAGGAAGGACTGTGAGGACCACAGACGTGAGACGATGGTTAATTTTCCTTCCCTGGGTCTAAGAGATATGAGCTTTTTACATTTTTCAGTGAGTTGATCTTACTACAAACCAGCCCCTCCCTCCCAAAAAAGGGCTGTAGTGGAATGAGATAACTGTAGTAAATACTTCTGGTGTGTCTAAAAGTAAGAAAGTGAAAGTGGTTTAGTCCTGTTCGACTCTTTGTGATCCCATGTACTGTAGCCCACCAGGATCCTCTGTTCATGGAATTCTTCAGGCCAGAATACTGGGGTGAGTAGCCATTCCCCTCTCCAGTGGATCTTCCCAACCCAGGGATCGAACCCAGGTCCTCCTCATTGCAGGCATGTTCTTCACTGTTTGAGCCACTAGGGAAGCCTGCTCTGTTCCAATTCTCTAACTCTGAAGCCTGCTCCACCCCCACCTCCAGGTTGCCTACATTTGTATGGCTTGATCCTGTGTCAGCCAGAGGTGGGGTCAAAGAGGAACTGTCTCTAACTGGGGCAACCACGTTCTCTCTCCAGAACTTGGGAATTGGGATTGGGAGATGCTGGTCTGTCCTTGTAGATTATTTTAGAATATTTAAATTGGGGACCTCTCAGTTGCCATATTGGCCAAATACATAGAAAAACGGATAGATTGAGTCTATAAAGAAAAGAAAAGCCACATTGGGAGAGGACCTGGGAGGATAGGGCAGAGGCCCCAGGGGAGAATTACTTAGAGCAGCTGGGTCAGATCCTGAGCTCTTCCAGCTTCTGGTTCTGGTTCTTCTGGAAGCTTCCATGCCATTACAATGATGCCATCAGAAAAATCTCTCCCTTTTTGGATTAAATCACTGTGAGTAAATGTTCATTGCTCTCAAACAAAAGAACATTAGTTAGGATAGTAATATGGGTAGAACATTGTATTAAACAGAAAAAGAATGGAAAAGTATTTCTGGGCAGAGATGACTTTTACCCATCTCCTCTACCTTCCTCTGTGAAAAATCACTTAAATAGCCCCTTAATATTAAGTCTTAATAATAAGAGGTAGTCAGCCATTTCAAAGTTAAACTAGTTATTGTTTATTAGATAGTGTGGTTAAAATAACCAAAAGTTAAATCTGGGGGATTGCAAGACAAGACGTGGTGAGACCACACTTGGGGATTTCATGACAAGATGTGGTAAGATCACAGGATCTTAGTGCTGAAAGATCCATGCACCTGTGCTCGAATCTGCCTGCCATGTCCCCTGAGTGCACCCCCCATGTGGAGTGAGTCCCACGCACTGTCCCTCTTATTTTCTCAGTGTCTCAGATGAGGAAGAATCAACCCAATCTCACTGCAAGCCACTGCTGTGGAGCTGCTTTTTGCCGTCTTTGGACCCAGTCACCTGTAAACACACATTCAGTAGTCGTGATGCTGAAACTGTCCCCAACATGATGCACGAGGCCAAGGTGAGCAAGTTCTGTTCTCAGGGAGCTTCAGTGTGGGCACCCAGACATTCAGCCGCTTAGTTGTGGCTCCATAGTTTTGAGCCGGTTTCAGTCCCTTAGGAATTCCTGAGATTTCAAGTGTTCCTGTAGTTACCCACACCTAGGTCAGCTCTAAATGGGGTTGACTTGGGTCAGATGTGACTTCAAATCAACTCAGAAAGCAAATTCTTGTAATTATTTGCAAAAGCATCTCCATACTACAAATTCCTTCAATCCTGCCTCCATAGCAAACCATCAAAAGCCAGGTCTTGCTAAAGTACTTTTTTAACCCTTCTTGTCTTTCTTTATATTTTTAAAAAGATATGTGTGCCCTTCTGCAATTTGCATTTGTATAAGCCCCCAAATCTGAACTGGTCTACTTTTGCACATTTACAGTGATGCCAATTTTTTCAAACAGACAAATATGCAAATGTTTAAATTGGGTTTTAAAATTCAGAAACTTTTTTTTAACTGAGATAGGAATGAAAATAAATTGTAGCAGGTGTAATAAAATGAATTTTGCTGGGCTTCCCTGGTGGTCCAGTGGCTAGGACTCCACACTTCCAATGTAGGCTGCCCAAGTTCAATCCCTGGTCAGGGAACTATAACAAATCTCACCCGCCATAACTAAGAGTTCACATCCTGAAAAGATCCCACATACTCAAGGAGGATATGTCTTGCATGCCCACAATTAAGACCTGGGAGAGCTGAATAAATAAATATTATTAAAAAATCTTTTTCCAATCTTAGTGTCATTTTAAGCTTAGACACTTCAACAGTGACACCAATAATCAGTCATGCATTGATATAGCTGTTTCCTTTACCAGAAAAATCAAAATAGTTCAGAAAAAGCGAAGTTTTGAGTCTTTGGAGGAAGATCTGAAACAAGTTGAACCTTTGAATGACATCAGAATAGAATTCCCTGTCATTGTCATTGGAGAGCTGTGTAAACCAGCTGGATCTATAAATGTACGAGATTTGGCAGAAGATGCTATCCTATAAGGAATGTGCTAGAATCCTGTTATTCCTACTAACTTGACAAATTGTACTAAGCATCCAGAAGGGAATTCTCCTGTCATATCCTGTTATGGACATGGATTATGTCCCTGCTGATATTAATATGTTGAAGTCATAACCCCCAGGAACTCAGAATGTGACCTCATAGGGAAGAAAGTTCTTTACAGAGATTACCAAGTTAAACTCAAGTCATTATAGTGGGCCTTACTCCGATATGACTGGTGTCTTTATAAAAAGGGGAAATTTGGACACTTGACACGTGCACACACACCTAGAGGGAAAAAAATATGAAGACCCAGGAAGAAGATGGCCATCTACAAGCCAAGAAGGGAAGCCTGAAACACATCCTTCTGTCACTGTCCCTGCTGCTGCTGCTGCTGCTAAGTCACTTCAGTCATGTCCGACTCCGTGCGACCCCATGGACTGCAGCCTACCAGGCTCCTCCGTCCATGGGATTTTCCAGCCAAGAGTACTGGAGTGGGGTGCCATTGCCTTCTCCAGTCACTGTCCCTAGAAGGAATCAATTCTGTCTACACCTTGACTTTGGACTTCTGGCCTCCAGAACTGTGAGACAGTGAAATTTTGTTATTTAAGCCCCTCTGTCTGTGATGCTTTGTTATGGAGCCTCAGCAGACTGATACACGTCTTATCACAATAGCACAATAGAACCATAGGGTGGCAGAGCTGGGAGGGTTTGGGGTCTCCATTTAGACTAGAGCTGTGCAGAAAAACCACAGCGCAAGCCTAGAATGTGAATACATACATAATTCTAAATTTCTTAGTGGGCATATTTTTAAAAAATAAACAAGTGAAATTAATTTTGATAATGTGTATATAATTTTGATAATACATTTTATTTAACCCAATATATTCAAATATTATTCTTACGAGTTATCTTATATACTAACAAGACATTTAATCTTCTGTTCAGTGTCTTATGTCTTTGACATATAGTGTGTGTACTTTGGAGGTTTCTACAGTAGCTCTGTGGAAAAGAATCCAACTGCCAATCCAGGAGATATGGGTTTGATCCCCGGGAAGATCCCCTGGAGAAGGAAATGGCTCCTTGCCTGGAAAATCCCATGACAGAGGAGCCTGGCAGGCTACAGTACATGATGGAGCTGCAAAATAGTCAAACATAATTTAGTGACTAACAACAAATGTGAAGTTTATGCTTATAAAGCATCTAAATGGTAGTAAAAGTTAGAGATATGTTGGCCAATCAAGTTTATTTTGAAAGAAAACTTGAGAATGAAACAGTTTCTCCCTGCACCATTCTTCCTAAAGTTTAGTTTTGTGTTTTCAATATTTGCTATGGGTTCACGCTCTTTCTTTTTTGTGTGTGTGCTAATATCTCATCTTGGTAATATTATCCTTCCTGATATTAGGGGGACTGGTCACTAGATAATCAGAAGCACATGACAAGCCTATTATCTTTCATTTTCTCGCAAACAGTAAAGAGGTTTCTAAAAAGGTAATGCCAGGAAGAGGATCAGATCACAGCATTTGACACAGTGAGGACCTCAGCCCTGCTTCACACCTCACTGCCTGTATCATCCTGCTCACAGTGCCAATCCTCTTGCTGTTCGTTGAACCCAGGGTAAGCAAAGCACGAGCTAAGAGGCTGAAAGGAGGTTCGAGGAGGCAGAGAAACTCCAGACACATTTATTCTCTTCTGGCAACAGTCATGGCATAACCTAACACAACACAACCTCTCTCCTGGCTGACGCAGCAGCCTCAACTGTAGACACGCTATATTCTCTGCTGGGGCCCAGCCCCAGCAGGATCCAGGGGTACCCTCAGGATGACGGCATAGGCAAAAGGATAGCAAAGCAAAGAGAACAGAGGTTTGATCTTCCTTGATTAACACAGAAAGCCAATAAAGCTCCTGTGTTCCAAGGAGTCATCCTGAAAGAAGAACAGAGAGAGAAAAGGAGAGAAAAGGAAAAAAGAATGACGTGGGGAAACCAAGCTTCGGTGAGCGAGGCCCATAACTTTATCTTCAAAAGGAACTTTTATACCTTGACTTGTACATAGAGGGAAATGAAAGATGCAAAGTCATACAGAGTCAGCGCAAACATTACATCTGTTTTGTCTTTATCAAAACCAGGATTTTTTTCTGCATACCTTTCCCATAAACAATGTTGTGTACATTATCTTCTGGCCTTGGAGGCCTATGGACATTTTATGACCCTTTTTTTGATAAAGGTTTCTCAACCAGAAAACTTATTTTCCCTTGAAGTGTTTTTTCTTTATACTTCTAATCTATGTCGGCTTCAGAAAGTGCTAAACAGAGTTACATTCTCCTGGAGCAAAGGTGCAGTGAGTTACAACAAAGAAAGAACCAATCAGCTCAAAGGTCTGATGTGGTTAATTCCAAGGCTGCTACTTGTTTTTCTTACATTCCAACTATGTTAACCAATGCACTCCCAGGTGCACAATGGATAAGGGATATGGGAACTCGGCAGCAAGCATTGGCCTAGTAATGAAGCCCTTTACCAGCCCTTTACCTTTATACTATCTATTCTAATAATTTTTCATCCCTTAAAGGACTCTATACTCATTAGGACTTTTAGAATGTTTTGGCTTCCCGTGCCTTTCAAGGTTAGGGAGTTGTGAACAATCATGTGTGTTAATTGCAAGAGTATGAATAAACCTGTCAGGCAAGCTAAAATGCCAACAGAGGGGTTAAAATAGAAATATTCCTTTCATGCCCAGGAGACTTATTAACTAAAGCCCTAAGTTGACTTTTTCCAGAGAAAGCTGGTCGGGGGTAGCCCCCTGTTAATGTCAGAAGAGTTGGTGAAAGGCACAAAATAGTAAGACAGACAGATTCTGGTTTGGGGGTAGATGCTCAAGCAGATTCAGGGGGTCCCTTGGGCCATGATCCACCTTGCTCGTCATGGCTCTTCCACATGACCTTGTCATGGGTGGGATCTCCTGTGGTGGCTCCAGGCAATTCTCCCCTCGCCTCTGGAGGCAGACGCAGCAGACACAGCCTGGTCACAGCAGCAGTAGTGCCCACGACTACATGGGTGGAATCCATACAGGTGTACTGCACACTGTAACCCAAGACCGAGTGAGCGCCTCCTGATGGGCATGCACAGTGCTATAATGATCTCAGCTGTTACAAGGTTCAGTTCTGTTCAGTTCCTCGCTCAGTCATGTCTGACTCTTTGCGACCCCATGGACTGCAGCACGCCAGGCCTCCCTGTCCTTCACCAACTCCTGGAGTTTACTCAAACTCATGTCCATTGAGTGATGCCATCCAACCATCTCATCCTCTGTCCTCTCCTCCAGCCTTCAATCTTTCCCAGCATCAAGGTCTTTTCAAATGAATCAGTTCTTCCCATTAGGTGGCCAAAGTATCGGAGTTTCAGCTTCTACATCAGTCCTTTCAATGAACACCCAAGGCTGATCTCCTTTAGAATGGACTGGTTGGATCTCCTTGCAGTCCAAGGGACTCTCAAGAGTCTTCTCAACACCACAGTTCAAAAGCATCAGTTCTTTGGTGCTCAGCTTTCTTTATAGTCCAACTCTCACATCCATACATGACCACTGGAAAAACCATAGCTTTGACTAGAAGGACCTTTGTCGTGTGTGTGAAGTCATTCAATCATGTCCAACTCTTTGCGACCCCATGAACTGTAGCCTACCAGGCTCCTCCGTCCATGGGATTTTCCAGACGAGAGAACTGGAGTGGGTTGCCATTTCCTTCTCCAGGGGATCTTTCCAATCCAGGGATCGAACCTGGGTCTCCGCATTGTAGGCAGACACTTTACTGTCTGAGCCACCAGGGAGCCAGACCTTTGTTACAAGGTCCTTATTTACAAAACATGAACAGGCCACCTTGGCTAATTGGCTGTCTCTCCACAATGCCTGTTCCTCTTTCATTTTGAAGTATATTCTTTCCACTTTGGTCCTAAAAGGGATGATGAGAATGCAAGCGTGGCCCTGAGTGGCCTAAGCAGCAAAAGATTTTGCAGGTCTACATGACCTGAAACCTTTTGATTATTCTGTTCAGAGGCAATGGTTACAAAAGGACAGAAAAGTGTGGCCATTTCTACAAGCAGAGAACCCAGTCTGGGGCAACGCTGACAATATCTGGGTGCCGTGGCATTCTGGGGGTGTGGGGACGGAGTGCTGTCACTGGTCTTTCCCCTGTGCTGCCAGTTTGTTAAGTGACATCAGACCCACCTTGAAGGACCTGTCAGTGGGTGGATACTCAGATCATAAAGAACACCTGTGAGGTGTGTGTGGGAAGGCCCAGAGAGAGGTCTCTGTGGGATGCCCTGAAAGGTCTCTGGGTGAGATTTCTCAGAGTGGGTGTATGGGAGGTCCCCAAGTGGGGCCAGTGTGGGTCTGTGTGGGGACTCCTAGTGGGAGATACCCGATTACTGACTTTTCTGCCCATGAAAGCAGGAGAAGGGCTCAGAGACTTTCTCCTTCTGGTTTCTTGCTGCTCTGTAGGTGTCCCTCTGTGTCACTTCTCTGGACAGGTGTCTAGGGGGTCCAGATCCCCCCCACTTCAGCACTCAGCTCTCAATGCCTCTGAGAGGACCGGGCAGCAGCCAGGCTCAAGGTTCCTCCTCTGTGCCCCCCTCTCCTGAGCTCTGGAAATCACTCTGTGGCCTAGGTCTCCATCCCCCCACTCTACAGGCCCCAAATGGGGCCCAACTGTGTGTCTGCCCTGGAGAATTAGACACAGAGTCAGGGAAAAACCACAACATAAGCAGGCCTATCCCCGCTGCCCCACCCCACCCTGGTCCTGGTCCCACATGTTGGCATCCTGGCGAGCATGAGGGCAGAACCAGTCCTTCTGTATCCAGGACCAGGGGCACCTCCTGGAGCAGGATTCCCCACCATGGGAATGTCTGTGACACAGAGCCCTGAATTGCTCTAGGGAATTGCTCCCATCTGCCCACTTTCCCATGTCAGCAGGCCTGGGGAGGAAAGCTGATGGCACCTTCCACCGATAGGTCACTTCCCACCCACTGGGCGACACTATCTGCTAGCCTCTTCTACCCTGGGCTCTGGAGTGAGCAAGGCTGAGGGCAGGCGAGACTTGCTATGACCCCTGCACAGTTCCTGGACCTGTCGAGCCTCACCTTTTCCCTGGGAGCCTCCTTGGGCCACACACGTAGGGAGAGGTCACAGACTACGAGTCAGTCCAAAGCTCCCAGTTTTGTGAAAGCTGATTATTTACACTGTGGAGAAGTGAGGCTTCCCTTCTCGGAGGCTCCACTCCTCTGGGAGCCTGACCCTCTGGGGAGGAGCTCCAGGTGGCTTCACACAATCTGGACTCTGAGAGCTGGAGTAGGGGGGAGACTCTGGGATGGGGCCACCAGGAGCCGCCGGGCCCCTAATTTCCTTCCTCTGGGCCTGTAGTTGTGGTGGGATGCCAGGGGCTCCTTGGTCACTGCAACATCTGTGGACATCTATGCCACCTGCCTCCTTCCCCTGCATCCCACCCTAGGGGCACAGCGTCCCACTCTCAGATAATGAGGTGACTGCGCACAGTCATGCCCCTGCTCTTACCCCAGGGGAGGTGGGCGCTGTGAGCAGGGCTGTCCTCTCCTCCAGGACAGAGATGTACTGGCCCTCGGGGGCCTCCATGCTCCACACTGCATACCCTCAGAGCTGAGACTGTGGTCCTCATCCTCGGCTCTGCTCCAGAGCATGAGAAAGACAAAGGGAGGGTGACGCTCCTGGCCCATCTCAATCCCAGCTCCTTCTAGGAGAGAAGGGGCTTCGAGGGCAGCGTCATGTAATCCCACCTTGACATGGGAAAAAGATTTCTCTGTCCTCTGGACTCGGGCCAGCACTACCCCCAAGCTCCCCTTCTTATTCCAACATGTGAACTTGTCTCTAATACTTTCTGAGCATGCAGGGAATTTCAGCCTCTGCAAAGCTCTTCCCCACAGCCACACAAGTTCAAGGTAGACAGAGAGATGGAGAGGACTGAGCTGGATCCTGAGGAGGAGGAGGTCTTTAGGTTTCGTTCACCTTGGCGTGTCCTGAATGCCGTTTCTTGTTTCTGTAACGCTGGTGTTGTGGACACTGAAGGTGCAGTGAGAGAACCGGGGTGAGGGTGAGCATCCTACTGAGGCCCACCTCCCTCCATGGCCCTGTCCATCTGGAAATCACAGCAGGCACCTGGGAAGAAAGGCTCCTCATCACTTCCGCCCAGCAGGACACTACAGACCACCATTTCTCATGAGGGAAAACACTGATTGCAGAAGAGAATAAAACTTTTGGTAGGAAGAAGCCATTAGCACACAGAGGGCAGGCTAACATGAGAGGAAAAAAAATGTTTTTTTTCTTCAAGACATGCTTTTTCTCTTGGAGAAGAAGATTCCTACCAGGAATACTTTGACAAGCATGTCTGATTGACCAGAAGAGGTGGATTTCTGAAAGAGACATTTCCTTGGAGAGTGGAGGGGACAGCTTGGGAGACTTGTCACTCTGATCCATGCTGGCAGGCTCTGCCTGGTGGGGGAACCTGGCTCTTTGGGTGGGACGGCCACTTGCTGTCCCTGGGACTGGCCCACTTATTCCTTTTTGGACAGATGTGGCCAATGAGGGTAGCTTGGTGATCACCGGCTTGGTGATCACCGGCTGTATTTCTCACTATCCTTTGCTCCTGGAAGCAGAGCAACCTATGTTGGCAGCAATGTGGACTTAGTCAGTTCTGCTTTTCACCAATTCAACTCCAAGGCGTGAGGTCCATGGTGAAACACTGTCTTCTTTAGGATTCGTCCAACAGCTGTCAGGAGAGTCTGAGCCTCAGCAGTCCTGCTGTCCATAATCAATCTACTTTTGCTGGTTCCTGGCTCTGGGCAGTGGCTGCTGCAGGCTTGCCTTTTTGCAGGGGCTCTTCTGATCCTTTGCATTTATTGGAGAAAATCCACTGCAGAAGCTGCTTAATTATTTTTTTAAGTGGCTTTCTGAAAGAACCTGTCCCTTCTTCTGGATTAACTGTCACAACTTGCTTCTTAGGGACTCAGATGATTCCTGTTTCTGGCCAGGGTGGCTCATCCTATGGGTCTGGTAGGTGCTCCGTTCTGCTAGTCCTTCTGTATGCTGTCCTAGTTTGTGCCTCCTCTAAATCTCTCGCCCATCAGTGGGGACAAACTTCTTGCTCAGGCTCTTATATTTGGGACTGCCATCTCAGGGCCACCTGCTTCCCTGGCTGCTCCCTCCACTCGATGCAACATCTTAGTCTTTCTGGGAATTGGACACATCTCCACTGGACAAGGTCTGGGAACAGGACAGAGGAATGATGTTTGTGGCAAGGAACATATTCCAGTGACAGTCTTGGAGAAACGTATCAGTTGCACAGTCTGGAAGGAGCACAGCAATGGCACAGCCTTGAGCCTGTTTCTGCTGGTCTGTGAACCCTTGGAACGACACTGCCTCAAAGCGTAAGTCTTCTGGATTTGAGGCCATGGACTTTGTATTGAACTTGGAGACCGTGATCTCCTCAAATCCATATTAATGATTAGGGATTTGATCAGCACACTAGGTCCCAAAGTACCTTTCCAAGCACAGTCCCCCTCCACAACCTCTTGTTCTGTGGAAGGATGGGAATACTCATCAAGTCCCATGACTGTCACACTAGAGCAAGATTCTGGGGAGGCTCACCTCTCAGATTCTGCCTGTTGTTCATTCCTGACCCTTGCTGGATTTGAACTGGGCTCCAGGCTGCCTTTGTCAGTCCCCACAACAGATTCACATACCAAATTCTGCCCACAAAGTTGTATATGGAAGCCTACGAATGTGGCTTGTCTTCCCATCCAGTTAGAGGGACCTCTGAGTGCTTACGCATGTCACCAGGTGGGGGTCCTCCCAGAGGCCCCTGGGTTTCCTCACTCACCTGTGAGTGAGCTCAGAGGGGACTCTCAGAATCGACGTGGGGGCACTCTTATCACTTTCTCTCCTGAATGGAGCTGAGCAGATTTCCCCAAGCCCTCAGTTAACTGGGCTTTTGAGTGGTCCCAGATTCACAGGTGGCCTTCAACATGGACCCTTGAGCCTTTTTTAACTTCCAGCTAAGTATGAACTGGAGGACCTTGGAGGATAGGTCCCGCCTGTGCCTCACCTAAAACGTTATTTTATGTGCTTCCAGCTCCTGTTGAACATAAGGACTGAGAACAGTAACTCATGGGAGGAGTTCATGGAGGCTTCCCCATCCTAGGAGGAGTCTGGGATTTTCTGTCTCCGTGGGAGCATGTGTCTCTCCAAGAATGTCTAAAACAAGCTTGGCAGCAAGCCTCGAACAATGGACATTCACAGGTATCTCACTCTCACAGATTTGCTCTGACATCCTCTCTATAAGGACTCCTGAGACTTCTGGATGCCTCGTGCCTGGGCTCAACTCTCTTCCTGACTCAGGTTTCACTCTTGAATCCTTCACTGGGAGTTGACTGAGATCATGTACAGATCTCTTAGGATCCTCCCCCATGCTCTGCCCTACATCATGGCACAGTCTATCCCTGGTGGCATCTGTGCTGGGCACCTTCAACCTCATCTTCTGTATGTCTTGCCTACTTTTTCCTGAACCTGCCGAGGGCCTTGAGGGCTCCTTCTTGCCCTGTGCCTGCCAAGGTCTTGGGAATTGATCCTGAGGCTGTATCAGCTTCTGAGGTGCTTGGACTTTTCAGGGCACACCACTCTGTTCCTATATGAACCTTTTGGAAAGATGGTGCTCCAGTTCCTCCAAAAAATTAGGGCTAGTCAAATCCTCAGGAAGGATGGAGACAGAACTGTGGGCCTGGGAAGACCTGTTCTCCTGGGAAAGGTTGGGAGTGACCTGGCTAAACGCCAGCTGAAATCTTTTGATCAAATCAGGTAAATTTCTTCCACTCTCTAGTTGCTTTTATAAAAAAGTGACATTCCAGGCTTTGAGCTGCATTTGAGATGAAAGATTGTGCCTTATTTTTTTGGACTGCAAGATATTTCACAGGTCCTAATCTGGTATTGTAAAGAAGATAGTTGGACTGGGAGACAGGTGAGAGATGGGCAGTGCTCTCTAACTGAACTTGAGGTCGTGGTTGACATCAGGGCATGGTGAGGAGCCAAGGGTACAGGTCAAACCTGAGTCTCCATCTGAGCCTAAGTTGGTGGTTGTTGACACTGAAGCATGGTTGGAGCCATGAGGTGTGGGTGGGCCTGGGTCTCCATGGAAGCCTCAGATGATGGCTGACATTGGGCATGGTTGGAGGCAAGGGTAGGGGTCAGCCCTGAGTATCCATATGACCTAGAGGTGATGGTTGCAATGGGGCGTGATTGGAGTCAAGGACTGAGTTTGAGCCTGGACCACAGGGTGACGAAAGGCTTGACCATTGACGAGTTTTGAAGGTAAATTTAGCTTGAATTTGAAATAGCTCAGCCTTAGAGCACTCATTAAATAGGATAGGGTATAACTCTAGAGGGGACCCAGGTACTGTGACAGTAGCCACCAGAAACTGTGCAGAAAAGGTAGACCCCAGAAGAGCTAGCTGCCTGTCTTCTGTAGATTGTCCCCCAAAATGTCAGAATATGGGGGCTTCTCAGGACCAAGCAACTGTTCAGGTTTGCCTTTTAGCTCCAGAAGTGTTGGCACCCAAGGTGTCCTTCATGTCATCTGGTGACTGAATCTTCTTTTCCAAAGTATTCAGGTAGTAGCCTGACTCCTCCTCTTTTTCATTCTCTTTCCAAATCTTCAGTTTTACTCTCTTGTGATTAGTATCTCCAGCAGTTTCTGGACATCCACGTTGACATGGTATCTGCCTGCCTGTTTGTGGGGTCTTCCCCAAATGAAGCAACTGATGGGTGGAGGGGAAGGTGTTCTTGCCTGAATTCAAAGTGTGTCAAGGTGGAGAAGCTCCAGGCACTCGGGGCTACCAGCAAGAGAGGGTTGAAAAGGGACAACTTGAATGGACATGTGCTGAGATGACTGGTCTCCAAGAGGAAAGTGATGACCTGTGTGGCATGGCGCTCAGTGGCAGTGCCACCAGGTCACCCTGAGTGAGATTCAGCATGGCACCTGATGGAGGTGAGGCAGAGAAGGCTGTCAGAGGTGGAGGGCAGGGCCCTACATGGGGTGGGGAGGGGAAAGAGCAAGTGACCATGGTGAAAGCTGTCCAGGAAGAAGAAACTCTCTAGTGTTGGAGAGGCACTAAGGGATGAATTTGAATGAATGGAAGAATGCAATCACTGAGCCTGGAGAAATGGTAGAAGCCCAAGGTAGTGGCCGCTTGGCCAGAGGAGTTGGGGACATGTTGGACGAACCTCTTCCCTGCATTGTTGATGGGCTCCAGCAGATACTGCTTTGCACATCTAACCAAATGTCTTCACAGGACACCTGATGAAAGCTGTACGATCAGCAATCCTCTCCAGGTGGCTGAAGGAGACATAAGGAACAAGTTGTAGCCAGGAGCTGTCCGGGCCAGATGAGCCGGGCAGGCCAGGCAGGGGTGGGCACCTGCATCCCATGGCTCTCCACAGCCCCCAAGCTGCCATCACAATATTTCTGCTGTCCGTCACACCCGGGCTTTTACCATACCCAGCCTCCAAGACTCCCCCTCCCAGCTCAGCCCCAGGCTCCCGGCAGCCCTGTGCTCATAGCGGAAACTCTGGGAAGAAGAACCCAGGAGACAAGGGGAAGATTCTTTACATTTGCAGAAGTGAAATCAGGCCCCGGACTCATTCCAGTTCTTCCAGACCATTTTGGCAACCTGGAAATTGGCAGATTGGGGCATGGTTGTGAAGGCTGCAGCCTAGGGGTCTTATAGGAGGCTGAGTGCCCTGTCCCTTTAAGTGGGGGGATACTGGAACCCAAGCACCAGCATCTAAGGCCACAGGATCCCTAAGAGTAATGATGAAACTCATGAAAGCATGTATGATTTACAAAGTGCTTCCTCATCCTTCACCCCTTGCTGATCTCGCAACCCCTGCTGTGCAGGAGAATGGACCAGGGGCACTGCACAGACGAATCTGAGCAAAGTTGAACAACTTGTCCTGGTCGAACCCCGCAGTCTCACCTCCCAAACCAGGGTTACTGGTGCAATGCGTTCCACATGCACCTGCTGGGCCACACCCTTTTCCAGCTCCCTCACAGCTTCATCCTACACATGGAATCTGGGAAGTATTTGGGTTCTGCTCTCCTACCCAGAAGCATCCCTGGCGGTTCTATTTCCTGAGTGACAGGCCCTGCTACCTGTGTTCTCAGAGACCATGGACCTGGGCCCTCAGGGCCACAGTCAGTTCAGTTCAGTCACTCAACTGTGTCTGACTTTTTGTGACCCCATGGACTGCAGCATGCCAGGCCTCCTTGTCCATCACCAACTCCCAGAGCTTGCTCAAACTCATGTCCATTGCGTCGGTGCTGCCATCCAACCGTCTCATCCTCTGTTGTCCCCTTCTCATCCCGCCTTCAATCTTCCCCAGCATCAGGGTCTTTTCAAAGGAACTGGTTCTTTGCATAAGGTGGCCAAAGTATTGGAGTTTCAGCTTCAGCATCAGTCCTTCCAATGAATATTCAGGACTGGTTTCCATTAGGATTGACTAGTTGGATCTCCTTACAGTCCACGGGTCTCTCAGAGTCTTCTCCAACACCACACTTCAAAAGCATCCATTCTTCAGTGCTCACCTTTCTTTATAGTGCAACTCTCACATCCATACATGACTCATGGAAAAACCATAGCTTTGACCAGACGAACCTTTGTTGGCAAAGTAATGTCTCTGCTTTTTAATATGCTATCTATGTTGGGCATAGTTTTTTTCCAAGGAGCAAGCGTCTTAATTTCATGGCAGCATTCATGATCTGCAGTGATTTTGGAGCCCCCCAAAATAAAGTCTCTGTTTCCACTCTTCCCCAATCTATTTGCCATGAAATGATGGGACTGTATGCCATGATCTTAGTTTTCTGAATGTTGAGTTTTAAGCCAACTTTTTTGCTCTCCTCTTTCACTTTCATCAAGAGGCTCTTTAGTTCTTCTTCACTTTTTGCCATAAGGGTGCTGTCATCTGCATATCTAAGGTTATTGATATTCCTTGCAGCAATCTTGATTCCAGCTTGTGCATCATCCAGCCCGGCATTTCACATGATGTACTCTGCATATAAGTTAAATAAGCAGGGTGACAATATACAGCCTTGACTTACTCCTTTTGCTATTTGGTACCAGCCTGTTGTTTCATGTCCACTTCTGACTGTTGCTTCTTGACCTGTATATAGATTTCTCAGAAGGCAGGTCAGATGCTCTGGTATTCCCATCTCTTTCAGAATTTTCCACAGTTTCTTGTGAATCCCACAGTCAAAGGTTTTGGCATAGTCAATAATGCAGAAACAGATGTTTTTCTGGAACTCTCTCGCTTTTTCGATGATCAATCAATGTTGGCAATTTGATCTCTGGTTCCTCTGCCTTTTCTAAAACCAGCTTGAACATCTGGAAGTTCACGGTTCACATATTGCTGAAGCCTGGCTTGGAGAATTTTGAGCATTACTTTGCTGGCTCTGTCAGTAAAGAATTTGCCTGCAATGCAGACCTGGGTTTTATCCATGGGTTGGGAAGATCCCCTGGAGAAGGGAAAGGCTACCAACTCCTGTATTCTGGCCTGGAGCATTCCATGGACTGTGTAGTTCATGGGGTCACAAAGAGTCAGACACAACTGATCAACTTTCACTTTGCTAGCGTGTGAGATGAGTGCAATTGTGCGGTAGTTGGAATATACTTTGGCAATGCCTTTCTTTGGGATTGGAATGAAAACTGATCTTTTCCAGGGCCAGAGAGGTGGAGAATAATGCTTAAAGCACACAGGGCCGAAGGTGAGAACTCACCTTTTAAAGCTTCATTTCTCTTCCTGCTCCTGCTTCTCTCCCTCAGCTCCATTTGATGCTGAGAGAAAAGAAAAAAAGGACAGGGGATCCATTTTCTCTCTCCCTTCTCTAGACAAGCATCAGACACTCAGTGGCCACTCATAATATGATTTTCTATGTTTAACAGAGCTCTGTCGGTTTTCTTTCCTTTCACTCATTTTTAAAGCAGATACAAATATTTTGTTTTCCTTCTGTGAAGAACATAAAGAAGGATTTTCAACATGAGATTCACGCTGAACTTCTTTCATCACTGTTCCTCAGCTTAAGAAATGCACACGTTCTCAGACCTAAGGGTGAGTGTGAGCGCTGTCAGTTAGGTCTCTGCTTCCTGAGACCAGGGCCCCTCCAATCCCTGCTCTGAGGCTCTCGGCACCTCAGCAGTGACCTCAGATTAGTCCTGGTCAGAGACACCTGTTCACATCTGGAGAACTGGTATCAAAGTCTGTCCTATGCTAAGGCTGAACTCAGTGTCCAGTCCTCAGACCCTGTATCTGGGGACTTGCCTGGGAGGCCTCCACCACCCCTGGAAACTAGTTTGAGATCTTTGGATTGAAATCGCAGTGTTCACGGTATGCCCTCCCATCCTGGTTTGTACCTAAAGGGATGATGCTCTATTCTTCCTTGAGAATAGATGTCCTGTTCTTTACCGTCCCAGGAGTCTTTCTAGTCGATTCAGAAATTTGGAAATAATAATAGTAAAGAAGAGAGCATCTTGTGCTTGTGAGTCTGGACCAAGGGTCCCTTACCTTCCTGATCAATCATTAATCACCTCCAAAATGGAACTGGGGCCAAGTATCGAACTTCAGCCAAGTATCAGAAGTGCTTTTCAGAGCACAGAGAGGATTCTCCGTCATCTGACGCACACTGCTGCCTTCAGGAAACTGAGCAAAAGGTGTGCCCTGGGAGCTAAAGCCCTAGATCCCATCACAGAGCTGTGGTCTGGTCAGAGAGGGGTCCTGAGGGTGGGGAGGGAGGAATAGGGGAGGAGGCTGGACTGTGGTCCCTCCCAAAACATCCAGCCACACTCTTTGCCCTTGGTACCTCTCAGTCATTGAGGACATTCAAGTGCCCATCAGTGTCCCAAAGGGTGGGATCACAGTCCCCACCTGGAATTGGGTTAAATGGAAGCTGGGAAAATATGTAGTCAAGCTCCTTACAGGGATAAAATGGAAAGTTGACATTTTGCCTATTCCTTTCCTGCTTGTATAGTTGTGAGGTGGTAGGAGGCGCTGCTGCTATGCCCATGAAGAACTGCACCTTTGTCAGCTACAGTTCTGTGGGATATGAAAGCAAACCCCATTCAGTGTCAAAAAACCCAGTGGCCTGTCCATTGGGTGGCAGCCACAATAGCTGGAGTGTATGTGGACAAGCATAAGTTGACTTAACAAGTTTATTCTGGAAGATTACACAGACATTTTTGGTAGCTCTTTACACTGCATCACTCACACACTGAGGAATGTCATATCCTTTAACAATGAGCAAAATGTTCACAAAAATTAAACTGGTCTCATATCTGGATAATCTGTAACATAAAAAACTTTTTCCTTTAAGTAATTCAGTCCTTGCATGAAAGTCGATCCAAATGTTAATGATTACACTTACGTGAATGAGGCTTTAGGCATGAAATTCGCCTGAGGTTTATATTTCTCCTCATCTCACTAAAACACTCTTTTAGGGCCAGACGATGTCGGAAACATTTCTTTTTACTCTCCAGTAGTATACCACCTCACCTGCACTGGGTTCCAACATCCTCCTTTCGATGATTGTTCGGCAGCTAGTTGCAATTTTGGTGTTCTTGCAGGAAAACATACACACATGTGCTTCTACTCCACCATCTTGCCACAATGAGCTGCTGAACAACCATCGACAGGAGGATGTTGGAACCCACCAGAAAAAGATTCCCCACATCCAAGGATAAAAGAGATGGGAATACCAGATGACCTTACCTGCCTCCTGAGATATCTGTATGCAGGTCAAAAAGCAACAGTCAGAACTGGACATAGAACAACAGAGTGGTTCCAAACTGGAAAAGGGGTACATCAAAGCTGTATACTGTCACCCTGCTTCTTTAACTTATATGTAGAGTACATCATGTGAAATACAAGGCTAGGTGAAGCACAAGCTGGAATTAAGATTGCTAGGAGAAATACCAATAACTTCAGATACTGAGATGACATCACCCTTATGGCAGAAAGCGAAGAAGAACTAAAGAGCCTCTTGATGAAAGTGAAAGAGGAAAGTGAAAAAGTTGGCTTAAAACATAACATTCAAAATGGCATCCAGTTCCATCACTTCATGGCAAATAGAGGGGAAACAATGGAAACAGTGACAGAATGTACTTTCTTGGGCTCTAAAATCACTGCAGATGGAGACTGCTGCCATGAAATTAAAAGACGCTTGCTCCTTGGAAGAAGAGTTAAGACCAACTTAGACAGCATATTAAAAAGCAGAGACATTAATTTGCCAACAAAGGTCCATCTAGTCAAACCTATGGTTTTTCCAGTAGTCATGTATGGATGTGACAGTTGGACTATAAAGAAAGCTGAGCACCAAAGAATTGATATTTTGAGCTGTGGTGTTGGAGAAGACTCTTGAGAGCCCCTTGGACTGCAAAGAGATCCAACCAGTCAATTCTAAAGGAAATCAGTCCTGAATATTCATTGGAAGGATGGATGATGACGCTGAAGCTCCAATACTTTGGCTACCTGATGTGAACAGCCGACTCACTGGAAAAGTTTCTGATGCTGGAAAACATTGAGGGCAGCAGGATAAGAGGGTAACAGAGGATGAGATGGCTGGACGGCATCACCGACTCGATGGCCATGGGTTTGAGCAAACTCAAAGAGATAGTGAAAGACAGGGAAACCTGTCCTGAGCTTGCAAAGAATTGGACATGACTGAATGACTGAACAACCAAACAACATCTGCACTGATGTGCTCACCAGCTGTGTTTATTGTCTACTCTCTTACTTTGCCAACAAAGATCCGTCTAGTCAAGACTATGGTTTTTCCAGTCGTCATGTATGGATGTGAGAGTTGGACTGTGAAGAAAGCTGAGTGCCAAAGAATTGATGCTTTTGAACTGTGGTGTTGGAGAAGACTCTTGAGAGTCCCTTGGACTGCAAGGAGACCCAACCAGTCCATCCTAAAGATCAGTCCTGGGTGTTCATTGGAAGGACTGATGTTCAAGCTGAAACTCCAATACCTTGGCCACCTGATGCGAAGAGCTGACTCATTTGAAAAGACCCTGATGCTGGGAAAGATTGGGGGCAGGAGGAGAAGGGGACGACAGAGGATGAGATAGTTGAGTGGCATCACCAACTCGATGGACATGGGTTTCAGTGGACTCCGGGAGTTGGTGATGGACAGGGAGGCCTGGCATGCTGCAGTTCATGGGGTTGCAGAGTTGGACACTACTGAGTGACTGAACTGAACTGAACTGAACTAGTGGTAAAGAACCTGCCTGCCAATGCAGGAGATGTAAGAGACCTGGGTTCGATCCCTAGTAGGGACGATCCCTGGAGAAAGGCATGGAAACCCACTCCTGTATTCTTGCCTGGAAATTCCATGGACAGAGGAGCCTGGTGGGCTATGGTCCAGTGGGTCATAAAGAGTAGGACACGAATGATGCAACTTAGCACACACGCAAGCCTCATTATCATGTTCTCATCCAAATTATTGAGGTATGATTCACTCAGTTTGTGGTAAGAATGAAACAAACTGCTTCACTAACTAACAAACAGAATGGAGAGAGGCACCCTTTAAAGCACACCCATATTGCCACATACAATTCACAATTTGTAACTAAAAATGTGTGGAAACCAATCTTAGTAGACTGTTTAGACATTAAAGAGCTATGGGAAATAGGCTGCATTTTGAGTTTGCCTTATTCTATTTACATTCAAAAATTTCTTTTCTACATATACCATGTATCTCTTACTAGAGGATTTTGGGTGCCTGTGAATCAAGGAAAATTTGCAAATAAGTCAAAATGTAACAGAAACTTCATTCACAGATGCTTCAGTTTTCTGTTTTATTGATACCACTTTATAGATGGACTGGAATCAGCTAAAGCCTGTTGAAAATACATATGTAAATAGTAAATAATGGCTTTCATATTTTCATTACATTGAGAAAATTTATTCTCTTTTTTAAAAAGTACTTTGCAAGCAGATCATAAATCAATTTTTAAAAATGGCATCAGTCAGTCTCACCAGTTAAGAGTGACTGGAGCAGCCTCTGGGAGGACCTTTCAGGAAATTCACCCAAGTACAAAGAGGACTCCAACGTAAGCATAGCTGACATATCCAGTTTCTATCACTCCATTGCCCCTGGCATTTTCTACAATATAAGTAGGTTTTGATTTCCATCTTCTATTTACAAAAATTTAAATCACATATAGAAAAACTTAGGAGATTCTGTGGACTATTACTTTTCATGAAGAGTGAATAGAAAAACAAATTAATATGTTATTTCTGATTCAATTTGGAAATGGAATTTAAGATTCATGTGAATAGTCTCAGGCTTTCCAGGTGGCACTAGTGGTAAAGAAACCGCCTGCCAATCCAAAAGACATAAGAGATGTGGGTTCCGTTCCTAAGTCAGAAAGATCCCCTGGAGGAGGCCATGGCAGCTCATTCCAGTATTCTTTCCTGAAGAACCCCATGGACAGAGAAGCCTGGCAGGCAACAGTCTATAGGGTCGCAAAGAGTCGGACATGACTGAACCTCCTTAGTACACTTATACCTGAATAGTCACATTTTCACCCTTTATAACTATGATAGCTGCCTCCTCACCCAAAAAAGTCACAGCTGATCTCTTATGAAAAAGCATTCTTTAGGTTTAGATCTATATAAACTAGTATTATTCAGCAACTTTATTATCACTGATTTTAAGTTTCTTTTTTTTTTTTTTTTAATTCTATGAGCCTTCCTGGTATGTAATTGAAACTCACTCCTGCTTCTAAAACCAAGCTGGAATTTCTTAAAAACTCCACTTCTTTGGTTTTTTCCTAAGATCACGTCCCGGGCATCCTGTTCATCAATGATGCTACAATATAGAAAGTATGATCCTCACATGCTCAATTACATCCAACTCTGTGAACTCATAGACACTAGCCTGCTATGCTCCTCTGTCCATGGAATTTTCCAGGCAAGAATACTGGAGTGGGTTGCCATTTCCTTCTCCAGCGGATCATCTTGAACCAGTGACTGAACACGCCTCTCTTGGGTCTCCTGCTTTGGGAGGTGGATTTTTTGCTCCTTCACCACTAGTGAAGACCTCTTTAAAGTAGAAGATAGATGTAAAATGCAAACATCAAAAAAATTAATCAATCTAAATAAGGATATAAGCAAGACACATGACAGCAAATCTTAACATAAGACTATTTAATTAGTCATAACAAATAATTTATGACCAACAGAAAAGGATAAAAACCAAAATCATCTAGAGATGCTACCAAAATATGTAGCCGTGGATTTTCACAATGCTCTTAGAAAATGTTAAGTGACAGGCTGGATTTAAGACACATTGGACAGGAGACGAATTACTAGTTTCAGATCACGTAGTAGGATAAATCATTAATTCTATGTAAAGGCAGTGTTACTGACTTAGTTAAAAAGGTCATTATTCCCAACCATTTATTTTTTCATTTCTTATTTTTTTTTTCAGCTTTACCACACAGCATAAGGGGTCTTCATTTCCCAATCAGGGGTTGACACTGTGCCCCCTGCAGGTGGAAGTGGGAGTCTTAATCACTGGACCACCAGGGAAGTCCCCCAAACTGTTTATTCTTAATTAGAGATTAATTTAAATATTAACATAGGCATTGAAAATCCACACTAGACCCATCTTTGGAATAGATTACTGGTAAGCATTATGTTCATGGGGTTCTTAAGAATGCTGAAGTGGTTTGCCCCCTGAGAAAACCTGTATGCAGGTCAAGAAGCAACAGAACCAGACATGGAACAATGGACTGGTTCCAAATTGGGAAAGAAGTACGTCAAGGCTCTCCTGCAAAATGCCAGGCTAGATGAAGCACATCTTGGATTCAAGATTGCCGAGAGAAACAGCAATAACCTCAGATATGCAGAACACCATCCTTTCAGCAGAAAGTGAAGAACTCAAGAGTCTCTTGATGAAAGAGAAGAGCAAAAAAGCAAGCTTATAACTCAACATTCAAAAAACAAAGATTACAGCATCTGGTCCCATCACTTCATGGCAAATAGATGGAGAAACAATAACAGACTATTTTCTTGGACTGCAGAATCACTGCGATGGTGATTACAGCCATGAAATTAAAGACACTTGTTCCTTGGAAGAAAAGATATGACAAAGCTAGACAGCATATTAAAAAGCAGGGACATTACTTTGTCAACAAAGGTCTACATAGTCAAAGCTATGGTTTTTTAGGTAGTCACGTATGGATGTGAGAGTGGGACCATAGAGAAAGCTGAGCACTGAAAAAATGATTCTTTTGAACTGTGGTGCTGGAGAAGACTCTTGAGAGTTCCCTTGGATTGCAAGGAGATCAAACCAGTCAATCCTAAAGGAAATCAATCCTGAAGGACTCTTGCTGAAGCTGAAACTCCAATCCTTGGCCACCTGATGCAAAGAGCCAACTCACTGGAAAAGACCCTGATCTGGGGAAGATTGAAGGCAGGAGAAGAGGAAGACAGAGGATGAGACGGTTGGATGGCATCACCAACTCAATGGACATGAGTTTGAGCAAGCTCCAGGAGATGGTGAAGGACAGGGAAGCCTGGACTGCTGAAGTCCATGGGGGTCTCTAAGAGTTGGACACGACTGAACAAAAACTACAAAGCATTATGTACAATCTATACCACTTATCGGGGTCCCTCCTGGCTCAGATGGTAAAGAATCTGTCTGCAATGCAGGAGACCCAGGTTTGAACCCTGGGTCAGGAAGACCCACTGGAAAAGGGAATGGCAACACACTCCAGTATTTTTCCCTGGAAGAATTCCATGGACAGAGGAACCTGGCAGGCTACAGTTCATGGGGTCGCAAAGAGTCAGGCAATACTGAGAGATTAATACTTCAACTTTTCACACCACTTAGTAATGTAACAGCATTAAACCTCCATTCCTAGAAGGCTAGCTCAGTCAATGGGATGGTAAGTCCCATCAGACTCTAGCAAGCTCTGAGGCTGGCAAATATTCAGGTAAGAAAGCTAATGAAAGAAACGTTTGGATATACAAAGACATAGAAAGTATAGGAAACTTAGACTTTCCTAAAAGAATTCCTCCAGCATATTCTCTAGTGCAAACACACACTAAATTCAAGAGACTGGGAAACACAAGACCCAAGAACAGTGGCAGCATCACTAGTAACATACGATTAAGTCTAAATCACTGTCAATAAGTAATAACCTGGATCTAAACTCCCATATGAAACCAGCAGTAGGACTGCAGTGGGACTATTAAAGCTCTTGGCCAAATGCAGGGAGAATAAAAGAGCCCTACTCTCAGTGTCTCCACTGTCCATTCATTATTGGTGAAACAGCAGTCCTTAGAGAATAATAACCCTGCTTGATCAAACTCAGCGCCTACCAGTACATACACAAACTCCTTGAGCACTTTTGGGACTTCCCTGGTGACTTAGACGGTAAAGATTCTGCCTGCAGTAGAGGAGATCGGGGCTCAACCACTGGGTTGGGAAGATCCCTTGAAGTAGGAAATGGTAACCCATTCCAGTATTCTTGCCTGGAGAATCCCATGGACAGAGGAGCCTGGCAGGCTACGGTCCATGGGGTTGCAAGAGTCAGACACAACTTAGCGAAGATCGTGGCTAAGTTCATGGTTCAACAGTATGTGAACCACGAACTTCCAGATGTTCAAGCTGGATTTAGAAAAGGCAGAGGAACCAGAGATCAAATTGCCAACATCATTGGATCATGAAAAAAGCAGAGTTCCAGAAAAATATCTATTTCTGCTTTACTGACTATGCCAAGTTGTCAAAAAATATTTTGATTTCTGTCATACATCAGCATGAATTAACAATAGGTGTACATATGTCCCCTACTTCTTGAATCTCCCTCCCACCTCTTGCCCATTCCCACCCCTCTAGGTTATTATAGAGCCCCAGTTTGAATTCCTTGAGTCATATAGCAAATTCCCATTGACTATCTATTTACCTGCTTTTTTACTGAGTGGAATTTAGGTGGAATTTGTTGAAATGAGGCTGTATCTCACATATACGCACGTGTGATACCTGGTACAAAGTGCTTTTAGGTGAAAAAAATATGTTCCAGAGTTGGCTTTCCTGCATATTAATAATCAAAAAAGCAAACTTTGTGCAACATTTGAACAAATTCTTATGGAAATTAAAAGGAAATAACTGCCTATGAACAAAACACAAAACACAACTAAAAGAGCTTTGAGAAGACACAAGACAAACACAAATCAAAATATGTCCTGAGAAGAAACAACTTTGAAACTAGTGTTGGCACTGGGTCACATTCCTGGGAACCAATTTGGTTCTAGCTTCTAGGATTGATGGGAACAAGAGTATATTAAGAGCATCTCTGATTTAGGACACAAAATGGAAGATTAGTATATATTTCACTGTACATTCAGAAAACTGTGTGTGTGTGTGTGTGTATACAAACATGTTGTTGCTGCTGTTGTTGAAGTCATCAAATCATGCATCATTCTTTTGCAACCTCATGGACTATAGCCACCAGGCTCCTCTGTCCTACAGACTCTCCAGGCAAGGATACTGGAGAGGCTTGCAATTTCCTTCCACAGGGAATCTTCCTGATCCAGGGATCAAATTCAGGTCTCATGCATTGACAGGCGGGTTTCTTTACCCCTGAGTCAACTGGGAAGCCCCTATACAAACGTGAGGATATTGTATCTGTAGAGTATGGGCACTTTGTTATTATTGTTAAATATACAGCAAAAAAAGAGTTAGCTTTCAGAAATTGTCATTATTTTAAACCTCAGTCAAAATTTTACACTTGACAAATCAGAAGAATGAGCTGAAGAATATTTAAGAGTAATAAACAGAGTTAATTTCCTAATTCATTCATTTCATCATGTATTTAAACATAGCAGAAGTTGTGTTTCAAAGTACCATTTCCTGTTATAATTTGTAAGAAAACAAAATATAAATTTAGCTAAAGAATATTCTTTTTGAAAGTAGAATCCCAGAAATCCAGCTCTAAGTATATCTCTAAGTTGATATATGTTTTAAAGGTGTAACTGAGTTATTACTGGTAAATGAATAAGAAAAGAACTACAGATGATGCAGGCCTTACATACCTTCTTGAAATGTTTTGTGGGCGCTTAGAATCATTCACCCTACAGAATAAGGTAGTTCTGTTTTTGCCCATAGTGACAGGAACAGTCCCAGGGTTTCCCCTCCTGGAGATCGTGGTGGAGCAGAGAGGCCTGGAAGTCTAGCTCCAAGTCCTCCAACCGTCCAAAGAAACTGCTGGTGTGAGGCCAACTGCTGCTCCTCGGGGATGGAAGGGTCCTGCCCCAGGATTCCAAGGATGGTACTGGCCTCAGCGGCAGTTAAATGAGAAGACTCTACTGTGCAGGCTTGATGGGCATCCATGTGTCATGGCCCAGCCTGTGGGAAAGGAGAAAATCCTTCCCTGGAACATACAGGGGAGACATCCAGAAGGGCATTCTGCTGAGGACATTGAGAGTGGATCATTCAACATAGCCTTTAAAAAAGTCTTTTTAACTAGAGGATGATTGCTTTACTATGTTGTGGGGGTTTCTGCTGTACAGCCATGTGAATCACTCATAACTATAATATTTCTGCCATACAATTCTGTGTATGTATGTACAATGTATATATATAATATAATGTATATACATTATATATTCCCTCCCTCATGAGCCTCCCTCCTACCTCCTACACCCCGCCCCTCTAGGTCCTCGTAGAGCACCAGGCTAGGCTTCCTGTGATATATAGCAGCTTCCCATTAGCTATCTATTTTACACATGGTGTTATATATATATATGTCAATAAGACTTTCTAAATCAGCCCAACGTCTCCTTCCCCTGCTGTGTCCACAAGCCTGTTTGCTATGTCTACATCTCTGTTGTTTACCTGCAAAAACATCAATCAGTACCATTTTTCTAGATTCCATATGTATGCATTATCCATATATAGGCATTAATATTGATATGTGTTTTTCTCTTTTCTGACTTACTTAAGTCTATGTTCATTCTCCTCGCTACAATGGACTCAATTTCATTCCTTTTTATGGCTGAATAATGTTCCACTGTACATATGTACCCCAACATCTTTATCCATTCGTCTGTCAATGGATGTCTAAGTTAACTTCCACATCCTGGCTACTGTAAATAGTGCTGCAATGAGCATTGGAGTACATGCGTCTTTTTGAATTGTGGTTTTCTCAAGGTATATGCCCAGTTATGGGATTACTGGGTCATATGGTAGTTTTATTCCTAATTTTTTAAGGAATCGCCATACTGCTGTGCATAGTGGCTGGATCAATTTACATTCTCACCAACAGTGCAGTGCACGAGGGTTCCCTTGCCTCCACGTTCTCTATAGCCATTCTGACTTGTGTGAGGTGATACCTCATTGTAGTTTTGGTTTATATTTCTCTAATAATGAGTGATGTTGAGTATTTTTTCATGTGTTTATTGGCCATCTGTATGTCTTCTTTGGAGAAGTGTCTGTTTAGGTCTTCTGCCTGTTTTTTGATTGGGTTGTTATTTCTTTCTGATATTGAGCTGCATGAGTTGTTTATATGTTTTGGAGATTAATCCTCTGTCAATTGTTTTCTTTGCAATTATTTTCTCCCATTCTTACAGTTGTCTTTTAGTCTTGTTTATAGTTTCCTTTGTTGTGCAAATGCTTTTAAATTTAATTCAATCCCATTTATTTTTGTTTTTATTTCCATTACTCTATGAGGTGGATCAGAGAGGATCTTGCTATTATGTAGTCAAAGACTGTTCTGCATATGTTTTCCTCTAAGAGTTTTACAGTTTCTGGCCTTATATTTAAGTCTTTAAGCCATTTTGAGTTTGTTTTTGTGTATGTGCTAGAAATTGTTCTAATTTCAAAGAGTCCTTCATCCATCATTCTCCAGGCATTCTGTCTATTAGATCGAATCCCTTGAATCTACTTCTCACTTCCTCTGTATAATCATAAGGGATTTGATTTAGGTCATGTCTGAATGGCCTAGTGTTTTTCTCTGCTTTCTTCAATTTAAGTTTCAATTTTGCAATAAGGAGTTCATAATCTGAGCCACAGTCAGCTCCTGGTCTTGTTTTTGCTGACTGTATGAGCTTCTCCATCTTTGACTGCAAATAATATCATCAATCTGATTTCAGTATTGACCCTCTAGTGATGTCCATGTGTAGAGTCGTCTCTTGTGTTGTTGCAAGAGGGTTGTCTTGGCAAGAACCAGTGCATTCTCTTGGCAAAACTCTATTAGATTTTGCCCTGCTTCATTTTGTACTCCAAGCCCAAACTTGCCTGTTACTCCAGGTATCTCTTGACTTCCTACTTTCGCATTCCAGTCCCCTGTGATGAAAAGGACCTCTCTTTTTGGTATTAGTTCTAGAAGGTCTCATAGGTCTTCATAGAATGGTTCAACTTTAGCTTCTTCAGCATCAGTGTTTGGGGCATAGACTTGGATTACTGTGATGGGGAGTGCTTTGTTCTGGAAAGGAACCAAGATCATTCTGCCGTTTTGAGATTGTACCCAAGTACTGCATTTTGGACTCTTGTTGATTATGAGGGCTACTTAATTTCTTCTAAGGGATTCTTGTCCATGGTAGCAGATATAATGGTCATCTGAATTAAACTCACCCATTCTCATCCATTTTAGTTCACTGATTCCTAAGATATCCATGTTCACTCTTGCCATCTCCTGCTTGACCACTTTCAATTTACCTTGACTCAAAGACCTAACATTCCAGATTCCAATGCAGTATTGTTCTTTATAGAATCAGACTTGACTCTTACCACCAGACACATCCACAACTCAGTGTCTGGCTCAGGCACAACTTTGTCTCAGGCTCTTCATTCCTTCTGGAGCTATTTTCTGCTTTTCTCCAGTAGCATATTGAACACCTACTGACCTAGGGGGTTCATCTTTCAGGGTAATATCATTTTGCCTTTTCACACTGTTCATGGGATTCTCAGGGCAAGACTGCTGAAGTGGTTTGCCATTCCCTTCTCCAGTGGACCACATTTTGTCAGAACTCTCCACCATGACTTGTCTGTGGGTGGCCCTACAGGGCGTGGCTCAACATTTCATTGAATTACACAGGCTGTGAACCATGTGATATTTGTATGTATAGTAAAAAAAAAAATTTTTTTTCTTAATATCTTTGAAATTTTGGCAAATTTCCTGAAACTCCTGCACTTACTATTAATTTCTTGCTGTATTTTTTCTCCATGGTATTTGCCATTATCAAGTCTATATACTTATAAGCTCTGCTCACCTGTGCAGCACCTTCACTTACAATCAAGTGTTATTCCTCAGTAGCATCTATAAGCATCCAATTCTTTCCATTTCAAAATGTGTTTTCTACTATTTTCTAGGGAAGAAAATTTTTATATCCTACACTGTTAAACTTTACATGCTTTTGAAGTCTAATTTAAGAAATGTAATTTAAATCACCTGAGCTTTTTTTAGATTATTATTAATAAAATTTTGCTGAATCCTCTATAACTGATTTAACATATTTCTACATAGTCATATATACTTTCTACAACATTTAGAAGACAAGCAGTTCAGAGAATTTTTTACAATTCTGATCATACATCTACTTATTGAATATACCTTTCAAATCTATTGATGACTAATATTCTCCTTTTAATGTGGTCTACATGGTATAACTCAGAGCTTAAAATAGCAAAATTGAAATGAAGTATATGAAATACATATATTATTTTGTTTGTAGAAACTGAAAACATAGATTTAAATTATTGAAAATAGTTTTATTAATTATGTAACTAATAATTAAATAATTTGTTATTAACTATTTAAAATAATAATTTTCAGCTGTGAGAATTTTAGTTTTAGTGTATCTTTTTAATGAGTAGAATTCCTTTGCCTTACTCAAGAAATAATTTAATTCTTATAATTTTAGTGATATGAGTAACTTGTCCATATATTTTCATCTCTTTGATTCAGATCCCAGATTCTGTTTACCTTCAGGTTCACACACCAACAATAAGGAGAAAGGAATATCATAGTAGAATCCTCTTTCCAAACTAAGATACTTGATAAGGTACAAATTTAGCAGGTCCTTGAAAAATTACAGTAAGTTGGTTTTGGTCACTAATTCACCCCTTCCTCCCTCCCTCCCTCCAATCTTTCCTTCTCCCCTCCTTCCCTCCTTGCCTCGCTCCTGCTTTCCTTCCACCCCTACTTCTGTCTCTCCCTCCTCCCCTCCCTCTTTTCCATCCTGCCTTCTTTCTTTCATTTTCTCCTAGAGACTTCTGGCTAAAGATAGCAGATTCAAAAATACATATTTTTTATTTCTAATGAAATTCATTAAACCAACTAAAGAGAGAGAAAGGGTGCACAAATAAGTCAACATAATTTTGCAAGATAGAAGAGCCTGAGTGAAGGGTTACGAGGGCTGAAAAATCTGACTATCAGGTATTTAAAAGGAATGGCCAAAAAGTCACAAGATAATTAATATTTTGGGAACCTAGAAGGATTCAGGGATTAGGGACACCAGATTATGAAACTGACCAACTTCCAAGAGCCAGAGACAGTTTTGAAGCTTCTGGATCATCCAGATCTTGACTCTCCCTGCTGTGACTATGGCAGAAATTATATGTATGTGTGAACACTACCAAAACACTTCCTGCGGGAGTTTGTTATGAAGTAAAAGTATATGAGACTGAACACAGCATTGTAACCTATTAAGGGGAGTTGCAGAATTAAGTACAGACTGACTACTTTTTCTTTTTTCTTTCTTGTCCATTTGGTTAAAAAAAATATGTATATATATATACACACACATATATTTTTACCCTTTGGAGTATTAATAAGTCATCAGCTCAGATGGTTAAGAATCCATCTGCAATGCAGGAGACCCTGGTTTGATTCCTGAGTCAGGAAGATCCGCTGGAGAAGGGATAGGCTATCACTCCAGTATTCTTAGGCTCCCCTGGTGGCTCAGCTGGTAAAGAATCTGCCTGCAGTGTGGGAGACCTGCATTCCATCCTTGGGTTAGGAATATCCTCTGGAGCCGGGAAAGGCTACCCACTACAGTATTCTGGTCTGGAGAATTCCATGGACTGTATAGTCCATGGGGTCACAGAGACTCAGACACAATTGAGCCATTTTCATTTTCATGGTTTTCCTAGAATGTCTGGTTCATTATAATCAGTGCCAGAATCATTTTAAATATAATCAACTTCAAAACCAAACTTTTTGAATATTAATATTATATATATTAATTTCTCTGTAGATTAAAATCACATGTTTTTCTGGAAAATGTCAAAAGCAAAGGAATTATTATTTTCTCCATTATCTTATTTTGGTATTCCTTTCTGTTGATATATGTATACATATATATATATATATAATATATATGGTAAGACGTTTATAAGATCTTCTGTAATTAAATATTTTAAGGAAAAAAAACTACAGATGACCATAAAGTTTGGCAACAGTGACAATGTGTTTAAAACAGAATCCTCTTAACTGCTTCATCTAGGATAAAGGGCAAGTTTATGCTATGGAAACTGAACCCACAAGTCACTTGAAGCAACATATGACAGATGCAGGTGCAATGACTGA
Organism: Bos indicus x Bos taurus; assembly: GCF_003369695.1. Lineage (NCBI taxonomy): Eukaryota > Metazoa > Chordata > Mammalia > Artiodactyla > Bovidae > Bos > Bos indicus x Bos taurus. The sequence goes on along the minus strand of NC_040083.1, from coordinate 85,589,713 downwards.
TGAGAATGCTGCTTTGCTGCACCCTGTTCATTACAATTGTGCAGTTTATTGAACTATGCATCGCTAGTGAGGGACAATGCATTCATACGAGAAAAGCAATAAACTATTTATCATGGATATTTGTTTATGTTCTCTGTTTTCAGTTTGTTCAACTTAAATTAAAAAAAAAAACTGAATAATAATCAAATTGAAAAGGAAATAGCACACTTTGCAAACCATTTCCTGTATGGAATTTTCCCCAATTTGTCCCATTGTGTTAATATGAAACTCACCTGTATAACTTTCACTGCAAAAAAATACCACCCTGTAGAACTACAGGACAACCACGACACATTCCATCACGCTGTGATTCAATGAAGTTATAAGGAAGTAAGATTGAAAATTAATTATAAATTCTGTTGTTGAAATATTTAGGCCCAAAGGGGGCCTAAATGATGGGATGATACTGTCATCTGATAGATAATCTAACTCAACAATGATAAATGTGCAACAGCTATGATTAATGTAAATTTTAGCAAGGCAAGGAAAACTAGTTGTTTCTGAGCAGTGAGAAACATTATGAGGTGTAAGTAAAGGGTCCCCTTTGGACAGGGCTGGATACACAACGTGAGGATTTTGATGACTGTTGGGCATTTTGGGTACGTTCAATGCACACTTTGATTATTATGTGCATTTTCTTCCAATCTGATATGAAGAAGTTCCTTCAGGTAATTTTATTAGGCCATGTGTATATATCAAGCATAGGTGAAAAGATATCTTCTATAAAATTCGACACTATTTGAAGCCAAGTGTCATTTTTAGCCCCGTAATGAACATAAAACGGAGCTTTCCTGCATCTTGGAAACTGTATGTTTTAAAAGAATTATTTTAAAAATGAAAACTCCTGTATAGTTCGTTTAAACTATGTTACCTGAACATATGAACCTTATTACATCTTGGAAATATGCATAATACTATTTGAGGGCATTACTACATTTTAAGAAAAAATGTATATTTTGGCCAGAGGACAAAAAAGGAGTATTGCTAGATATGATTCATTTGAAAAATCTTCTGATATTTTTAGCCTGTTTCACTTAAAAATAAAACAGAACCCACACAGTTGACACAAACTGTATGTCCAAAATAATGTGTTAGTTGCACAGTCCCCTGGCAAGTGAGTGAGACGCCACCTGCCTTATTATTGCTGCTTTATTTCATCCCAAAACCCATTTACTGCAGTTTTTTACTTTGTTTCCAAAGTAAAGTAATCTGCATCTTGAAATCAGATCTTTTCCCCAAAGAAGTTTTTAAAAATATGATATGGCACCCTCTGACTAGATATGAATAAAATAAGACAATATTTGACTCTCATTGCAGGTTGGCAGCATTTCACTCGTGTTTAAACTTTGTGACTCTCTAATCCCTGGGGCAGAGCTCAAGCTACTGAAGATCTGTGGAGGAAAGACTTTTGCAGGCCTGCAGGTGGTGAACGCTGGGATTCTTCTGTTTAGGTACAATGGTTACAAAGAGACAAGAGCATGATCCTTTCTCCAAGCAGAGAACCCCATCTGGGGCAATGCTGAAAATGCCTGGATGTCTTAGAGTTCTGGGGGCGGCTCAGGGCACCGTCACTGGTCCTTCCCCTGTGCTGCTGGTTTATGATGTGACATCAGACCCACCTTGAAAGACCTGTCAGTGGGGGGATACTCAGATCCTGAAGAACACTTGTGAGGGGTGTGTGTGGGAGGGCTCAGAGAGAGGTTTCTGTGGGATGCTCTGAGAGGTCTCTGGGTGGGATTTCTCAGAGTGGGTGTTTGGGAGGTCCCCATGTGGGGTCAATGTGGGTCTCTGCATGGGGACACAGTGGGGGACACCACATTGCTGACCTTTCTGCCCATGAAGGCAGGCGAAGGGCTCAGGGACTTGCTCCCTCCTGTTTCTTGTTGTTCTGTCAGTGTTTGTGGGGAGGGAGCAAATTGGCCAAGACTGCGTGTTCAGGCTCTCTCGCCCCACATTTTGTAAATAATGACTATATAACAGCTGAGATCGTTTATAGCACTGCGTATGCCCATCACGAGACACTTGCTTGGTCATGGACTACTTTATGCAGTACATCTGAATAAGCTTCACCTGGAAAAGCCTGGAAGGGTGGTTGTGTGTGATTATGCTGTGTTAGGTTATGCTATGGCTGCTGCTATGGCTGCTGCATCAGCCAGGAGAGAATAAACGTGTCTACAGTTCCGACAGCTCCTTGAGTCTTCTTCCAGCATCTCAGCTCATGCCTTGCCGACCCTGGGTTCAACGAACAGTACGGACAGTGTGAACAGCAAGACAATTGGCATCACGAACAGAATCAGCGGTACAGTGTCCTTCTGTGTCACTTCTCTGGGCAGGAGCCTAGTGGGGCCAGAACCCACCCCCCACCCCAAGCACTCCCCTCTCGCTGCCTCTCAGAGGCCCAGGCAGCAGCCAGGCTCGAGGTTCCTGCTCCGCGCCCCGCTCTCCTGAGCTCTCGCCGTCACTCTGTAACCTGGTCCCAGCCCTGCCATCTGGCCCCAGAGGAGACCTCACTTCTGCCACATGCCACCAGGTCCTGGTCCCACCTGTGGGGTCCTGACAGGCATGGGGGCAGGGCCATTCCTGCTGCCTCCTGGGTCAGGGTATCCCCCTGGAGCAGGAGTGACTGACACAGAGCCCTGAATTGCTCTAGGGAATCGCGCCTGTCTCCCTGCTTTCTCATGTGAAAAGGCCTGGGGAGGAAAGCTGACTGTACGCTTGTTCCCCACAGGTCACTTCCTGCCCGCTGGCTGACACATCCAGTCTGCTAGTCTCTTCTCCATCTGGGCTCTGCAGTGAGCAAGGCTGAGGGCAGGCGCGACTTGCCAAACTCGAGCACAGTCGCTGGGCCTGTTGAGTCCCACCTGTTGAGTTCCCTGGGAGCCTCCTTGGGCCTCATGTGTAAGGTAGAGGTCAGGGACCGCAAGTCTGTCCCAAGCTCCCAGTCTTGTGAGAGCTGATAATTTACACTGTGGAGAAGTGAAGCTTCCCTGCTCAGAGGCTCCACTGCCTCTGGGAGCCTGGACCTCTGTGGAGGAGCTCCAGGTGGCTTCACACAATCTGGGTTCTGAGAGCTGGAGTAGGGGGGAGACTCTGGGGTGGGGCCACTAGGAGCCACCAGGCCCCTAATTTCCTTCCTCTGGGCCTGTAGTTGTGGTGGGATGCCAGGGCTCCTTGGTCACTACACCATCCATGGACACCTCTGCCACCTGCCTCCTTCCCCTGCATCCCACCCAGGGGCACAGCGTCCCACTCTCAGACAATGAGGTGACTGCACACAATCATGCCCCTGCTCTTACCCCAGGAGAGGTGGGTGCTGTGAGCAGGGCTGTCCTCTCCTCTGGGACAGAGGTGGACCGGCCCACGGGGGCCTCCATGCTCCACACTGCACACCCTCAGAGCAGAGAATGGGCCTCATCCTCGGCTCTGCTCCAGAGCACGAGAAAGATGAAGGGAGGACGACGCTCCTGGCCATCTCAATCCCAGCTCCTTCTAGGAGAGAAGGGGCTTCGAGGGCATTGTCGTGTAATCCCACCTTGACATGGGAAAGAGGTTTCTCCCTCCTCTGGACTCGGGCCAGCAATACCCCCAAGCTCCCCTTCTTGTTCCAACATGTGAACTTCTCTCTAATACTTTCTGAGCCTGTGGGGAATTTCAGCCTCTGCAAAGCCCTTCCCCACAGCCACACAAGTTCAAGGTAGAGAGAGAGATGGAGAGAGGACTGAGCTGGATCCTGAGAAGGAGGAGGTCTTTAGGTTCAGTTCACCTTGGCATGTCCTGAATGCTGTTGCTTGTTTCTGTAATGCTGCTTTTATGGAAACTGAAGGTGCAGTGAGGAGATGTGGTGAGGATGAGTATCCATCGGGATCCACCTCCCTCCATGTCTCTGTCCCATCTGACAGTCAGAGCAGGCACCTGCGAACAGTGGACCCTGATCCCTTCCCTTCCCCCTAGCAGGGCACAGAGAAGCCATCACCTTTCATGAGAAAAAAGTTTCACTTCGGGAAACAATAAAATCTGCGGTACGAAGAAGTCATTATCACAGAGAAGATGTGCTAAACTTGAGAGAAAAAATTTTTTTCTCTGCTAGGCATGCATTTTTTCTTATAGAAAAGTTTTCCCACCAGGAAAGCTGTGACAATCGTGTTTTGATTAACCAGAAGAGGTTTATTTCTGAGAGAGACAATGCCTTGGACAGTGGAGGGAATAGCCTGGAACACCTGTCACTCTTGATCCATGCTGCTAGCCTCTGCCTAGGGGGGGACCTGGCTCCCTGGAACTGGTCCACTGACTCTTTGTGGGACAGCTGTGGCCCATGGGGGTAGCTTGGTGATGGAAGGCATCTACCATCACTCTCCTTTGCTCTTAGTTGGAGAGAAACCTATGGGAGCAATAATGTGGACCTAATGGGTCCCAGAATTCTCCTTTGCACCAGCTTAACTCTGAGGCATGAGGTCCACAGTGAAGCACCACCTTCTCCTTTAGGATCCATCCAACAGCTGTCATGAGAGCCTGAGCCTCAGAAGTTCTTGTATCATAAGCAATCTGCTTTTGCCTTGTCCCTGGCTCTGGGCAGTGGCTGTTGCAGGCTTGCCTTTTTGCAGTGTCTCTTCCAATCCTTTGCCTTTATTAAGGAAAATCTACTGCAGATGTTGCTTAATCTTTTTTCTCATCCAATGCCCCGGTAGACTCCCCACTCTGCCAAACATTTTTCATGCTGTAATTCTCTCTCCGACCAGTGGGGACAACTTCTTGCTCTGATGTTGGGGCTGCTGCTTCAGGGCCTCCAGCTGCCCCTGCTCTTTCCCTCCACTGGAACAACTGGTCATAGGGCATCTGGGAATTGGAAGTGTCTCCTCTGGACAGGACAGAAATTCCTGCAAATCCCAAGTGTTTGTAGAAGTTAACATATCCGAGTGATAGTCTTTGAGGAGTATGTTAGTGGCCCAGTCTTGAAGGAGCACTCCCCTGGTCCAGCCTTTTCTTCTGGTCTCTGAACCCTTGAAACTCAAGCTTACAACACTGTGAATCAGCATGTAGATTGTCTGTTTGAGGAAACAGACTTTTTTAAAAATTATTTTATTTATTTTAATTGGAGGCTAATTACTTTACAGTATTGTAGTGGGTTTTGCCAAACATCGACATGAATCAGCCATGGGCGCACATGTGTTCCCCCTCCAGAACCCCCTTCCCACCTCCCTCCCCATCCCATCCCCCAGGGTCATCCCAGTGCGCCATCCCTGAGCACCCTGTGTTCATGCATAGAACCTGGACTGGTGATCCGCTACACATATGATAATATACCCATTTCAACACTGCCCTTTCAAATCATCCCACCCTCACCTTCTCCCACAGATTCCAAAAGACTGTTCTTTACATCTGTGTCTCTTTTGCTGTCTTGCATGTAGGGTCATTGTTACCATCTTTCTAAATTCCATATATATGCATTAGTATACTGTATTGGTGTTTTTCTTTCTGACACACTTCACTCTGTACAATAGGCTCCAGTTTCATCCACCTCATTAGAACTGATTCAAATGCATTCTTTTTAATGGCTGAGTAATATTCCATTGTGTATATGTACCACAGCTTTCTTATCCATTCATCTGCTGATGGACATCTAGGTTGCTTCCATGTCCTGGCTATTGTAAACAGTGTTGTGATGAACATTGTCTCTTTCAATTCTGAGGAACAGACTTTGTATTCGAGGAGAGGCTTTTATTGCAACTTAGAGACTGTGATCTCCTCAAATCCATATTAATACTTTAGGAGTTTATTAGCACACTTGGTTCAAAAGTACCTTTCCAACCAGGGTCCTCCTCCATGGCCTCTTGTTCCCTGGAAGATTGGGAACATGTGTCAAAATCCAGTACTGTCACACTAGAGCAGGAGCCTGGGGAGGCCCACCCTGGCTTCCTCCTGTGGCTCATCGATGGCCTTGGACTGGCTGCCTCTGTTAGCTCCCATGACAAACTCATTGTCCCAGATTCTGCCCACAAAGTTATGTTTGTGGGCCTGAGGTGGCTTTCTTCTTGACCAGTCAGAGGGACCTCTGAAGGCTTGTGGACCTTGCCAGGTGGGGGCCCTCCCACAGCCCACAGCAGGCAGGGAGGGGACTTTCCATGGGGAAAACTGCCTCTGTTGTTATCACTTTCTATCCTGAGAGGGGCTGAGGAGGTTCTCCCAAGACCTTGGTTAACTAGGCTTTTGAGTGGTCCCCAGATTCACAGGTGGCTTTCAAGTTGGATCCTGGAAGGGGTATTCAGTGAACCTTTGTCAACTTCAAGCTAAGTATGGACTTGAGGACATTGAGGGTAGGCCCCATACCTGTGCCTCACCTGAAACATTATTATATGTGCCTTCAGATCCTGCTGAATATAAGGACTGAGTTATATGGGACAAGAGACCATGGGAGGTATTCATGAAGGCCTCACTATTCTGAGAGAAATCTGGATTTTCTGTTCACTGAGGAGCATTTGACTGTCCGGGAGAATCTGAGACAAGGTTGTCATCTAGTCTCGAACAATGTACATCCACAGGGTTTGGACACTCAGGGATCTGCTCTGCCTTCCTTTCCATAAGGACTCCCAAATCTTATTCTGGATGCTTCCTGCCTGAGCCCAACTCTCTTTGACTCGAGCCTCACTCTTGGAACCTTTGCTGTGGTGCTGGCTGAGGTCATGTACAGATCTTTTAGGATCCTCCCCAAATTCTCATGTATATCCTGGTGAAGGTCCTTCCCTGGTGGGATCTTTGCTGGGCACTTGAACTGTGCATCCTGGCTGCTTTTGCCTGGACCTAGAGAGGTCCTTGAGGGCCACTTCTTTCCCTGTACCTGCCAAGGTCTTGGGAATTGATCCTGAGGCTGTATCCAATCCAAGGCTTGCATTCTGTAGGGCAGCCCACTCTGTTGCTACATGAACCTTTTGGAAAGGTAGTGCTCTAGTTTCTCCCAAACCTCAAGGTTGATCAAATCCCGAGAAGGATGGAGACAGAACTGTGGGCCTGGGAAGACCTGTTCTCCTAGGGAAGGTTGGGAGTGACCTGGCTAAACACCTGCTGAGATCTTTTAACCAAAGAGGGTAAAGTTCTTCCACTCTCTAGTTGCTTTTACAAAAAAGTGACATTCCAGGATTTGAATTGCATTTGGACAAATGATTGTGCCTTAGTTTGGACTCTAGGGCAAGATACTTCACAATACCTAATCTGTGGCTGAGAAGAGATGGTCAGTTTGGGAAATAGGGTTGGAAATGGTCAGGGGTCTCTAACTGAACCCAAAGTGGTGGTTGACATTGGGGCATGGTTTGAGTCAAGGATTGAAGTTGAGCCTGGGTCACAGGGTGAGTCAAGAGCCGGGCAAATGACAGCTGTGGTTACTTTAGCTTGAATTTGGAATGGTTCAGCACTAGAGAGTTCATTGAATAAGATAGGGTGTAGCTCTAGAGGAGACCCAGGAACTGTGACAGTAGCCACCAGAGACTCACTGTACAGAAAGAGATCCCAGAAGAGCTGGCTGCCTGTCTTCTGTAGATGGTCCCCCAAAATGTCAGGATACAGGGGCTTCTCAGGACCAAGCAGTTGTTCTGCTTTGCCTTTTATGCTCCAGAAGTGTTGGCGACCCAACGTGTCCTGCTTGTCACCAAGTGACTTGATCCTCTTCTCCAAATAAGTCAGATGGTAGCCTGCCTGCACCTCCTTTTCGTTCTCCTTCCAAATCTTCAGTTCTGCTCTCTTGGTGATTAGCGTCTCCAACAGCTTCTGGACATCCAGGTTGACAAAAGAGAGGCTACCAGCCTCTACCTGTCTGTTTGTGGGGTCTCCCCAAAATGAGGCCTCTGACAGGTGGCGGGGAAGGTGTTCTTGCTGGGACTCAAGTGTGCCAAGGTAGAGAAACTTCAGGCTTTGGCAGTACCCTGCCACCAAGACAGGGCTGAAAGGGGACAGTTTGAAAGAACAAGGCCTGAGATGGCTGGTCTCCAAGGGGAGAGGGTATGAACTGTGTGAGATGGTGCTCAGTGGGAGTGCTAAGGAGTAGCCCTAGTGAGACACATCATGGAGCCTGTTGGGGAGGGGGTTCAGAGGAGTCTGTTATAGGTGCAGGGCAGCCCCTGGGTCAGGAAGGCATGGCAGGGAAGGGGAAAGAGCAGGTGGCCAAAGTGAAAGTCTGTCCAGGGGAAGGAAAAGCTTTGGTGCTGAGAGAGAGTCAGGAAGGAATCTGAGTGAACAGAAACTGAGGTCACTGATCTTGGAGAAACTGTGGAGGCCTGAGATGGAGGCTGCTCAGTCAGCGGAGGTGGGGACATGGTGGGAGCAGCCTCTTGCCTACATGGCTAGTGGGCTCCAGCAGGGGCTTGCTTGTATACCTCGCCAGGGGTTTCTTGAGAGGAGAGCTGATGAATGGTGCCCTTGTCAGTAGTCCTCCCCAGGTGTCTGCAGGAGACAGGAGGCACAAGCTGTAGCCAGGAGCCCCTGTGGCCAGGAGGGCTGGGCAGGCCAAGCAAGGGTGGGCACCTGCAGCCCACAGCCCTCCCTGGCCCCCAGGCAACTTCACAATGCTCCTGCTGTCCTCACCCCAGGGCTTTAGACTTTCCCACTCCCTAGAACTCCCCCTCCCAACTCAGCCCCAGGCTGCCTGTCTCCCTGGGATAACACCAGAAGTTCTGGGAGGAAGAGGAACCCAGGAGAGATAGGGAAGGTTCTTTACCTTTGCAGATGGGAAGCCAAGTCCCGGACCTCTTCCAGTTCTTTCAGGCAATCTCTGCAAGCTTGAAATCAGCAGACTGGGTCATGATGGTGAAGACAGGGGCCTAGGGGTCTTACAGGCGGTTAAGTACACTGTCTCTTTAAGGGGACACCCCTGGGAGATTGGAGCCCAAGCACCAGCACCCAAGGCCACAGAATGCCTGACAATGATGGTGAAGCTCAGGAAAGGGTTTATCATTTACAAACTGCTTCCACATCCTTGATCCTTTTCTGCCTTTACAATGCCCTTGGGGAAGAATGGGCAGGGGTCACTTCACAGAGGAATCTGAATGATGTTAAACCTTGTGTTCAGGCTCAGAACTAGAGGTCCCACTCCTAATCCAGGGGCTACTGATTCAATGCAGCCCACACACCCCTGCTGGGCCACACCCTTTTCCAAGCCCCTCAGGACTTCATTCTGCAGGGGAATCTGGGAAGTATTTGCATTCTGCTCTCTTCCCAGGAGCTTCCCTGGGGGTTCTGTTTACCGAGGGACAGGAACTACCACTGACCTCCTAGGAGCCTGCAGAGCTGGGTCCTCAGGGCCCTGAGAGACACAGGACCAAACATCAGAACCTACCTTTCAAAGCTCTATCTGTCTTCCTATCCCTGCATCTCCCGCTCGGCTGCATTTGATGCTGAGGGACAAAAAACGAGGACCTTGAACCCAATTCTCATTCTCCCCTCTCTAGACAAGCATCAGCTAGCTACTCAGGGTCCATATATATAATAAGACTTACTACATTTAACTAACGGAGCTCTGTGGTTTTTCTTTCTTTTTACTCATTTTTTTGAAGGGGACAAAAATATTTTGTTTTCCTTCTTGTAGAACATAAAGTAGGATTTTCAATGTGAGGTTCACCCTGGATTTCTTTTCTCACTCTTCCACTGCTCAAGAAACACGTACATTTTCAGACGTGTGGGGGAATCCGATCTCCCTTCGGTAGATCTCTGCTTCCCAATCCAGAGCCCCACCCCAGCCCCTGCTCTGAGGCTCTCAGGGCTTCAGCACTGCCCTCATTCAGCCCTCGTCCAAGACACTTATCCTGTGACTGGTGAACCGGTGCTCAGAGTCCTGTGCTGCAGTTGAGATGAACTGAGTATCCAGTCCTCATCCCCTGGTCACTGTGTTTGGGACCTTTCCTGAAGCCCTCTTCCACACTTGGACAACTGGTCTGAAATATTTGGATAGAAATCGTAGTGTTCATTGTGTCCCCTGCCCAGTCTAATTTGTCCCTAGAGGGGTGATGTTTTATTCTTCCTTGAGAATAGATGTTCTATTCTTTCCCATCTCAAGTGTCTCTCCAGTTGATTCAGAAAATTGGAAATAATAGGAAAAAAGAGAGAATCGTGTGTTTGTTGATCAGGGCCAAGGGTTCCTTACCTTCCTGGTGTTTCTGTGTTTCCTAAGAGGTGGTAAAGTTGGTTTATTCTGGAAATAGGGAAAGAACAGGAAAAAGAGCCCCAGTCCAAACAGAGTAACAAGGATGGTTTCAGTCACCCAGGAAGTGGAATCGGAGTCCAGCCAAGGACCAAAGGTGCTTTTAAGAGAGCCGAGGAGAGTCTCCATCATCTGAACCACACTGCTGTCCTCAGGCAACTAAGCACAGGGTGTATGCTGGGGGACTAAAGTCCTAGGTCCCCATCATAGAGCTGTGCTCTGGTCACAAAGGGCTCCTGAGTGTGGGCAGGGACTACAGTAGAGAAGGCAGCACAGCCCCTCCCCAACCATCCAACCCTGTAGCTCTACTCACCAGCTTCTCATCCTGTTAGAGACAGACATTAATCACGTTTCGATTCTTTATACTTGGAGCTCAGACAATGCTTGGTTCCTCTGAGATCTCTGCTCAAGCCCCATCAGTACCTTTTCAAAAGCTGGAGTTGTCCTGGTAGTTTTGGTTAATCCCAGGAATTTGTACTCTCAGGATGCCCTTGTGTGTAACTCCAAATTTTCCACATAGGATTTTGTGCCTTCCATCAACCTAGGCATAGAACTTAAATTTCTTTTATACTTCTTCAGCCATGAGAATTTTGGAAAATATTAAAAATTTTTTAAACTTTTAGTTAATATTCTGATATAAGAACTACTCAATAATGGGACTGGGACAACTAATTATCATGGTATCATGGTGGCAAAAGATAGATTCCTACTTTATAGCAAGCAAAAATATCATTTCCTATTGATTTAAGAATGCACATACAAAAAGCAAAACTTTAATTTTTTTTGGCACTTGGAAACAGAAGGATATATAGAAATGGATTTTTTAAAAAAACAATGAGAAAGCTTAAGCAATAAAAATAGAGAAAAAATTACCAAGGCTTGATTTGTGATGTGAGATGTGATCTATGCTAGAAAATATTTCATGTGCACTTGAGAAAAATGTGTATTCTGATGATTTTAGATGGCATGTCCTATAGATAGCAATTACAGCCATCTGGTCATTTAAGGCTTGTGATTTTTATTAATTTTCTGTCTGAATGAGCTGTCCATTCATGTGAGTGGGGTGTTAAAGTCCCCCACTATTATTGTGTTCCTGTTGATTTCCCTTTTTATAGCTGTTAGCATTTGCCTCGTGTACTGAGGTGTTCCTATATTGCATGCATATATAATTGTTATAGCTTCTTCTTGAACACTTGATCATTATGCAGTGTCCTTCCTTGTCTTTTATAAAAGTTTTAATGTTAAAATCTATTTTATCTAATATGAGTATTACTTCTGCTTCCTTTTGATTTCCATTTGCATGAAATATCTTTTTCCAGCCCCTCACTTTCAGTCTGTATGTGTCCCTAGGCCCAAAGTGGGTCTTTTCTAGACAGTATACTTAGGGGTCTTGTTTTTGGATTCATTCAGCAATCTGCATCTTTTCATTGGAGGATTTAATACATTTACAATTAAAGCAGTTGTCGATACATATGATTCAATTACCCTTTAGTTTATTGTTTTGAGTTTGTTTCTGTTGATCTTATCCTTCCCATGAGTTTCCTGCCTAAAGAAGTTCCTTTAACATTTTCATTACAAAGCTGATGTAGTGGTGCTGAATTTTCTTCACATTTGCTTATCTCTTCACACTTGTAATGCTTTTGATTTCTCCGTGGAATCTGAATGTGATTTTTGCTGGGTAGAGTTATCTTGTTTGTAGGTTTCTTTCCTTTCATCACTTCAAGTATATCCTGATACTCCCTTCTGGCCTACAGAGTTTCTGCTGAAAGATCAGCCAGCTGTTAACCTTATGGAGATCCCCTTGTACATCATGTGTTGCTTGTCCCTTGCTTCTTTTAATAATTTTTCCTTTGTGTTTAAGTTGTTAGTTTGATTAATATGTATCTTGGCATATTTCTCCTTGGGTTTATTCAAGGAGATATGTATGTACCTCTCTAGGTTTCATGGACTTTGGTGACTATTTTCTTTTCGATGTTAGGGAAGTTTTGACTATAACTTTCTCAAATATTTGATCACATCCTTTCTTTTTTTCTTCTTCTTCTGGGACTGCTATAATTAAAGAAGAGTTCCTCTTGATAGGTTACAATGCTGTGTTCAGTCTCATACACTTTTACTTTATAATAACAAACTCCCACAGGAAGTGTTCTGGCAGTGATCCCACATATATAGAGGCATACACTTTCTGCCATAGTCACAGCAGGGACACAGTAGGGAACATCAAGATCTGAATGATCCAGAATCTTCATAACTGCTTCTGCCTCTTTGAAATCAGTCAGATTCATGATCTGATGTCCCTCATCACCGAATCCTTCTAGGTTTCCAAAATATTAATTATAGTGTGACTTTTTGGCAAGTCTTATCTAAGCACATGACATTTAGATTTCTCAGCCCTCCTGACTTCTTGCTCAGGCTTTTCCATCTTCAAAATTATGTTGACTTATTTGTCTGCTCTCTTCTCTGTCTAATTGATTTAGTGAGTTTCATTAGAAAGCAAAAATGTATGATGTGTTTAATCAGAAGTCTCCAAGGAAAAAAGGAAGGAAGGTAAGAGAGGAAGGAGAGAGAGAGCAATGGAGAGAGAGGGGGAGGAAAGAAGAGCTGGGTTAGAGACCAAAACCAACTTATTGCCGTTTATCAAGGAACTGCTAAGTTTATAACTAAACCAAGTACCTTAATTTGAAAGAAGATTCTACCTTACTATTCCTTTCTCTTTATTTTTGGTGTGTGAACCTGAAAATGAGCAGAATCTTTATGATCTGAATTACAGAGATAAAAATAAATACAAGCCAGTTACCCATATCACTAAAATTATAAGAATTGTATTATTTCTTGAGTAAGGCAAAAAAATTATACATGTTAAACCAAAGCATAATAAAACAAAATCCTCACAGTGCTGAAAATATATCTTCAGTAATTTAAATCTATACTTTCAGTTTCTACAAACAAACAAGTGTGTGTGTGTGTATATATATATATCTATATATATCTTTCATACACTTTATTTCAATTTTGCTATTTTAAAGGTCTGAGTCATAGCATGTAGATCACATTAAAAGGAGAATATTAATCATAAACATATTTAAAACAAATTTTCAATAAGTAGATATATGATCAGAATCTTCAAAAGATTCTTTGAACTACTTGTCTTATAAATATTGTTGAAGAAATGTATGCCTTTAAATATGTATAAATATAATTAAATCAATTACAGAGAGTTCAACAAGGTTTTGTTAATACTAATGATCTAAAAATAGGCTTAGACAGCCTAGATGTGTGGCAGGGGTGTGGGGAGGGAGGGAGGGAAGTTCAAAAGAGAGGGGAGATAGATATAGATATAGATATAGATATAGATATAGATATAGATATAGCATAAACCAACACAATATTGTAAAGCAATTATCCTCAAATTAAAAATAAATTTAAAACTAAAATTTAAAATAGGCTCAGGTAATTTAAATCACATTTCTTAAATTAGACTTCAAAAGCATATAAAATTTCAGTCTTTATGATAAAAAATTTTTCTTTCCTAGGCAACAGTAGAAAATATATTTTGAAATTGAAAGAACTGGATGCTTACAGAAATTACTGGGAAATAAAGTTAGATTGTAAGTGGAGATGCTACACAGTTGAGCAGAACTTACACATATATAGACTTGAAGAATGGCAAACACCGTGGAGAAAAAATGCAACTAGAAATTGATAGTAAATGCAAGAGATTTGGGACATTTGTCAAATTTTCAAAGATATTAAGAAAAAGTTACATCTTTAATATGCATCCCAATAAACAGACTTTTTCATGTAGACTTATAAAATCACCAAAGTGATTCATTTGCACATATGTATATAACCATTCTTTTTCAGATTCTTTTCCCATATAGGTTATTACAGAGTATTGAGTAGAGTTCTCTGTGCTATATAGTAGGTCCTTATTGATTATTTTATATATGCTGCTGCTGCTGCTAAGTCACTTCAGTCGTGTCCGACTCTGTGCGACCCTATAGACGGCAGCCCACCAGGCTCCCCCATCCCTGGGATTATCCAGGCAAGAACACTGGAGTGGGTTGCCATTTCCTTCTCCAATGCAAGAAAGTGAAAGTGAAGTCACTCAGTCGTGTCCGACTCTTCGCGACCCATGGACTGCAGCCTACCAGGCTCCTCCGTCCCTGGGATTTTCCAGGCAAGAGTACTGGAGTAGGGTGCCATCACCTTCTCCGATTTTATGTATAGCAGTGTGTATTTGTTAATCCTGAACTCCTAGTTTATCCCAACTTACCATGTTTCCCCTCTGGTAATGGTAAGTTTGTTTCTAAAGTCTGTGAGTCTGCTTGGCAAATGTATTTTAATGCCTTACTTAATACCAGACTTGATGTTATGATTTATGTAAAACACTCCTGTTATAGCAAGACTCCTTTACACTAATTATAGCAATGAAAATAATGTCCCTGTCCGTATCATGTCTTCTCATGGTTTGTACCACAAGTTTTACTGACCATTTCGTCATTCACCTAACTGTGCTTTCTCCTCCTTCAGATCCTCACTTCATAATAGACCCCATCATTAAGCTCTTTGTTCAAGTGCAGGGAGACTTGTCCTCTTTCACTGATTTTCAGGAGCAGTTTTCTCATTTGAGTTTCAAATCTTTCTGTGTTATCAGTTTCCCCACCAAAGAAAGAGATTCCTTTACATACTCTAGGTACACAATTACACATTTTATGATTTTTATAGTTATTTGTAGTACAAGGAGATCAAACCAGTCAATCCTAAAGGAAATCAACTGTAAATATTCATCAGAAGGACTAATGCTGAAGCTGGAGCTCCAGTACTTTGGCCACCTGATGCAAAGAGCCAACTCATTGGAAAAGAGTCTGATGCTGGGAAAGATTGAAGGCAAGAGGAAAAGGGGACAACACAGGACGAGATGGTTGAATGGCATCACTGACTCAATGCACATGAGTTTGAGCAAACTCTGAGAGATAGTGAAGGACAGGGAAGCCTGGCATGCTGCAGTCCATGGGGTCACAAAGAGTTGGACATGACTGAGTGACTGACAACAACGAAGTGCTCAGAGTAGAAACCACACTTACAGAGAAACTCACAGCCAAGCAAAAGTCTCCTTGTACTGAGCTGGAGACTCGGGAGTTAATGAAGGACCTGTTTTATGGGACCTTTGGTCCAAAGGCCTATGCAAGCATCTTTTTCTTCATTAGTCACAATTTTCCACCACTGCCATCGACAACCAATGCATTTAAAGTGTAATATCTCACAAGAGCTAAAGGGTAGTAGGAAAGCACATTATCCTTTTGCAGATTTATCCTCTCAATTCAGTTGCAAGGAATACCAAACACATTTTTTCTGTATTATAGAAAGCTATGAACTTAATATGCATAGAACTTAAAGTGCATAGGGTTAATTAATGCACATTGTGAAATGTGAAACATTGAAAATGAGAAGCATTTTCTCACAAAATTTGGAAATAATACTCATAAAATTTAAGTTTGCTGTTTTTCTTAACATTGGATTTCTTTATAAGTTTAAAATTAAACTTAATTTTAATTAAACTTTAATTTGTAGGCTCATTTGAGCAGAGGGATCTTCAGCCTGTGAGCTCTATGTATGGTTTATGATGTGTGTATGTAGAGTCTATGTGGCGTGTGTCTGTACGTGTGCATGAGTGTGTACACAATGAGTCTCTGTATATGTGTGAGTGTGTATGGTGTTAGAGACTGTGTGTGAGTGTGTGTGTGTCTGTGTCTATGTGTGTGTGCAGTGTATGGGTGTATTTATGGTTTTGTCCTTGTTTCCACCAGGCTCCTAGGCTTCTCAGTCCAGGATCAGGTTCTATAGTGATTCAGAGCTCCTGCCCCCTGGGGATGCTGGGGACACCACAGACCAGCATTGGCTTGGTTCGGATCTTGGTCAGGGGTCTGGTCTTTGAATCCTTGCTTCTCTCATCAGTGGTTCCATAGAAGCTGCAGGCTCAGATGGCATCAGTAACTTTTCTTCTTATTCCAGGAGTGAAAAGTCCCACTTCAGGTTCTGGTTTCAAGAGCTGAACACTGTTCTGCAAAACACATTCCCCCTGTTCCCTGCAGGTGTTGACCTCATGCCCAGAACCTGGCAGCATTAGCTTCATGACTTCAGGCTCACTCACTGCTTTCCGCCCCATTCTTGTCCATGGTATTGTGGATTTTGCTTAAGAGCTTATTTCTCTTTGCTTTTCTCTTATGTATTTTATCCATAAAATATTGGCATATTGGGAACAGAAGATTTGGATCTGTGTGGTAATCTATTGAACCACTTTTACTGGAATTTCCTCTAAACTCTCTAAAAATATAGGATTACAGTTATGCTGCTAAGTCGCTTCAGTCGTGTCCAACTCTGTGCGACCCCATAGATGGCAGCTCACCAGGCTCCCCCGTCCCTGGGATTCTCCAGGCAAGAACACTGGAGTGGGTTGCCATTTCCTTCTCCAGATAACAGTTATAACCTTGCTTAAAAGCTCTCAGACTCTGTTGCTTTGAATAGAAAGACTACACTTCATATAATGATATAAAAGGGCATCTATAATTTTACATTTCAAGAAGCTTCTCTAAACTTTTTGTGTCTCTCATGTTTTAGGAAAGTATTTAAGACAAATCTCCTGACTATATATAACACATGAATAGATGGGGAAATATCAAGGATAATTTCTGGTACATAATGATCAGTCAATATATGTTCCTGGCTATTGCTCTTTTCACAGCTAGCCAATGTCATATTCCATCATTTAATCCTTAAGACCTATTAGCAGTAAAACATTTTTTAATTTTGTACTTGATGAGATTGAAATACTATTTGAAGAGTTCTTCGTGAAAATGAAAAATGTCTTTTATTTTTATTTTAAAAACCAACGGAATTTTTGTTGTTGTTCAGTCAGTAAATTTTGTCTGACTCTTTGCGATCCCATGGACTACAGCACACCAGGCTCCTCTTTCCTCCACTATCTCCTGGCGTTTGCTCAATTCATGTCCATTGAGTCGGTGATGCTATTTTTTTTACTTTATTATTTGCATTATTTTATTATTATTAATAGAATGTATTATAAGAAACAATATATAGCAATGGAGAAGAGAAAATAAAAACAAAAAGAAAATAAAAAGTAATAACTGTGCTTGTGGTAAATTTAGTAAGTGAAAAGATGATATCTCAATCATAATACCATAAATGTTTTGTCCATAAATTGCATTGTAAACCAAATTTAAACTATTGCATAAAATAATATTTATACTCCTTAATGTACTTAGCCATTTCTTATTTGGGTTATTAAGATTTTTATTAGTATGAGCAACACCCTAGTAAATTGTTTGTATATAACTCTTACATCATAATTTTCATTGTGTGTTTGGGGATAAATTTCTGAAAGCAAAACTATTGATTGAAAAGTTATACACACTTTAGGATTTAATTTACTCATCTACCAGTAGTGTACAAGAATGCATGCTTACTGAATCTGTAACAATAACTATTTTACTGCTGCTGCTAAGTCACTTCAGTCGTGTCCGACTCTGTGCGACCCCATAGACAGCAGCCCACCAGGCTCCTCTGTCCCTGGGATTCTCTAGGCAAGAATACTGGAGTGGGTTGCCATTTCCTTCTCTGAACTATTTTACAGATCCATGTAAATTGGATATGTAAATATATTTGTAATGTTTACTTCTTTGGTTACAGTGATTGGGCATTAAATATTGCTTCTGGGCTCCAAGGTCACTCTTCCACACCTGGCTTGGAAACACTGATTGGGGCTGGTACTCTGCAAACTCTTTCCCTTTGGCCACTTGTTTCCTTGTTAAGTCCTGTGACTAGTGGGCATCAGAGTGAGGCTGTCAAGCAAGAGGAAATGACAAAAGACCCTCCTTGTTCATCTGTTTCTGTCTTTCCAGCATCAGCTCTTCTCCCTGGTAGCAATAGTGGATTCTAACAGCAGCTGATTCTATCTTTTTTCCATTCACTCCCAGAATAATGCATTCCATTCAGTGGTATCAACACCAAGAAAGCAACGCCCTTTTCTCAGAGGTCTGGATCTCAACTCTTTAGGGTCCTCTTACAAGCTTTCTGATTGTGAAAACAGCAACCTCTTCCTTTGTTCCTGCTCCTCTCAGGGGAGTCAGTGATGCTATTTAACCATTCTATCCTCTGCTGCTCCCGTCTCCTTTTGCCTTCAAGTTTCCCCAGCATGAGGGTCTTTTCTAATGAGTCGGCACTTCACATCAGGTAGCCAAAGTATTGGAGCTTCAGCTTCAGCATCAGTCCTTCCAATGAATATTCAGGACTGATCTCCTTTAGGATTGACTGGTTTGATCTCCTTGTTGTCCAAGGGACTCTGAGGAGTATTCTCCAGCATCACAATTCAAAAGCATCAATTCTTCGGTGCTCAGTGTTCTTTATAGTCCAACTCTCACATCCATACATGACTATTGGAAAAACCATAGCTTTGACTAGACAGACATTTGGTGGCAAAGTAGTATCTCTGCTTCTGAATACACTGTTTAGGTTTGTCATAGCTTTCATTTCAAGGACCAAGCGTCTTTTAATTTCATAACTGCAGTCATCATTCCACAGTGATTTTGGAGCCTAAGAAAGTAAAACCTGATTCCACTTTTTCCCCTTCTATTTGCCTTGAAGTGATGGGACTGGATGCCATAATCTTTGTTTTTTGCATGTTGAGTTTTAAGCCAACTTTTTCACTCTCCTCTTTCACTTTCATCAAGAGGCTCTTTAGTTCCTCTTCACTTTCTGCCATAAGGGTGGTGTTATCTGAGGTTATTGATATTTCTCCTGGCAATCTTGATTCCAGCTTGTGCTTCATCCAGCCTGGCCTTTCACGTAATGATAAGTTAAATAAGCAGAGTGACAATATACAGCCTTTACGTACTACTTTCCCTACTTTGAACCAGTCTGTTGTTCCATGCCTGGTTCTAACTGTTGCTTCTTGATCTCACAGGTTTCTCAGGAGACAGGTAAGGTGGTCTGGTATTCCCATCTCTTTAAGAATTTTCCATAGTTTGTTGTGATCCACATAGTCAAAGGCTTTTGCATAGTCAGTGAAGCAGAAATAGATGCTTTTCTAGAATTCCCTTGCTTTCTCTATGATCCAATGAATGTTGACAATTTGATATCTGGTTCCTCTGCCTTTTCTAAACTCAGCTTGAACATCTGGAAGTTTTCAGTTCATATACTGCTGAAGCCTAGTTTGAAGGATTTTGAGCTTAATGTTAATAGCACTGAAATGAATGCAATTGTACTGTAGTTAAGACATTCTTTGGCATTGCCTCTCTTTGGCATTGGAATGGAAACTGACCTTTTCCAGTCCTGTGGCCATTGCTGAGTTTTCCAAATTTGCTGACATATTGAGTGCAGCACTTTAAGAGCATCATCTTTTAGGATTTAAAATAGCTTAGCTAGAATTTCATCACTTCCACTAGCTTTGTTTGTAGGAATGCTTCTTAAGGCCCACTTGACTTCACACTCCAGGATGTCTGACTCTAGGTGAGTGATCACTCCATCGTGGTTATCTGGGTCATGAAGGGCTTTCTTGTATAGAACTTTTGTGTGTTCTTGCCACCTCTTCTTACTATCTTCTGCTTCTGTTAGGTCCTTACCGCTTCTGTCATTTATCAAATCCATTCTTGTATGATGTATTCCCTTGATAACTCCAGTTTTGTTGAAGAGTTTTCTGGTCTTTTCCATTCTACTCATTTCCTCTATTTCTTTGCATTGTTCACTTAAGAAGGCCTTGTTTTTTCTCCTGATATCTTCTGGAAGCCACATTCAGTTGGGTATATCTTTCACTTTATCTCTTGCCTTTCACTTCTCTTCTTTCCTCAGCTATTTGTAAAGCCTCCTCAGACAACCACTTTGCCTTCTTGTATTTCTTTTTCTTGGTAATGGTCTTGGTCACTGCGTCCTGTACAATGTTATGAACCTCTGTCCATAGTTCTCCAGGCACTCTGTCTACCATGTCTAATCCCTGGAATCTATGTGTCACTTTCACTGTATAATCATAAGGGATTCAATTTAGGTTATACCTGAAAGGCCTAGGGGTTTTCCCTACTTTATTCAATTTAAGTCTGGATTTTGCAATAAGTTGATGATCTCAGCCACAGACAGCTCCAGGTTTTATTTTTTCTGACTGTATAAAGCTTCATCTTCAGCTGGCAAAGAATACAATCAACCTGATTTCGGTATTGACCACCTGGTGATGTCGTTTTTTGCCAACCCAATAAAACAGGGAATACTGAAGTCAGTTTTCATTCCAACCCCAAAGAAGGGCAATGCCAAAGAATGCTCCAACTACCACACAATTGCACTCATCTCACACACTAGTAAAGTAATGCTCAAAATTCTCTGAGCCAGGCTTCAACAATACGTGAATGTGAACTTCCAGATGTTCAGGCTGGTTTTAGAAAAGGCAGAGGGACCAGAGATCAAATTACCAACATCTGTTGGATCATCAAAAAAGCAAGAGAGTTCCAGAAAAACATCTATTTCTGCTTTATTGACTATGCCAAAGCCTTTGACTGTGTGGATCACAACAAACTGGAAAATTCTTCAAGAAATGGGAATACCAAACCACCTGACCTGCCTCTTGAAAAATCTGTATGCAGGTCAGGAAGCAACAGTTGGAATTGGACATGGGAAAACATGCTGGTTCCAAATAGGAAAAGGAGTACATCAAGGCTGTATATTGTCACCCTGCTTATTTAACTTATATTCAGGGTACATCATGAGAAATGCTGGGCTGGAGGAAGAACAAGCTGGAAGCAATATGGCCAGGAGAAACATCAATAACCTAAGATATGCAGATGACACCACTCTTATGGCAGAAAGTGAAGAAGAACTAAAAAGCCTCTTCATGAAAGTGAAAGAGGAAAGTGAAAAAGTTGACTTAAAGCTCAACATTCAGAAAACTAAGATCATGGCATCTGGTCCCATCACTTCATGGCAAACAGACATGGAAACAGTGACAGACCTTTTGGGGGGTGGCTCCAAAATCACTGCAGATGGTGACTGCAGCAATGAAATTAAAAGATTCTTATTCCTTGGAAGAAAAGTTATGACCAAGCTAGACAGCATATTAAAAAACAGAGACATTTCTTTGCCAAGAAAAGTTCATCTAGTCAAGGCTATGGCTTTTCCAGTAGTCATGTATGGATGTAAGAGTTGGACTACAAAGAAAGCTGAGCACCGAAGACTTGATGTATTTGAACTGTGGTATTGGAGAAGACTCTTGAGAGTCCCTTGGACTGCAAGGAGATCCAACCAGTCCATCCTAAAGGAAATTGGTCCTGAATATTCACTGGAAGGACTGATGTTGAAACTGAAACTCCAGTACTTTGGCCACCTGATGCAAAGAGCCAACTCATTTGAAAAGACCCTGATACTGGGAAAGATTGAAAGCGGGAGGAGAAGGGATGATGGAGGATGAGGTGGTTTGATGGCATCACCAACTCAATGGACATGAGTTTGAGTAAACTCTGGAGTTGATGATGGACAGGGAGGCCTGGTGTGCTGCAGTTCATGGGGTCACAAAGAGTCAGACACAACTGAGTGACTGAACTGAACTGAATGAATGAAATAAGCACATACAGATAACCTAGTAACAGATTCATAGTACATGAATTTATTTGGAGAAAATTATGAAAATCTGCAGGTCATCATTGTTACTAGTAGTTTATTCAATGGATTATTAAGCAATTGTCTTTTTCCATCTTAAACATTATGTTTGGTCCTGTCATAATTTTTTCATTCTGTTCAGTTCCCTTATTTATGTTATGAATAAATTTCAGAAAAAAACAATACTAGAGGAGTTCAACATTTCTTTTCTTGAAACTGATGTATTAAAAGTCCAGGCAACCATAGAAATGTTCCTAAATTTTCAAAGAATAGATACATCTGTGAACACAGGCTATTTTGAGTATAGAGGTGAAGATGAAGTCGCTCAGTCGTGTCCGACTCTTTGCGACCCCATACACTGTAGCTTAACCAAGCTCCTCCATCCATGGGATTTTCCAGGCAAGAGTACTGGAGTGGGTTGCCATTTCCTTCTCCAGAGGATCTTCCCGACACAGGGTTCGAACCCAGGTCTCCCGCATTGTAGGCAGACACTTTACCGTCTGAGCCACCAGGGAAATTTTGAATATAGAGGACAGATGCAATTCAAACCTCCTGCTCTAGCAGGAAGGACAGTCTCAACTTGTGTAACCAATATAATCAATATCAAGCATCAGACACAGCGGCACCAAGGGACAAACATTATTTTAGATCAGGTTTCATCCTCTCTATTCCTGTCTTACTTGGGTTGGTTTCATTTTTCTTCTGGTGTTTTTTTTTGTTTTTGTTTTTGTTTTTTTTTGCAATGACTGTTTTGGGCTTCCCTGGTAGCTTAGAGGGTAAAGCATCTGCCTGCAATGCAGGAGACCTGGGTTCAATCCCTGGGTCGGGAAGATCCCCTGGAGAAGGAAATCACAACCCACTCCAGTACTCTTGCCTTGAAAATCCCATGGATGGAGGAGCCTGGTAGGCTACAGTCCACGGGGTCGAAAAGAGCTGGACACGACTGAGCAACTTCACTTTCTTTTCACTTTAATGACCCTTTTCTTATTTTCTTTGTGTTGGTATTTCATAGTTCATATTCATTTTGTAGACAAGAACATGGGGAATGCCATGACTGGGAACTAGCATCTCTCTCCTGAGCCCAGGTGAAAATTCCTGGAAGTGAATGTGGATTTGGACAACAGGATCCTAGCTCCAGGTATTACGTGGAGTTTTCCATTAGAGTGAGGGAAGATGGCCTTCTTTTTTCCGAGTGTGTAAGCTGACTGTGGATGTCATAAGGTACCTGCAGTTACTTTCCTTTTCCAAACTGAGTCACCTTCTTGCTGCAGCACCCATCTCTCTCCCACTATGCACAGTCAAAAAGTCTTCCCCATCTTCCACTCACCACTCCACCCACTCACAATGCATATATACCCCCTCCACTGAACAGCCCTTATGACGGTGCCCTAGCCTTGAATGCCATTCCCAGTAGGCAGATTCCAGGCACCTTGTGCTTGACATCTCAGCAGCAGGGACACTTGTGATGGCTCACTCATTCTTAAGGCAGGAATATTTCAACTCCCACAGACCACGGAGCCTAAGTTCCTTCCAGAGTCCAGTCCTGGGCTCATCCTCCATACACACCCTTGCTTGGTCTCCTCCTCTGTAAGCAGAAGACACAGAACACACAGGCACTCCGTAAATGTGAGTCGGAGGGACAGCTGGATGAATGGATAAGGAACGGATGACCAAGGTTCTGAGCACTCCAGGACTCTGGGCAGCTCTTCCAAGCCTGATGGGCACTGACCTCTGCAAGACCACTCAGGAGGCCCCACCCCAGCTCTGCTGGGCATGGCATCATCGCCCTGGGCCTGGAAAACCAGTTCCCAAAGCTTTTCTGAGTCTGCACATCATCACAGAGTGGTTTGGTGAAGAAAAGCTCATTCTCGGGTCCTGTGCTTCCTGGGTACTTGCAGAGAACCTTCCTACAGCAACCCACTGGCAGAGTGAGAATAACCTTGTTTGAGGAGCAAAGTTAACTCATTCCTTCCCACATAAGTATCCATGCTGGCCCCAGATGATATCAGAGCAATGTTATCAATTGTCTTCACAGCCAGAGAAGGACAGCACCCATCATTCATTCCCTATTCAGAGAAATGGCACCTAAGAAACTGATTTTCACTGACTAGTTTAGTAACTGCTCTGAATTCCCACAGATATAGCACAGATAGCACTTTTCTTAAAAATAAACACCACAAAAAATGTGTATGATTTTGGAGGGTTATTTTTAATTTAAATAAACAAGCAAATAAATACTAACACAATGTACTCAGAGCAAGGGTTTTTAAGTTTTGCATTACAACAGAACTATAATTAACACAACAACTTTCAAAAGACATTTTGACATGTAATTTTACCTTTCTTGAAGGTCCAAGTTATCAATTTTGCAATTAGCAACTGTATAGACAAAAAAAAATAAGTAAATAAACTTCATTGCTACTTTTTTGATAGCTGAGAAAAAAATAAATACATGTGGAAAAGTCAAATGCCATCTTATGGCAAAAGAGTCATTGTTCCCTGCTGTAACTACAACAGAAAGATTTATATATTTATGTGTGTATGCATATATGTGTGTTCTTTGATTTTGGATAGTACTGAAACCTCCTTTTAATATAATTTTTATATACTGTATATATACTTTACTTGGAATTTGAAACTAAAAATATTAAACATTAACAAAGAAGAATGGATAACTCCTATTTGGATATTTTATTTTTATTTTATTTTTTGTCTTGCGTGTTTTGTTCATATTTACTGCTGTAGAGCTTTAACATGAACATATTCCAGGGTGTTCACTTCCACGGAATCCCAATTTGATTTTCGGTTTTTAGTCTCATCAACGGAGAAGGCAATGGCACCCCACTCCAGTACTTTTGCCTGGAAAATCCCATGGACGGAGGAGCCTGGTAGGCTGCAGTCCATGGGGTCGCTAAGAGTCGGGCAAGACTGAGCGACTTCACTTTCACTTTTCACTTTCATGCATTGGAGAAGGAAATGGCAACCCACTCCAGTGTTCTTGCCTGGAGAATCCCAGGGACGGGAAGCCTAATGGGCTGCCGTCTATGGGGTCGCACAGAGTCGGACACGACTGAAGCGATTTAGCAGCAGTAGCAGCAGCAGTCTCATCAGAACCTAGACCAGATCTGCATTGTGTAACACCGCCACCTTGTGGCTAAATACTTCATTACACAGTAATCCCAAATTAAATTCCCACATCAGATCAGATCAATCGCTCAGTCGTGTCCGACTCTTTGCCACCCCATGAATCGCAGCAGGCCAGGCCTCCCTGTCCATCACCAACTCCCAGAGTTCACTCAGACTCATGTCCATCGAGTCAGTGATGCCATCCAGCCATCTCATCCTCTGTCGGCCCCTTCTCTTCCTGCCCCCAATCCCTCCCAGCATCAGAGTCTTTTCCAATGAGTCAACTCTTTGCATGAGGTGGCCAAAGTACTGGAGTTTCAGCTTTAGTATCATTCCTTCCAAAGAAATCCCAGGGCTGATTGCCTTCAGAATGGACTGGTTGGATCTCCTTGCACTCCAAGGGACTCTCAAGAGTCTTCTCCAACACCACAGTTCAAAAGCATCAATTCTTTGGCGCTCAGCCTTCTTCACAGTCCAACTCTCACATCCATACGTGACCACAGGAAAAACTATAGCCTTAACTAGACGGACCTTTGTTGGCAAAGTAATGTCTCTGCTTTTCAATATGCTATCTAGGTTGGTCATAACTTTCCTTCCAAGGAGTAAGCATCTTTTAATTTCATGGCTGCAGTCACCATCTGCAGTGATTTTGGAGCCCAGAAAAATAAAGTCTGACACTGTTTCCACTGTTTCCCCATCTATTTCCCATGAAGTGATGGGACCAGATGCCATGATCTTCGTTTTCTGAATGTTGAGCTTTAAGCCAACTTTTTCACTCTCCACTTTCACTTTCATCAAGAGGCTGTTTAGTTCCTCTTCACTTTCTGCCATAAGGGTGGTGTCATCGAGGTTATTGATATTTCTCCCGGCAATCTTGATTCCAGCTTGTGTTTCTTCCAGTCCAGTGTTTCTCATGATGTACTCTGCATATAAGTTAAATAAACAGGGTGACAATATACAGCCTTGACGTACTCCTTTTCCTATTTGGAACCAGTCTGTTGTTCCATGTCCAGTTCTAACTGTTGCTTCCTGACCTGCATACAAATTTCTCAAGAGGCAGATCAGGTGGTCTGGTATTCGCATCTCTTTCAGAATTTTCCACAGTTTATTGTGATCTACACAGTCAAAGGCTTTGGCATAGTCAATAAAGCAGAAATAGATGTTTTTCTGGAACTCTCTTGCTTTTTCCATGATCCAGCGGATGTTGGCAATTTGATCTCTGGTTCCCCTGCCTTTTCTAAAACCAGCTTGAACATCAGGAAGTTCACGGTTCACATATTGCTGAAGCCTGGCTGGAGAATTTTGAGCATTACTTTACTAGCGTGTGAGATGAGTGCAATTGTGCGGTAGTTTGAGCATTCTTTGGCATTGCCTTTCTTTGGCATTGGAATGAAAAGTGACCTTTTCCAGTCCTGTGTCCACTGCTGAGTTTTCCAAATTTGCTGACATATTGAGTGCAGCACCTTCACAGCATCATATTTCAGGATTTGGAATAGCTCAACTGGAATTCCATCACCTCCACTAGCTTTGTTCATAGTGATGCTTTCTAAGGCCCACTCGACTTCACATTCCAGGATGTCTGGCTCTAGGTCAGTGATCACACCATCGTGATTATCTGGGTCGTGAAGATCTTTTTTGTACAGTTCTTCTGTGTATTCTTGCCATCTCTTCTTAACATCTTCTGCTTCCGTTAGGTCCATACCATAGATCTTTCAAAAAATCATTAACTTTGAGTCAGTTCCAATGAGGTGGATGAACCTAGAGCCTATTTTACAGAGTGAAGTAAGTCACAAAGGGAAAGATAAATACCATATATTAATGCATATGTATGGAATCTAGAAAGATGGTACCCATGATCTTACGTGCAGGGCGGCAAAGAAGATACAGACATAAAGAATAGACTTATGGACTCAGTGGGAGAAGGAGAGGGTGGGATGATTTGAAAGAATAGCATTGAAACATATACCTTAGGATATGTAAAATAGATGACCAGTGCAAGTTTGATGTATGATGCAGAGCACCCAAAATCGGTGCTCTGTGACAACCTTGAGGGATGGGGCGGGGAGGGAGGTGAGAAGCGGGTCCAAGATGGAGGGGACACATGTATACCTGTGGCTGATTCATACTGATATATGGCAAAACCATCACAATATTGTAAAGTAACTATCCTCCAATTAAAATAAATACAATTTTTAGGAAGGCGCCAAGATGGCGGAGGAGTAGGATGGGGAAAACACTTTCTCCCCCACAAATTCATCAAAAGAGCATTTAAACGTCGAGTAAATTCCACAAAACAACTTCTGAATGCCGGCAGAGGACATCAGGTACCCAGAAAAGCAACCCAACTCCTCGAAAGGAGGTAGGAAAAAATATTAAAGACAATAAAAGAGACAAAAGAGGGAGGGACAGTTCCGTCCCGGGAAGGGAGTCTTAAAAAGAGAGAAGTTTCCAAACACCAGGAAACCTTCTCACTGCCGAATCCGTGCCGAGCTTTGGAAGCACAGAGGACAACATAACAGGGAGAAAAAATAAATAAACAATTAAAACTCGCAGATTTCGAGCCCTACGGTAACTCCTCCAGCGGAGAAGCAGCGCAGACGCCTGCATCCACCATTAGCAAGCGGGGGCTGGGCAGGGAGGTGCGGCGCGGGCTGCATCGCTGAGAGTAAGAATCTGGCCTGAATACCCTGAGCACTATCTGAGCGAAATAATTTGGGCTAGCAAACCAGACTGTGGGATATCTACCATGCGAAAAGCCAGCCCTAACCTAAGACACCGCCAGCCCGTGCACGGAACAAAGGACTAAACAGAGGTAGCCGGCTGCAAACCTTCCCCCTCCGGTGACAGGCAGCCAGAGCCGGAAGGGGGCAATCGCAGCCCCAGAGAGACATTATCTATAAAACTGGCTTCTTTGCTAACTAAAACTTATTGGGGGTCTGGACGGTCAACACCTGCCTGAGAAGGTGCGCCGGTTTTACACCCAGATAACCAAGTGGCGGGGAGGCGATAAGTCGCAGCATTGGCGCTCGCCAAACACCTCATCACCTGAGCTGCTCGGACCTGGGAAGAGCACAAAACGCAGCCCCAACTGAGTCTGCGCCTCTGAGGACTACCTGAGTGCCTGAACCTGAGCGGCTTGGACCTGGGAGGTGCATGCAACCCAGGGCCAGCCTCGGATTGTTCCCGGCGGAACAACCTAGAGCCTGAGCAGTGTGGGCAGGGAGGCTACACGCGCCGTGAGCGGGGGCAGACCCAATGTGGCTGAGGCACTGCGAGCGCACGCCAGTGTCATTTGTTTGCAGCATCCCTCCCTCCCTCCCCATAGCGCGACTGAACAAAGAGAAGAAATACAGCTCCACCCACCAGAACACCGACACAAGCTTCCCTAACCAGGAAACCTTGATAAGCTACCTCTACATACCCACACACAGCGAGGAAACGCCACAATAAAGAGAACTCCACAAACTGCCAGAATACAGAAAGGACTCCCAAACTCAGCAATTTAAACAAGATGAAGAGACAGAGGAATACCCAGCAGATAAAGGAACAGGATAAATGCCCACCAAACCAAACAAAAGAGGAAGAGATAGGGAATCTACCTGATAAAGAATTCCAAATAATGATAGTGAAATTGATCCAAAATCTTGAAATTAAAATGGAATCACAGATAAATAGCCTGGAGACAAGGATTGAGAAGATGCAAGAAAGGTTTAACAAGGACCTAGAAGAAATAAAAAAGAGTCAATATATAATGAATAATGCAATAAATGAAATTAAAAACACTCTGGAGCCAACAAATAGTAGAATAACAGAGGCAGAAGATAGGATTAGTGAATTAGAAGATAGAATGGTAGAAATAAATGAATCAGAGAGGATAAAAGAAAAACGAATTAAAAGAAATGAGGACAATCTCAGAGACCTCCAGGACAATATTAAACGCTACAACATTCGAATCATAGGGGTTCCAGAAGAAGAAGACAAAAAGAAAGACCATGAGAAAATACTTGAGGAGATAATAGTTGAAAACTTCCCTAAAATGGGGAAGGAAATAATCACCCAAGTCCAAGAAACCCAGAGAGTCCCAAACAGGATAAACCCAAGGAGAAACACCCCAAGACACATATTAATCAAATTAACTAAGATCAAACACAAAGAACAAATATTAAAAGCAGCAAGGGAAAAACAACAAATAACACACAAGGGAATTCCCATAAGGATAACAGCTGATCTTTCAATAGAAACTCTTCAAGCCAGGAGGGAATGGCAAGACATACTTAAAATGATGAAAGAAAATAACCTACAGCCCAGATTATTGTACCCAGCAAGGATCTCATTCAAGTATGAAGGAGAAATCAAAAGCTTTTCAGACAAGCAAAAGCTGAGAGAATTCTGCACCACCAAACCAGCTCTCCAACAAATACTAAAGGATATTCTCTAGACAGGAAACACAAAAATGGTGTATAAACTCAAACCCAAAACAATAAAGTAAATGGCAACGGGATTATACTTATTAGTAATTACCTTAAACGTAAATGGGTTGAATGCCCCAACCAAAAGACAAAGACTGGCTGAATGGATACAAAAACAAGACCCCTACATATGTTGTCTACAAGAGACCCACCTCAAAACAGGGGACACATACAGACTGAAAGTGTAGGGCTGGAAAAAGATTTTCCATGCAAATTAGGACCAAAAGAAAGCAGGAGTCACAATACTCGTATCAGATAAATTAGACTTTAAAACAAAGGCTGTGAAAAGAGACAAAGAAGGTCACTACATAATGATCAAAGGATCAATCCAAGAAGAAGATATAACAATTATAAATATATATCCACCCAACATGGGAGCACCGCAGTATGTAAGACAAATCCTAACAAGTATGAAAGGAGAAATTAACAATAACACAATAATAGTGGGAGACTTTAATACCCCACTCACACTTATGGATAGATCAACTAAACAGAAAATTAACAAGGAAAAAAAAAAAAAAAAAACCATGTATCTATAAAGCTCACTAAAGCAAAGCACAGTAAAATGAGGTATGGCAATAAAAGGTGTTAAATTTATCAAAAAAAAAAAAAATAATAAAGTGCTGAAAAATTAAAACTGTCAATTCTGTAATAGATATTCATTGAAAGTATCTTTTGAAATGGGGGTGAAAACACCTTCAGAGAAATGAAAGCTAAGGAAGCATGCACGAGCTATAAAAAATGATAAAGTCCTTTATGAATGATGATAATATCAAAACAAAACTGGGAAATACAGGAAGGAGTAAAGAGCACTACGAACAGTCAATACTTGGATAAACATTAGAAACTATTCTCTTTTCTTAATTTCTTCATGGTAAACTATCAACATTATATTGTGAAATTTTTCAGAAAAAAAAAAAGAATATGGTATGACATAGTTCTGTCTTAGATATTATGCTAGTGGGATGAATACTGAAAATAACTAAAGTACCTCATGGTACATATTTTCAAAAAAAAAAAAAAGAAGAAGACTGTGGTGAGAATTTTTCTCTCTCTCTCTGACAGGGGGAGAGGTGAAAAAAAATAAAATAAAAATAAAATAAAATCTAAAAAAATAAAAAAATTAAAAAAATAAAATAAGAAAGTGCGTCGAGTTAGAACAGCTTCCGGCGGGGTCTGGATGTTGATGTCCTGTATCTGATGCCTTGTTGCGCTCGAAAGTAAGCGAGCTCCAGAGGAGTGCGGAGAAATTCAAGTCTTTGCTGCTGTAACTTCATCAGCCTGCCAAGATGGCGATGCAAGCGGCCAAGAGGGCGAACATTCAACTTCCACCAGAAGTAAATCAGATTTTGTATATAAGAAATTTGCCTTACAAAATCACAGCTGAAGAAATGTATGATATATTTGGGAAATATGGACCTATTCGTCAAATCAGAGTGGGGAACACACCTGAAACTAGAGGAACAGCTTATGTGATCTATGAGGACATCTTTGATGCCAAGAATGCATGTGATCACCTGTCAGGATTCAATGTTTGTAACAGATACCTTGTGGTTTTGTACTATAATGCCAACAGGGCATTTCAGAAGATGGACACAAAGAAGAAGGAAGAACAGTTGAAGCTCCTTAAGGAGAAATATGGCATCAACACAGATCCACCAAAGTAAACGTTTTCTGCATTTTCACTTTGGACTAAAACCACTTTTTTTTTTTTTTTTTAATGCTGAATATTGTGATTTCTTATTTGAGATTGAAAAATACCCACTTGAAACTGATATATGTTAGAATATATTATGTTAATAAACTTGTAGCTTTTGGTAAAACAACAAAAAATAAAATAAAATAAAATAAGAAAGTGAAGATCATGCATAACCCCAGCCACCCAGAAATTATTAAAATTATGGTATATGACTTCCAGAGTTTTCCTGTACATCAGTTTGTATAGAAACAAATAGACATACATATATATGTACTTCTTAAAAACTAAAATAAAATCATACTTTCTCTGAAAAAAAAAAAAATAAAATAAAATAAATACAATTTTTAAAAAAATCATTAACAACCATTAAAACAATCAAATATATACAACCCATAACCAAAGACACAAGGACTGAGATATTCATATGTTCATCACACATCAAATACATTTTAATACTTTACGATGTGTGAATCTTCACATTCCTGAACAAACTAAAGCATTCCATTTCCTGAAGGTAAATTCTGACAGGTTTTTAAAAAACATTAACTAAGTCACATAGGAAAAAAAAATCA
Organism: Bos indicus x Bos taurus; assembly: GCF_003369695.1. Taxonomy (NCBI): domain Eukaryota; kingdom Metazoa; phylum Chordata; class Mammalia; order Artiodactyla; family Bovidae; genus Bos; species Bos indicus x Bos taurus. The sequence continues at coordinate 85,557,976 of NC_040083.1, read as the reverse complement.
AATACCTCTTAACCTTCCTGCCAACTCTGCTTTCTGAAGACTCACAGGATGCTGTGTGTCTGGTGTGTTTTAACCATTGTTTTTTTGTTTATAAAGCTATGCATGTTCATTTCAGAAAACTTAAAGATTGCAGAATTTTATTCTTCTGGTTCCAAATCCATCAGGAGCATTTCCTGTATTAACAGAGATGGGAAGTGATGATTTCAGGACGCCCTGGACACTGGTGTTTCTCACTGTGAGTCTCAAGGCCCTGGCTGGGCAGAGGAGACTGGAGATGCTCCCTGCCTCAGTCCCACGACATGCTCCACGCTGCCCTCCACCTCAGTCCTGCATCTGAGCCTGGCCTGTTCACCTAATAAACGAGGAGTGACAGTGACTTCCAAAGCACAAGGGAGAGGCTGTTCCAAACTTGGCCTGTTGGCCCCAAACTAGGACACTGGGTCTATGCAGGACTCAGTGAGGAAAGGCACAGACCACTAGACCAGAGCTGGCAAGAAGCTGAAGTGGGATTCATTCACTCATTCAACAAATATTTGGTGAGTTCCTAGCAAACTGTGTCTAAGATACAGATGGATAAGACGGTTGGGGTCTAGAGTTGTAATCGCTAAGGTGGTTCAATGATCATTAACCCCAAGTATCAGAGACAAAGTGAACACTAACATATAACAAAAAGAAGAAATATAAACTTCTGATTTATCTTGCAAACTGATATTACTCAGTGATTTGCTTGCCATGAAGCATAACAATTACCACACACACCTACACTTTCACCCAGTCCAAATTTAATTTTGCTAAAAGCACTGCATAATGAGTATTTCATTCATGCCTGCTCAGGCTTTCTTTTGGGCTTCCCTCGTAGCTCAGTTGGTAAAGAATCCGCCTGCAATGCACAAGACCCTGGCTCAATTCCTGGGTCAGGAAGATCCACTGGAGAAGGGATGGGTTACCCACTCCAGTTTCCCTTGTGGATCAGCTGGTAAAGAATTTGTTTGCAATCCTGGAGACCTGGGTTCAATCCCTGGATTGGGAAGATCCCCTGGAGAAAGGAAAGGCTACCCACTCCAGTATTCTAGCCTGGAGAATTCCATGGACTGCAATTGTCATGGGGTGGTAAAGAGTCAGGCACCTTTCACTTTCACTGCTCAGGCTTTACTGGGTCATATTCATGGGGCAGTGTTGTCTTTTCCAAATTAAAAGAGAGCTAAAGCTGCCACCGGTGCTATTGCTTAGAGTCCAGGAAATAACACATTTGAGTAGCAGCCAAGAGCATAATATCTAACTGTAGATCTTTTTTTAAATTTAATTTAATTTTTAAAAATGTATTTTTTTAATTGAAGGAGAATTACTTTACAGAATTTTATTGTTTCCTGTCAAACATCAACATGAATCAGCCATAGGTATACATATGTCTAACTGTAACTCTTAGGAGTGAAAATATTGTTTATGTCAAAGATGATGTTACTAGACCTACAATGGTCATAGCCCCATTTACCTTAGCAAACAGGCTGTTAGCACTCTTGGTACAGCTTAGAATTTTAAAAAGCCATGTTGACAATTATTGCCTAGGCAACCTAAGATCTCCCTGAGACTAGCTCTTGAAGATGATGTCGAGAAGTCCCCAGCAAGTTCTCACTGGCAATAGGAATGACTCCCACGTTTGGGGATTTCTGGGTCCAGCCACAGTGGGACTATGCGAACACATTCCCACCCTGACTAGCACCCAGATAACCACCTTTTAAACATGCAACTGAGGTAGAAAGTGAGCAAAGGGAGCCACCCAGGCCAGGTGGCCAAGAGAAGTTAAAACATGACCACATACTCTGCTGACCACACAAAACTTCACTAAGCACAAAATTCCTTCCCATGGGGAGACAGAAAAGCAAACAAATAAGTAAAGCACACAGATGTTGATGGTGAGTTCTACAAAGAAAAGAAGACAGGAAGGGGTGGATATGTAGTGAGGCTTAGAAGTCTAAGTAGACAGCTTGGCAAAAGTAGCTGAAAACTGACATTTGAGCCAAAACATATACAGAATAAGGAAAGTGTGAGGCGGGAATCTGTAAAGTGTGCCGGGAAGGTCACAGCAGGGATCAATGCTGGGGTGGAAGGCCGGGCGGGGGCGGGGAGGGGGCTCCCAGAAGCAGGAAGTGGCTGCTGGCTAGGGAGAGAAGACCCAGGAGAGCTCTCAGCAGAGCACATGACTTAGGTGTCAGGCTCCTTGTGGCTGCCAATATTGGTTGTCCGAGCACAACCCTATGGGGCCCTCCCAGATACAAAAGCATTTCTGTGCTCTTGTTTCTTATTTGAGGGAAAAAAGTTTTAGCCTCCTTGACCTTCTCTGAGTTCCAAAGGGCAGATGGAGGGAATGCAGGAATACAAAAGAAGTCAATGTACTGGTTTGAGAGTTGGATAATAAAGAAGGCTGATTAAAGAGTTGATGCTTTCAAATTATAGAGCTGGAGAAGATTCTTGAGAGATTGATGCTGAAGCTGAAGCTCCAATACTTTGGCCACCTGATGCAAAGAGCTGACTCATCAAAGACCCTGATGCTGGGAAAGATTGAGGGCAGGAGGAGAAAAGAACCACAGAGGACTACAATTTCTTTTTGTAATTTTTTTCTCCATGGTGTTTGCCATTCTTCAAGTCTATATACTTATATGCTCTGCTCAACTGTGCAGAACCTTCATTTACAGTCAAACTTCATTCCTCAGTAACATCTGTAAGCTCCCAATTCTTTCCATTTCAAAATGTGTTTTCCACTATTTCCTAGGAAATATAAATTTTATATCATATAGACTGCTAAATCTTATATGCTTGTCAAGTCTAATTTAAGAAATGTAATCTAAATTACCTGAGCCTATTTTTAGATTATTAGTATTCACAAAATCTTACTGAACCCTCTAAAATTAATATATTTCTACATATTTATAGTCATACATCCCTTCTACTACATTTCTAGCACAAGTCAGAAAGAATCTTTTGAAGATTCTGTTCATATATCTATTTACTGAAAATATCTTTTGAATTCATGATTCATGTTCATGATTAATATTCTCCGTTTATGCAGTCTATATGCTATGGCTCAGATTTTAAAATAACCAAATTGATGTAAAGTATATGAACTATACCTATATTTTGTTTGTAGAAACTGAGAGTATAGATTTAAATTACTAAAAATATTTTTTTCAGCACTGTGAGAATTTAAGTTTTACTATGTTTCTAACAAGTATAATTTTTTTGGCCTTACTTAAGAAATAATTTAATTCTTGTAATTTTAGTGATATGGGTAACTTTATTTTTATCTTTTTGATTCAGATCACAGATTCTGCTCTCTTCAGATTCACACACCAATAATAAGAAGACAGGAATAGCATTGTAGAACCCTCTTTCCAACTAAGGTATTGATTTAGTTGTAAACTTACCAGATCCTTGAAAAGTGACAAGAGCTGGTTTTGGTCTCTCACCCACCCCTCCCTCCCTCCCTCCCTCACCTCCCTTCTCTCCTTCCTTTCCTACTTTCTCAGTCTCTCCCTCTTTCCCTTCCTTCCTTCTCTCCTTCCTCCCTTCCTTCCTTTTTCCCTAGAGACTTCCAGTTTACATTGCAGTATCAAGAATGTGTAAATTTTGCATGTTAATGAAACTTGCTAAGCCAACTAAAAAGAGAAAGAGTAGACAGCTTTTGGAAGGTGGGAGAGCATGAGTTAGGAGACCTGAAAAACTTGAATGTCAGGTGTTTAGAAAGGACTTACTAAAAAGTCACAACATAATTAATATTTTGGAAACCCAGAAGGATTTGGGGATTAAGGCCACCAGATTATGAATCTGACTGACCTCAAAGAGGCAGTCCTTTTGCTTCTGGATCATCCAGAACTTGATGTTCTCTATTGTATCCATGGTGTGAGTATAGCAGAAAATGTGCTTGTATGTATTTGGAAACATGGCCAAAACTACTTCTTGTGGGAGTTCATTATAAAATAAAAGTATGAAACTGAAAATAGCATTGCAGTCAATCAAGGGGAGCTCTTCAGGGTTAATACGATAGACTGACTACTTTTCTTTTTTTTCTTTTCTGCCAATTTGGGGGAAAAAATTTACCCCTTGGAATATTAAGAAGTCATCGCATAGTTGCCACCCTCCATGCTTTTTTTTCCCCCTAGAATTCCTGGTTCATTATAATAAGCGTGAGAATTGTTTTAAATATCAATCAATTTTAAAACCAAACTTTTAAGAGTTTCTAAATATCGTGGAGACGGCCTTTTATCTGTAGATTAGAAATCATGTTTTCATGTGAAAAATGTCGAAAACAAAAGACTTGTTATCTTCTCCATTATCTTACCTTTTGGCACCGCTTTCAGTTTGGTATATATAAATGGTAAAACATTTATAATATTTGCTGTAGGTGAATCTTGTTAAAAATAAAATATGGGTGACCATAAAGTCTGGAAATACTGACAGTTTTTTTAATTGATAAAATCCCCTTGAAGGTTTCATCCAGGGTAAATGTGCCAGTTTATGAACTGGACATGGAACAACAGACTGGTTCCAAATAGGAAAAGGAGTACGTCAAGGCTATATATTGTCACCCTGCTTACTTAACTTATATGCAGAGTACATCATGAGAAATGCTGGGCTGGAAGAAGCACAAGCTGGAATCAAGATTGCCAGGAGAAATATCAATAACCTCAGATATGCAGATGACACCACCCTTATGGCAGAAAGTGAAGAGGAACTAAAAAGCCTCTTGATGAAGGTGAAAGAGGAGAGTGAAAAAGTTGGCTTAAAACTCAACTTTCAGAAAACGAAGATCATGACATCTGGTCCCATCACTTCATAGCAAATAGATGGGGAAACAGTGGAAACAGTGTCAGACTTTATTTTTTTGGGCTCCAAAATCACTACAGATGGTGACTGCAGCCATGAAATTAAAAGACAATTACTCCTTGGAAGGAAAATTATGACCAACCTAGATAGCATATTGAAAAGCAGAGACATTACTTTGCCAACAAAGGTCCGTCTAGTCAAGGCTATGGTTTTTCCTGTGGTCATGTATGGATGTGAGAGTTGGACTGTGAAGAAAGCTGAGCGCCGAAGAATTGATGCTTTTGAACTGTGGTGTTGGAGAAGACTCTTGAGAGTCCCTTGGACTGCAAGGAGATCCAACCAGTCCCTTCTGAAGGAGATCAGCCCTGGGATTCCTTTGGAAGGAATGATGCTAAAGCTGAAACTCCAGTACTTTGGCCACCTCATGTGAAGAGTTGACTCATTGGAAAAGACTCTGATGCTGGGAGGGATTGGGGGCAGGAGGAGAAGGGGACGACAGAGGATGAGATGGCTGGATGGCATCACTGATTCGATGGATGTGAGTCTGAGTGAACTCTGGGAGTTGATGATGGACAGGGAGGCCTGGTGTGCTGCGATTCATGGGGTCGCAAAGAGTCGGACATGACTGAGTGACTGAACTGAACTGAACTGACGCCATGGAAGTCGGACACACAAATCATCTAAAGCAACATATGACAGATGTACATGCAATTATTGATGGGAATGTTTCTTTACTGCACAACTGTTCATTGCAGTTTTGCACAGTTTATTGAACTGTGAATTACCAAGGGGGGGGAAATCACATTCACACATCATTGCAATGAACTATTTAATATGAACATTTATCTGTTTTCAGTTTTCAGTTTATTCAACTTAAATTCAAAGAACTGAATAATAATCAGTCTAATAATGTTAAGACAGTCAACTTGAAAAGGAAATAATATACTTTGTAAGAATTCCCGTATGCAATTTTTTCCAATTGGTCCCATTTTATTATGAAACTTAACTGTATAATTTTCACTACAAAAAAAAAATACCACCCAGTAGAATACTAAAGGACATCAACAACCACATTCCATCGTGCTCTGATTCAATGCGATAGTAAGGAAGTAAAATAGAAAATTAGTTATAAATTTGTAAATCATAGAAAATACAAGAAGGGAATTTTTGTTGAAATAAATGGGCCAAAAGAGCCCTCATGTCAGCTCTGCTTCTCTTAGAGGAAGGACTGTGATATTGTGATATTGTCATCCTGATGGATAATCTGCCTTAACCAACGACTAATGCTCTTCAGCTATCATTAAAGTAGATTTTAACAAGGCAAAGAAATCTAGTTGCTTATAAGCAACAAGAATACGTATGTATTATCACTAACATGCTCTCTTTGGAAAGGGCTGAATATACAAAGTAAGAATTTTGATTATCTATGTACACTTTGTTTACTATAATGCACACTTTGATTATTTACGTACATTTTCTTCAATTCAGAAGTGAAGTCCCTTCTAGCAATTTTATCAGGTCATGTGTATACATCAAGCATATGATTCCCAGATGGCGCACTGGTAAAGAATCCACTCGCCAATGCAGGAGATGCAGGAGATACAGATTCAATCCCTGTGTGGGGGGAGATCCCCGGTAGAAGGAAATGGCAACCCACTCCAGTATTCTAGCCTGGAAAATCCCATGGACAGAGGAGCCTGACAATCTACAGAACATGGGGTTGCAAATAGTCAGACATGACTGAGCACATACACACAGATATCAAGCATAGATTAAATGATACCTTTTGTAAGATTCCACACAATTTAAAGGAAAACATCTTTTTTTAGCCCTATAGTGAACATAAAATGGTGCCTGCTTCACTTTTGGAAACTGTACACTTTAAAAGAATTATTTTTAAAAATGAATCTTTCTAAATAGTTCATCAGTTTAATCTATGTTACCTGGACATTAGGACCTTGCCGTATCTTGGAAATATGCCTAATTCCATCTGAGGGCATTAGCATATTTTAAGGAAAAAAAAGTATATTCTTGCCAGAGGGAAAAAAAAATAATATAGCCAGATACATAATTCATTTGAAAAATCTTCACATAATCTTTAGCCTGTTTCATTTAAAAATACAACAAAACTCAAGCCTGACACAGCTGTTATATTGTGTTAGTCGCACAGCCCCCTTGGAGGTGTGAGACTCCACATGCTTTGTTGGTTTATTTTATTCCTAGAGCCCATTTGGTGCAAGTCTTTACCTTGTTTCCAAGTAAGGAAATCTGCCAAATTCAGTTCAGATATCCCAAGAAATAATATGTATATACATATATATTGACCCCATCTGCCTGGAAGTGACTAAGATACTTTCTCTCATTGGAGTTTGACAGCATTTTATTCATATTTAAAATCTGTGATTCACTAAGCAGTGGGGCAGGCTTCTGTGGTGGCTCAGTGACTGTCAATGCAGGAGACTTGGTTTCAGTTCCTGGATCAGGAAGATCCCCTGGAGAAGGAAATGGCAACCCACTCCAGTATTCTTGCCTGGGAAATCCCATGGACAGAGGAGCCTGGCAGGTTGTAGTACATGGGGTTGCAAAGAGTCGGACATGACTTAGTGACTAGACAACAACAACAACAAGCCTTGGGGTAGAGCTCTAGCTGATGAAGATCTGCGGAAAGACTTGCAGGTCTGCTGCAACTTTTCTATTCAGAGGCAGTGGTCACAAAAGGTCAAAAGTCATGAGCATGATTTCTCCAGGCAGAGAAGCCCATCTGGGGAAATGCTCACAATGCCTGGATGTCTTAGAGTTTGGGGAAGGGGTGTCAGGGAACAGTTGATGGGCCTTCTTCTGTGCTGCCAGTTTGTTGAGTGACATCAGACCTACCATGAAGGACCTGTCAGGGGTGGATACTCAGGGCCTAAAGAACACTTGTGAGGTGTGTGGGGGAGGCCTCAGAGAGGTCTCTGTGGGATGAGCTGAGAAGTTTCTGGGTGAGATTTCTCAGAGTGGGTACGTGGGAGGTCCCCGTGTGGGGTCAATGTGGGGACTCTTAGTGGGGGGACCTCCACTGGTCGCCTTTCTTCCCCTAAAACAGCAGAAGTGTGAAGGGACTTGCCCCTGGTTGTTTTTTGCTCTTCTGTGTTCCTTCTGTGTCACTTCTCTGGACAAGTGCCTTGGGGGTCCAGCTCCCGCAACACCCAGCCCTCATGTTTTGGTGCCCATGAGAGGACCCAGCAGCAGCCAGACAAGGTCCATGCTGGGGAACTCTGGACTGTCTCCTGAGCTCCAGCGTTGGGAGCAGCATTCTGTAGCCTGGGTCCCAGCCCCTCCCTCAGGCACTGGCTAAGTCCCCACTGCTGTGCTCTCCCTAAAGGATGGGACCCAGAGGCAGGACCTGGCTTCTGGGAGAAACCAGAGCACAAGTAGGCCTGTTCCCAATGATCCCCACACCTTAGGTCCAGGTCCCACATGTTGGGGTCCTGACAGGCATAAGTGCAGGGCCATTCCTGCTGTCTCAAGGATCAGGGGCCTCTCCTGGAGCAGGTCTCTCCATCGCAGGAATGACTGTGACACAGTCATGACAGGAGCTCTAGGGAACTGCTCCTGTCTCCCCACTTTCCCGTGTGGACAGGCCCAAGGAAGTAAGCTGATGGCACCCTTCTACCTACAAGTCACTTTCCACCCAATGGTGACATATCCTGTCTGCTGGCCTCTTCCCTCTCCGGGCTCTGGGGTGAGCAAGGCTGATAGCAGGTGAGACTTCCTATGACCCTTGCATGGTCCCTGGGCCTGTTGAGTCCCACCTCTCCCCTGGAAGCCTCCTTGGGGCACACATGTAGGAGAGGTCACAGACCACGAGTCTGTCCCAAGCTTCCGATCTTGTGAAAGCTGATAATTTATACTTGTGGAGAAGTGAAGCTTCCCTTCCCGGAGGCTCCACTGCCTCTGGGAGCCTGGCCCTCTGTGGAGGAGCTCCACATGTTCTCCCTCTGTCTGGGCTCCGGGAGCTAGAGTAGGGGGAGACTCGGGTGGGGCCACCAGGAGCCACCAGGCTCCTAACTTCTTTCCTCCGGGCCTGTAGGCAGTGATAGAATGCCAGGGCTCTTTGATCACTGCATGTGGGGAAATTAACAAGATGGTACCAATCAGGTTCTCTCACCCCATGCTCTCATGCCCTCTTACCCCATGTTCTATAAACAATGACTTTGCATGGTTATATAATGGCTGAGATCACTTACAGCCCTGCGCATGCACATCATGAGGTACTTGCTTAGTCATGGGCTGCTTTGTGCAGTACACTCATATGAGCTTTACCATGAACACGCTGGCTGCTACTGTACAAGGGCTAGACTAGAGTGACACCGTGGTTATGTTACATGAGGGTGTGTGTGGTACACCAGTATGAGCTTCACTGCAAGCCCTGGATGCTGCTGTACTGGAGCTCCACTGGAGTGGTATCATGGTTATGTTATATCAACTTATGTTATGGCAATGTTACTGTTATGTTATGGCTGCCACTACAGCTGCCAGGAGAGAGGCTGTGTTATGGCTTCCATTCCAGCCAGGAGAGAATAAACGTGTCTGCAGTCCCTATGGCTCCTCGAGTCTTCTTCCAACCTCTTAGCTCAAGCTTTGCCTACCCTGGGTTCAATAAACAGTGTGAACAGCAAAAGAATTGGCACTGTGAGCAGGATCAGCGATACACTGCACACTATGGGCATCTCTGCCACCAGCCTCCTACCTCTCTATCCACCCTAGGGGCACAGTGTCCCACCCCCAGACTGTGAGGTGACTGCACACACAGTGACACTCCTTCCCTCCCCCCAGGGGAGGTGGGTCCTGTGAGCAGGGTTGTCCTCTCCTCCAGGGCAGGGGTGGATGAACCCTCAGGAGCATGCACGCTCCCCACCACACTCCCTCAGAGCTGGGAACGTATGATCTTTGTCCTCACCACAGCTCCAGGGTAAAAGAAGGGCAGAGGGAGGGTGACACTCCTGGCCAATCTCAATCCCAGCTCCTTCCAGGAAAGAAGGGGATTTCAGGGCAGTGTCATCTATCCCCCCATGACATGGGGAAGAGGTTTCTCACACCCTGGACTCAGGGCCAGCACTGCCCCCAAATTCCTCTCTTATTCTGACATGTGAACTTATCTCTGACACTTTCTGGAGCCTGAGGGGAATTTCAGCCTCCGCCAAGCCCTCCCCTGCAGCTGCACAAGTTCAAGGTAGAGAGAGAGATGGAGAGAGGACTGAGCTGGATCCTGAGAAGGAGGAGGTCTTTAGGTTTCGTTCACCTTGGCATGTGCTGAATGCTGTCACTTGTTTCCATAATGCTGGTTTTATGGAAACTGAAGGTGCAGTGAGGGAACCGGGGTGAGGGTGAGCATCCACATTGGGGTCACCCTCCCTCCATGTCCCTGTCCCATCTGGAAGATAAAGCTGGCACCTGGGAAGAGTGGACCCTGATCCCTTTCCTTCCCTCAATGGCATAGACAGGCTACCCCTTCTCATGAGAAACAATAATTATTTCAGGAAGCAATAAAATTTGTGGTAGGAAGAAGCCATTAGCACATGGATGATGTGCTAACATGAGAGAAAAAATTTTTATCTGAATGGTATGCATTTTTTTTTTCTTGGAGAAGAGATTTCCTACCAGGAAAGCTGTGACAAGCCTGTTCTGATTGACCAGAAGAGGTTTATTTCTGAAAAAGACAGTGCCTTGGACAGTGGAGGCTATGGCTGGAGACACTTGTCACTCCTGATCTATGCTGGCAAGCTCTGCCTAGAGGGGGACCTGGCTCCCTAGGTAGGACAGCCCATTTGATGCCCCTGGCACTGGTCCACTCACTGTTTTTAGAACAGCTGTGGCCCATGGGGGTAGCCTGGTGATGGCAGGATGTATCTCCCACCACTCTCCTTTGCTCTTTGTAGGAGGAAAACCTATGGTAGCAGTAACGTGGACCGAATGGGGCCCAGAGTTCTCCTTGGCACCAATGTAACTCCGAGGCATGAGGTCTATAGTGTAACACCATCTTCTCCTTTAGGATCTTTCCAACAGCTGTCATGAGAACCTGAGCCTCAGCAGCCCTGCCCTCCGTTATCAATCTACTTTGGACTGGTTCCTGGGTCTGGTGGCTGCTATAGTGGCTACTGTAGCCTGTAGTGGCTGCTGCAGGCTTGCCTTGTTGCAGGTGCTCTTCTGGTCTTTTGCTTTTATTGGGGAAAATCCACTGCAGAAGCTGCTTAATCCATATTCTGAAGTGGCTTTCTAAAGGAACCTGTCCTTTCTTCAAGGTAAACTGGCGGGACTTGCTTAGTGACTCTGCTGATTCCTTTTTCTGGCCAGAGTGGTTCATCCTGCGGGCCTGGTAGGCCCTCCATTCTGCCAATCTTTTTTTACGCTGTCCTAGTTTGGACCTTCTGTAATTCCCTCTCCCATCAGTGGGGACAAACTTCTTGCTCTGGCACGTACGTTGGGGCTGCCATCTTAGGACTTCCTGCTGCCCCTGGCTGCTCCCTCCAGTTGATGAAGCATCATAGAGCATCTGGGAATTGGTCGTGCCTCCACTGGACAAGGTCTGGGAACAGGACAGGGATTCCTGAGAAGCCAAGTTGTTTGCAGCAATGAACATATCTGAGCGACAGTTTTTGAGAAGCGTGCCAGTGGCCCCAGTTTCACAGTCTTGAAGGAGCATGCCAACGGCCTGGCCTTGAGCCTGTTTCTGCCCATCTGTAAAACCTTGGCACTCAAGCTTACGAAACTGTGCATCAAAGTGTAGATCTAGACTTGAGGCAACAGACTTTGTATTAAATGAGAAGCATTTATTGAATTTTTGAGACTGTGATCTCCTCAAATCCATATTATTACTTTGTGATTTGATCAGCAAACAAGGTTCAAAAGTACTTTTCCAACCAGAGTCCCCCTCTATGGCTTCTTGTTCCATGGGAGATTGGGACCTTTCATCAAGTTCCACTACTGTCACGCTAGAGTAGGAGTCTGGGAAAGCCCATTCCCCAGCTTCCTCCTGTGGCACATTCCTGACCATTGCTGGACTTGGACTGCTCAAAGGCTCCAGACTGCCTTTGTCAGCCCCCATGATACATTCATTGTGCCAGATTCTGCCCACAAAGGTGTACATAGGTGTCTGAGAAGGTGGCTTGTCTCCCTGTCTAGTCAGAGGGACCTCTGAGGGCTTAAGGATGCCACCAGGCAGGGGTCCTCCCATGACTCCCTGGGTTTCCTCGCTGGTCCATGAGGGAGTGGAGAAGGCAGTCACCATAGGGGAAGCTGCCTCAGCTGTTATCATTCTCTTTCCAGCTTGGGGCTGAGGAGGCTTTCCAAAGATCTTTGTAGACTGGGCTTTTGAGTGGTCCCCAGATTCACAAGTAGCTTTCAAGGTGGATCCTGGAAGGGGTATGCGGTGGGCCTTTCTCAAATTCAAGCTAAGTATGAACTTGAAGACCTTGAGGAGTAAGCCCCACATATGCGTCACCCGAAATTTTAGTATATATGCTTCCAACTCCTGTCGGACACAAGGACTCAGGACAAGAGACTCATGGAAGGTGTTCATGGAGGCTTCCCCATTCTGAGAGGAATCTAGATTTTCTGTTTCTTGATAAGTCTTTGACTCTCCAGAAAGGTCTACGATGCGGTTGGCAGCAAGTCTCAAACAATGGACACCCACAGGGATTGGACTCTCTTGAATCTGCTTAGTGTTCATGCCCATAAGGACTCCCAAATCTTCTGGATGCTTCCTGTCTGGGCTCAACTCTCTTTGTGACTCAGGCTTCACTCTTGGAACCGTCACTGTGGTGTTGGCTGAGATCACGTACAGGTCTTTTACAATCTTCCCCACACTTTGTTCTATACCCTGGCAAAGGTCCTTCTCTGGTGGGATCCTTGCTGAGGATCTGGACCTCATCTTCTGTGTGTCCTGGCTGCTTTTGTCTAGAACTGCAGAGGGTATTGAGGGCCCCTTCTTAGCCTGTACCTCACAAAGCTTTGGGAATTCGCCCTGAAGCTGCATAACTTTCTGAGAAGCTTGGATTCTGCAGGGCAGGTCACTCTGTTGCTGCATGAACCTTTTAGAAAGGTGGTGCTCCAGTTTCTCCCAAACCTCAGGCCTGATCAAATCCCCAAAAGGGGTGGCGACAGAGATGTGGGCCTGGGAAGGCCTGCTCTCCTGGGAATGGTTGTGGGTGACTTGACTAAAGACATGCTGATATCTTTTAACCAAAGAGGGTATAATTTTCCTACTTTCTAATTGCTTTATCAAAAAGTGATGTTCCAGGTTTTGAATTGCATTTGGGACAGAAGTTTGTCCCTTACTTTGGACTGTTGCATGAGATACTTCACCGTACCTAATCTGTGGTTTAGAAGAAGATGGTTGGATTGGAAGAGATGGTGAGATATGAGCAGCGGTCTCTAACTGAAACCTAGGTGACGGTTGACATTGGGGCATGATTGGAGTCAAGGGTAGGGGTTGAACCTGGGTCTCCATGTGAGCCCGAGGTGATGGTTGACATTGGGGTATGGTTGTAGACAAGGGTTGGGGTTGGGCCTGGGTCTTAATGTGAGCCCGAGTTTGTGCTTGACAATGGGGCATAGTTGGAGTCAAGGGTAGGGGTCGGGTCTGAATCTCCATGCGAGCCCGAGATGATGGTTGACATTGGGGTATGGTTGTAGACAAGGGTCGGGGTTGGGCCTGGGTCTGAATGTGAGCCCGAGTTTGTGCTTGACAATGGGGCATAGTTGGAGTCAAGGGTAGGGGTTGGACCTTGGTCTTCATGTAAGCCCGAGATGATGGTTGACATTGGGGTATGGTTGTAGACAAGGATTGGGGTTGGGCCTGGGTCTGAATGTGAGCCTGAGTTTGTGCTTGACAATGGGGCATAGTTGGAGTCAAGGGTAGGGGTCGGGTCTGAGTCTCCAAGTAAACCCGAGGTTGTGGCTGATATTGGGGCAGGATTGAAGTCAAGGGTAAGTGTTGGGCCTGGGTCTCCATGTGACCCTGAGGTGGTGGTTGAAACTGGGCCATGGTTGGAATCAAGGGTCTGGGTTGTACCTGGGCCACAGTGGAGGTCAAGGGCCGGGCCAATGACAGTTGTGATGTTGCTTTGGCTGGAATTTGGAGTGGTTTGGTCTTAGAGCATTTGTTAAATAAGATAGGGTGTAACTCTAAAGGGGACCCAGGTACTGTGACAGTAGCCACCAGAGACTCACTGTGCAGAAAAGGGAGACCCCAGAAGAGGTGGCTGCATGTCTTCTGTAGATGGTCCCCCAAAGTGCCAGCATATGGGGCCCTCTCGGGACCAAGCAGTTGTTCTGGTTTGCCTTTTATGATCCAAAAGCTTGCCTCCACCTCCTTTCCTTTCTTCTTCCAAATCTTTAATTCTACTCTCTTGGTGATTAGTATCTCCAGCAGCTTCTGGACATCTGGGTTCACAAAAGAGAGGCTACCAGGCTCCACCTGTCTGTTTGTGAGGTCTCCCCAAAACGAGGCCTCCGCTGGGTGACTGGAAAGGTGTTCTTGCTGGGACTCAAAGTGTGTCACAGTTGAGGAACTCCAGGTTTCTTCAGCCCCCTGCCACCAAGACAGGGCTGAAAGGGGGCAGCTTGAATGGAGTAGGCCTGAGATGGCTGGTCTCCATGGGGAGGGTAGAGATGACCTGTGTGAGACGGTGCCCAATGGGAGTGCCACAGATTCACCCTGACTGAGATTCAGCATGGCGGCTGGTGGCTGTGGGACAGAGGAGGCTGTCGGAGGTGCAGGGCAGGCCACTGCATCAGGAGAGCATGGCGGTGTAGGAGAAACAGCCAGTGGCTGGGGTGAAAGGCTGTCCAGGGGAAGGAAAGGCTCTGGTATTTGAGAAGCACTCAAGGAGGAATCTGAGTGAACAGAAAATGAGGAGGGAACTGAATCTGAAGAAAGGGTGGAGGCCTGAGGTAGAGGCTGCTCAGTCAGAGGAGCCGGGGACACGGTGGGAGCAGTCTCTTCCCTGTGTGGCTGGTGGGCTCCAGCAGGTGCTGCTTTGCTCACCTTCCCAGGGGCATCTTGAGAGGAGAGTTGATGAAAGTTGCCCTTTTCAGGGAACCTCCCCAGGTGTCTGCAGGAGACAGGAGGCACAAGCTGCAGCCAGGAGCCCCTAGGGCCAGGAGGACTGGGCAGGCCAGGCAAGGGTGGGCGCTTGCAGCCCACAGCCTTCCCTGGCCCCTGCTGTCCCTCACACCAGGGTTTTTGCCAAACCCCCACCCTAGGACTCCCTCTCCCAGCTCAGCCCCAGGCTGCCTGTAGCCCTGGGATCCACCCTAGGATCTGGGAGGAATAAGAACCCAGGAGAGAAGGGGAAGAGTCATTACGTTTGCAGAAATGAAGTCAGGTCCCGGACCTCTTCCAATTCTTTCTGGCAATCTCTGCAAGCTGAAAATCAGCAGAGTGGGTTATGGTGGTGAAGGCACCAGCCTAGGGGTCTTAAAGGAGGCTGACCCCTCCTTTAAAGGGACACCACTGGGAGACTGGAGTCCAGGCAGCAGGGTCCAAGGCTGTCTAAGGGTCCGTGACAGTGATGGTGAACCTCAGGAAAGGGTTTATCATTGACAAAGTGCTTCCACATCCATTGCCTCCTGCTGCCCTCACAACCCCTCAGTGGAGGAGAATGGGCAGGGGTCACCTCACAGATGAATCTGAGCAAAGTTAACATGTCCACACTTGGACCTGGAGGTCCCACCTCCCAATCCAGGTGCTATTGGTCCAACGCAGCCCACACAGCCCTGCTGGGCCACACCCATTTTCAGGACCCTCACAGCTTCATTCTGCACATGGAATCTGGGAAGGATCTGTGTTCTGCTCTGCTCCTCAGGAGCTCCATGGGGGTTCTGTTTCCTGAGGGGCAGGCCCGGCCACTGGTCTCCTCAGAACCCATTGAGCTGGGCCCTCAGGGCCAGAGAGGGTGGGGGCTAACACCCAGGGCACACAGGGCTGAATGGCATAACCTACCTTTCACAGCTGCATTTTTCTTCCGACTCCTCCTTCTTCTCCTTGGCTCAGTTTGAGGCTGAGAGACAGAAAAAGTGAGGACCTGGGACCCCATTCTCACTTTCCCCTTTCTAGACCAGCATCAGACACTCAGTGTCCATACATAATGTGACTTTATACATTTAACTAGCAGAGTTTGTGTTTTTTCTTTGTGTTTGTGGGTTTTTTGTTTTTTGTTTTTTCTTTCCTTTTACTCATTTTTAAAGGGAATAAGAATAATTTTTTTGAAGAACATAAAGAAGGATTTTCAATGTGAGATTCACCGTGGTTCCTTTGTCACTGTTCCTCTACTCAAGAAACACGCATTCTCAGACCCACTGGTGAATTTGAGCTCCATCAGGTAGGTCTCTGCTTCCCAAGTCCAGGGCCCTACTCCAGCCCCCTCTCTGAGGCTCTCAGGGCCTCGGCACTGCCCTCAGATCAGCCCTCATCTAAGATATCTGTTCATGGGGGATAAACTGGTGCTCAGGAGTCTGTCTTCTGGCTTAGAGTAAACTCAGTATCCAATCCTCAGCCCCTGGTCGCTGTGTTTGGGACTTGCCCTGGATCCCTCTACCACACCTGCGCAACTGGTCTGAGACCTTTTAGCTAGAAATCCTAGTGTTCACTGTATCCCCTTCCCAGCCTGGTTTGTCCCTAGAGGGATGATGTTGTATACTTCCTAGAGAATAGATGTCATATTCTTTCCCATCTCAGGGGTCTCTCTAATTGATTCAGAAAAGTGAAAATAATAATAGAAGAGAGATAACCATGTGCTTGTGAAGCTGTGCCAAGGGTTCCTTACCTTTATGTCTCCATGTTTCCTGGGAGGTGGAAAGGATGGATTATTTTCCAGATAGGGAAGGAACAGGAAAAAGAGCCCCAGTCCAAATAGAAAGGCAAGGATGGTATCAGTCACCCAGTAAGTGGAACAGGAGTTCAGCCAAATATCAAAAGTGCTTTTCAGAGAAAAGAGAAAATTCTCCATCATCTATATCACACTGCTGCCCTCAGGCAACTGAGCACAGGGTGTCCACTTGAGGACTTAAGTCCTAGGCCCACATCATAGAGCTGTGGTCTGGTCACAAAGGGCTCCTGAAGGTGAGGAGGGAGTGAGAGAGGAGGAGGCTGGATACTGGTCCCTCCCCAAACATTGAGCCTTTCAGCTTTATTCATCTGCCTTCTCTGAGCCTTCCCATCCTACCTTCTCATCCTGTTAGGCAGAGATTTTAGTCAAGTGTCAGTTCATCCCATCTGGAACTCAGACAGGGTTCCCAGATATTTTTACTCTCAGGATGCCCTTGTTTGTAACTCCAAATTTTCCACATGGTAATATTAGTGCTTTGCATCAACCCAGACATAGAACTTAAATTTCTATCATACTTCTTTCAGTTCAGGCCAGTTCAGTCGCTCAGTCATGTCCAACTTTTGTGACCCCATGGACTGCAGCATGCCAGACTTCCCTGCCCATCACCAACTTCTGGAGCTTGCTCAAACTCATGTCCATCGAGTTGGTTATGCCATCCAACCATCTCATCCTCTGTTGTCCCCTTCTCCTCCTGCCTTCAATCTTTCCAAGCATCAGGGTCTTTTCAAATGAGTCAGTTCTTTGCATCAGGTAGCCAAAGTATTGGAGCTTCAGCTTCAGCATCAGTCCTTCCAATGACTACTCAGGACTGATTTCCTTTAGGATTGACTGGTTGGATCTCCCTGCAGTCCAAGGACTCTCAAGAGTCTTCTCCAACAACACAGTTCAAAAGCATCAATTCTTCAGCACTCAGCTTTCTTTATATTTATAGTCCAACTCTCACATCCATACATGACTACTGGAAAAATCATAGCTTTGACTAGACAGACCTTTGTCAGTACTTTTTAATATGCTGTCTAGTTTGGTGATAATTTTTCTTCCAAGAAGTAAAAGTATTTTAATTTCATGGCTGCAGTCACCATAAGGGTGGTGTCATCTGCATATCTGAGGTTATTGATATTTCTCCCTGCAATCTTGATTCCAGCTTGTGCTTCATCCAGCTCAGCATTTCACATGATGTACTCTGCATATAAGTTAAATAAGCAGGGTGACAATATACAGCCTTGACGTACTCCTTTCCCAATTTGGAACCAGTCTGTTGTTCCATGTCTGGTTCTAACTATTGCTTCTTGACCTGCATACAGATTTCTCAGGGGGCAGGTCAGGCGGTCTGGTATTCCTATCTCTTGAAGAATTTTCCCCAGTTTGTTGTGATCCACACAGTTAAAGGTTTTGGCATAGTCAATAAAGCAGAAATAGATGTTTTTCTGGAACTCTCTTGCTTTTTCCATGATCCAGTGGATGTTGGCAATTTGATCTCTGGTTCCTTTGCCTTTCCTAAATCCAGCTTGAACATCTGGAAGTTCACAGTTCATGTGCTGTTGAAGCCTGGCTTGGAGAATTTTGAGCATTACTTTGCTAGTGTGTGAGATGAGTGCAATTGTGTGGTAGTTTGAACATTCTTTGGCATTGCCTTTCCTTGGGTTTGGTCTTATGGACTCTGTGGGAGAGGGAGAGGGTGGGAAGATTTGGGAGAATGGCATTGAAACGTGTATAATACCATATATGAAACGAGGCACCAGTCCAGGTTCGATGCACGATACTGGATGCTTGGGGCTGGTGCACTGGGACGACCCAGAGGGATGGTATGGGGAGGGAGGAGGGAGGAGGGTTCAGGATGGGGAACACATGTATACCTGTGGCAGATTCATTTCGATATTTGGCAAAACTAATACAATATTGTAAAGTTTAAAAATAAAATTAAAAAAAAAAAAAGAAAACTGACCTTTTCCAGTCCTGTGGCCACTGCTGAGTTTTCCAAATATGCTGGCATATTGAGTGCAGCACTTTCACAGCATCATCTTTCAGGATTTGAAATAGCTCAACTGGAATTCCATCATCTCCACTAACTTTCTTCATAGCGATGCTTCCTAAGGCCCACTTGACTTCGAATTCCAGGATATCTGGCTCTAGGTGAGTGATCACACCATTGTGGTTATCTGGGTCATGAAGATCTTTTTTGTATAGTTCTTCTGTGTATTCTGGCCACCTCTTCTTAATATCTTCTACTTCTGGTATCCATTTCTGGTATGGATCTAAATCATACTTCTTCAGCCGTGTGAATTTTGAAAACATTAAATTTTTTTTAATCTTCACTATATTCAGCCACAGGAACTTAAAAATTAAACCAAAAAAATACTTGAAATTTACAAAGCTATGAAGTATAAAATAAATTAAAATAGTTAAGCTTTCAAATAAATTTTTCATACATTTCCAACATCCTTATTTCTAAAATTAATAAAGTCCACAAAAACTTTTGGAACATTCTCTACTGATATACACGTGCTGCTGCTAAGTCGCTTCAGTCGTGTCCGACTCTGTGTGACCCCATAGACGGCAGCCCACCAGGCTCCCCCATCCCTGGGTTTCTCCAGGCAAGAACACTGGAGTGGATTGCCATTTCCTTCTTCAAGATTTTTAAAACACACACATATAAACCTGGCAGTCTTCATCAAAGTGAAAGTGAAAGTGAAGTCGCTCAGTCGTGTCCGACTCTTTGCGACCCATGGACTGTAGCCCACCAAGCTCCTCTGTCCATGGGATTCTCCAGGCAAGAATACTGGAGTGGGTTGCCATTTCCTTCTCCAGGGGATCTTCCTGACCCAGGGATCGAACCCAGGTCTCCCACATTGCAGGCAGATGCTTTAACCTCTGGGCCACCAGGGAAGCCCTTAAGGACATACACATATCCTTTAATAAATCAAGCTATCATTTTCTTTTTTCTAATAATTTTCTTTACTTGCTTATTCATTTTTGTCTGTGCTGAGTCTTTGTTCCTGCGTGGGCTTTTCTCTAGCTGCAGCAGGTAGGGGCCGCTCTCTAGTTGCATTGCACAGGTGTCTCATTGTGGTGGCTTCTCTTGTGGTGGAGCACAGGCTGTAGGGCACTCAGGTTTCAGTTTCATTGTGTGGGCTCAGTAGTCATGGTTCCTGGGCTCTAGAGAACAGGGTTAATAGGTTGTCATGGGCTTAGTTGATCCATGGTATGTGGGATCTTCCTGGAGCAGGGATCGAATCTGTATCCCATGCACTGGTAGGCAGATTCTTTACCAGAGCTATCAGGGAAGCCTAATCCAGCATTTTCAAATCTAAGAATCAACCTTCTTTTTTTCTTTTTCAGTTCAAAAAGCTTTCTTCAGTAGTATTTATAAGTAGGACTGCTAGCTTCGAATTCTCCAGCTCTTTTTTATCTGGGAATATTTGTATTTTTCCTTCTTTTTTTGAAGGATAGATTTTCTAGACATGCCATCCTAGGTTGACAATATTTTTCTTTCAGCTCTTTGAATATGTCATCACACAGCCTTCCCTCTACTCTTTCTGATTGTCAGTGTTTAATTTTACTGTGGTTCTCTTGTATATGGAGAACAGTTTTTCTCTTGCTCCAAGAGTTTACCTTGGTTTTTCCACACTTTGACCAGGATGTGTCTTAGATGTATCTTTTTGCTTTCATTTTACTAGACATAAACATTGAGTCTGTAGATTAATGTTTTCCATCAGATTTGGTAAGACTTCAGTCATGTCTCCAAGTATTTTTTCTTCTTCCTCTTTCTCTCCCTGCTTTTTGAGATTGTTTCCATGTTTGCTAGTGTGCTTAATGGGTCCCATAGCTCATTTTTCCTCAATCTTTTCTCTTTGTTTTTTACATTGATTTCTATTAATCCATCTTCAAATTTATGGATTCTTTATTCTACCATCTCAAATGCACTGTTGAACCCCTAGTCAATTTTCCATTTCAATTATTTTGTAGTTTTGAATTCCAGAATTTATATTTGTTTCCTTTTTTTATAATTTGTAGTTCCTCATTGAGTTACTCTATTTGTTGACTTTATCATGTGCTCAGTCATGCCTGACTCTTGGCAACACCATGGAGTGTAGCCCACCAGGTTCCTCCATCCATGAGATTTCCCAAGCGAGAACACTGAAGTCGGGATGCCATTTCCTACTACAGGGAATCTTTTTGACTCAGGGATCAAACCCACGTCTACTACATTGGCAGATGGATTCTTTACCACTGAGCACCAGGGAAGCCATAGTGGTGGCTGCACATGTTATTAAATACACATGTTATAAACCACACACACATATTGTCCCAATATCAGTCTCCTAGCTTTAATAGTGTCTTATTGTTACATAAAATGTAACCAATTAGGAAAACTAGATGAAGATTACCTGGGGCCTTTCGGTCCTAATTTTGCAACTTCCTGTCTATCTACAATTATTCCAAAACAAATCATTAAAAAATACTGTGCTCGAATAAGAAAAAAATCTATATAGAAGCATGGGTTTTTTTTTTTGTTTTTTTTTTTTTTGAGAGTGCTCAACCATTCAAGACAACTTCAACTTTGAGGCAGTCATTTTATCATTGGTAACATAATGCAACTGAAAGTGGGGTCCAGCTCCATTCAAAAGCCAATAAAGGTGCAACATGAGTGTGAAGGAAAGTTTGCTCTGTTTTGGATGCCAGCAACCAGGGTGGGGGTTGGGGGAGAGGGGTAGGAGAAGGTGGACTCCTGTCTGAAGGCTGGCATCCCCACCCACAGACAACCTGTAGACAACAGCTTTCATAGACAGAGGCAGGGGGCTACAAGCAGAAGCAGCACAGTCAGCTCTGACAGTCATCTTCAAATTTGTCATGTGGTTGTCTGACCAGAGTCATCTTGATTATTTTAAGAGCAGTTAATCTTCAGTTACAGCATCAGTTTGTTCCCGTTTCCTTCAGGCCAATTCTTGGAAATGTGGCAGCTTATGTAATGGCCACAGTCTGGTCATCATGTAGCTGACTTCTTCTACCTGGTAGTGGTTTCAGTATTTATAAGACAGCTCACAGGATATGGCTCAGAGTATTATCTATGGCCCTTGAGAAGAAACTAAAGGTCCTTGACTGACTATAGTTACTGACTATAGTTAATTTGGATTAGTTTTTATAACTATAACTATAGTTATTTTGGATCCTTTTTTTTTTATTACTTTCCTTTGTTTCTGCATTTTCTCACTTCTCTGATTAAACTTATTATTTAGCTCAAGCTTTTTTTTTTTTTTACAGAAAAAAAAATGCAGGTGGAGGACATGAGGCCTTGCTCAAGCTCAATAATAACAGAATATATATATATATATATATATATATATATATATATATATATATATATATATAAGGGGACTTCCATGGTGGTCGAGTGGTTAAGAATTTACCTTGCAATGCAGGGACTTGGGGTCAACCCCTGGCTGGGTATCTAAGATCCCTCATGCGAGGAGCAATTAAACCTGTGCTCCACAACTACTGAGCCCTCGTACCACAGCTAGAGTCCATGTACCATAATGAAAGATCCTGCATGATGTAACAGGGATCTTGTGTGCCACAACTAAGACCCAATAAAGCCAAATAAATAAATACTTTTAAATAATTATACCAGGAGACTATACCTTAATTTAATTTAAGGTATAAATTATACCTTAAGGTATAAATTTAAGGTATAATGTGGAAATTTAATGTAATTTTTGAAGCACTGTATTAGAAACATTGTGTGTGTGTGTGTGTTAGTTGCTCAGTCGTATCAAACTCTTTGCAACCCCATAGACCATAGCCCACCAGGCCCCTCTGCCCATGGGATTCTCCAGGCAAGAACACTGGAGTGCGTTGCCATTTCCTTCTCCAAAAGGAACTATAGAAAGAAAGAAAGTGAAGTCGCTCAGTCGTGTCCGACTCTTTGCAACCCCATGGACTGTATGTAGCATACCAGGCTCCTCCATCCATGGAATTCTCCAGGCAAGAGTACCGGAGTGGGTTGCCATTTCCTTCTCCATTAGAAACATTATTTTCTGCTAAATAATATTTGCTACCGTTGACAAGGTTAACCACAGGTAGATAAGTTTAGTAATCGATGAATAACATTAAGATAGAAAGGCAGTCTCTTAAGATACCTGCTATCATACTATATGGACTTTTTCATTAATTAGACAACTTTGTAGAGCTCTGATGTCAAGGTAAGTGAAAAGTTCAAAGCTGCTGAAACCTAATGAGGATTGCAAAAGGTCACACAATAAATTGTGGCAAACTGATTAAACAATGTAAATAAAGAATTACAGAGCTGGTATAGAATTGAAAGACTTCACAGAGCACCAGGTTGAGCTCCCTGTGCCTACAGAACAACTTCCCACTGGCTATGTTACACATGGTAGTGTAAATACGTCAGTGCTACTCTCCCAATATGCCCCACCCTCTCCTTACCCCACTGTGTCCAAAGTCTGTTCTCTGTGTCTCATCTCTATTCCAGCCCCTCATATAGGTTCATCAGTACAATTTTTCTACGTTATATATTCCATATATATGTGCTAACATGTGAAATTTGTTTTGCTCTGTTTGACTTACTTCACTCTGTATAACAGAAGCCAACATAATATTGTAAAGCAATTATCCTCCAACTAAAAATAAATATAAAATAAGAATTTAAAGACTTCTTAACAACATATTATTTGAGAGACTCTGTGATGTTTCCAAACTTGCTCAGGACTGGGGACCAGGCCAAATCCAGACTATTTGGCCCCTGAAATGTGATCGTCCCTAAGAGCCATGCTCTGTTGCTTTCTTGCACACACTCCTCTCCTCATAAGTTGTCTTCAAAGCACTGTGAAGCTTTAGCCATATTTCAGGGCACAGAGAGCCTGGCTTGAACTGAGAGCATCTCTCCTACACATGCATTTGAGGGCAGGCAGGCCCCTGCTCATTTCTGAATAATCTGCCTTCAATGAGCCCTATTATAGTTAACAAGCTTCTCTGTAGCTTAAAATACTTCAGAAAGAAGAAAGAAAAATATTTCTGAAAGTACCTAATTAGCGCTATCCCAATCACATGTTTTTTACCATCAGCCTTTATGATTCCAGGCTTTTATAACCCAAATTATTCTGACACATTTTTAGGGAGAAAGGAAATATTTTTTCCTACCTTAATCATACTACTTAAGTCATCGTAGTTTCATATTATTGAATGTACAAGATCAAAAACATTCACATATTCATAATCACATTTCGGAAGATTTACTTTAAAAATGCTCTTTAAATGCAAGCTCACTATCAAAGTCACAAGAATACCTTCTGCAATAGGGATGTTAATGTGATTATTATTTCTCTGTAAAATCAAATACGATATTGAGCAAGTGGTAGGCATTCAGTGTGACCGCTCCAAGACCACGCATGGTGGTGATAATGCCCCTGGGATAGGAGTGCTGGCCAAGTCCTTGGTCTCTGAGTGAGTTTTCTCACTCTGGGCCAGAAGAGGCCCTGACAGGGGTGGGGCTCAGGCCCAGGACCCTGGCAGTCTCACTGGGGCCTGAGCAGTCTGGGGGAGCCACTTTCCATGTTCCGCTCTGATCCCCACAACTCCACCAGAGTCCCTCTCCCTCCCTGCTGACCCCCTTGCTGTGAGAAGGCCCCTCTGGGTGTGGGAGCCTCTCTTCCTCCCCAGCACCACTCAGGGGCACCGATCCCGTCTTGCTTCCACTTTTATTCCCCCTCTTTCCCCGCCATGTCCTAGCTGGTTGTGCAGGGATTCCTCCCACTCCCTTAGGTGCTTGAGGTCCCCACTCTAGCCCCTAATAGGTGCTCTGTGAGAATTGCTCCGATGCATTCATGTTGTAGTTGTGAGGAGACACAAACTCCACATCCTCCTACTCTGCCATCTTCTATTTGGAGTGAAATGAGGCTGGTTTTTTCTTTAAAGATATAATTCATACTAAAACTTGCACTGACACAGTAAACTAAAAGTAACTTGAGGAGAGGGTTTATTATTTGACTAATTAAATCAACCATTTTAACTTGTTAAATGGCTTCAAGTACATTCACAGTGTTGGGTGCTACTGCTGCTGCTAAGTCGCTTCAGTCGTGTCTGACTCTGTGCGACCCCATAGACGGCAGCCCATCAGGCTCCACCGTCCCTGGGATTCTCCAGGCAAGAACACTGGAGTGGGTTGCCATTTCCTTCTCCAATGTATGAAAGTGAAAAGTGAAAGTGAACTCACTCAGTCGTGCCTGACTCTTAGCGACCCCATGGACTGCAACCTACCAGGCTCCTCCGTCCATGGGATTTTCCAGGCAAGAGTACTGGAGTGGGGTGCCATTGCCTTCTCCTCACAGTGTTGTGTAATCCTTACTTTTTTCTAGTTCAAAACCATTTTTATTGCCTTAGAGGAAACCTGCTCATGGAGCAGTTACACTCTGTTCCTTCTTTCACCTAACATCTGGGCAATCACCAATCTGTTTTCTGTCTGTGCAAATACATCTATTTGGATATTTCATATATCAATAAATGTAATTATATAGTATGTGACTGTTTATGTCTGACTTCTTTCCCAGCATAATTTTCAGTGTTCATGCATATTACAGGATAAATCAGTACCTCATTTCTTTTTTCTTCCTATCTTTCAGTTCAGTTCAGTTCAGTTGCTCAGTTGTGTCCGACTCTTTGTGACCCCATGAATTACAGCACGCCAGGCCTCCCTGTCCATCACCAACTCCCGGAGTACACTCAAATTCATGTCCATCGAGTCAGTGATACCATCCAGCCATCTCATCCTCTGTCGTCCCCTTCTCTTCCTGCCCCCAATCCCTCCCAGCATCAGAGTCTTTTCCAATGAGTCAACTCTTCGCATGAGGTGGCCAAAGTACTGGAGTTTCAGCTTTACCATCATTCCTTCCAAAGAAATCCCAGGGCTGATCTCCTTAATAATGGACTTGTTGTGAGGTATAACAGACAAATAAATATATATATCTAAGACACACAACTTGATGTTTTGATGTACACATACATTTTTAAAATAATTGTCACAATCAAGCCAATTAATCTCATTTCTTTTATTTTCTTTATTTTTGGTGCAAACATTTAAGATCTACTGTCTTAGAAAATTATAAGTATACGATACAGTATTGTTTACCATTCATTGTACCATTTTCTTTATTTTTGGTGCAAACATTTAAGATCTACTGTCTTAGAAAATTATAAGTATACGATTTTCTTTATTTTTGGTGCAAACATTTAAGATCTACTGTCTTAGAAAATTATAAGTATACGATACAGTATTGTTTACCATTCATTGTACAATAGATTTTTAGAACCTATTCTTTTTTTCTAAAACTTTGTACTTCTTGATCAATACCTGCCCATATTGCCACCCCCTATCTCCTGTCAACTACCATCCTGCACTCCACTTCTATGACTGTTTTGTATTCCATATTAAAGTGATATCATGCCACCTGACCTGCCTCTTGAGAAATCTGTATGCAGTTCAGGAAGCAACAGTTAGAATTGGACATGGAACAACAGACTGGTTCCAAATAGGAAAAGGAGTATGTCAAGGCTGTCTATTGTCACCCTGCTTATTTAACTTATATGCAGAGTACATTATGAGAAACGCTGGACTTGAAGAAACACAAGCTGGAATCAAGATTGCCCAGAGAAATATCAGTAACCTCAGATATGCAGATGACACCACCCTTATGGCAGAAAGTGAAGAGGAACTAAAAAGCCTCTTGATGAAAGTAAAAGTGGAGAGTGAAAAAGTTGGCTTAAAGCTCAACATTCAGAAAACGAAGATCATGGCATCCGGTCCCATCACTTCATGGGATTGGAAAGTGTCAGACTTTATTTTTTGGGGCCCCAAAATCACTGCAGATGGTGACTGCAGCCATGAAATTAAAAGACGCTTACTCCTTGGAAGGAAAGTTATGACCAACCTAGATAGCATATCGAAAAGCAGAGACATTACTTTGCCAACAAAGTTCCCTCTAGTCAAGGCTATGGTTTTTCCAGTGGTCATGTATGGATGTGAGAGTTGGACTGTGAAGAAGGCTGAGCGCCAAAGAATTGATGCTTTTGAACTGTGGTGTTGGAAAAGACTCTTGAGAGTCCCTTGGACTGCAAGGAGATCCAACCAGTCCATTCTGAAGGAGATCAGCCCTGGGATTTCTTTGGAAGGAATGATGCTGAAGCTGAAACTCCAATACTTTGGCCACCTCATGCGAAGAGTTGACTCACTGGAAAAGACTCTGATGCTGGGAGGGATTGGGGGCAGGAGGAGAAGGGGATGACAGAGGATGAGATGGCTGGATGGCATCACTGACTCGATGGACGTGAGTCTGAGTGAACTCCGGGAGTTGGTGATGGACAGGGAGGCCTGGCGTGCTGCAATTCATGGGATCACAAAGAGTCGGACACGACTGAGTGACTGAACTGATGCAGTATTTGTATTTGTCTTTCTGTATCTGGCTTATTTCACTTAATATAATCTGTGTCAGTTTCATCCATGCTGTCACAAATAACAGGATTTTCTTCTTTTTAAAGCAGGGTTTCCCACCCCCAGGCCACAAACCAGACAGTCTGTGGCCTGTTAGGAACAAGTCACATAGCAGGAGGTAAGTGGCAGGTGAGTGAGAGAAACTTTATCAGTATTTACAGCTGCTGCTTATTGTTCACATTACTGCCTGAGCTCTGCCTCCTGTCAGACCAGTGGCGGCATTAGATTCCCATAGGAGCGAGAACCCTACTGTGAACTGCACATGCGAGGGATCTACATCGCATGCTCCTTATGAGAAGCCAATACCTGATGATCCGAGGTGGTGATGCTAGTGCTGGGGAGCAGCTACAAACACAGACTATCATTAGCAGAGAGGTTTGACTGCACAGAGGCCATAATAAATCGCTTGCAGACTCATGCCAAAACCCTATTAGTGAGCAGCAAGAGACAATTAAGCTGTGGCAAATGAGTTGATGTACTTCAGTTATACAGCTGCATCTGGTGGCAGGTTTAAGTCAGAATCCGACACTGATTTTAGTTCATGTGGATCCCACCTATTATTTTATTTACCACTTCTGTCCATGCCTCTTTCCCACACTCCGCACTTGTCTCAGTCACAGTTTTTTTTTTTCCAGATAAGCCCTGAAGCTAACCCTAGCCAAAATGAGAAAAAAACAAACAAACAAACAAATTTTCTGGGGAGTTTCTTTGAAGGGGGAAGATCCAATGATGAAACGGCAGAAGAGAATAGAATTGCCAACAAAAAGAAAGCTACATTTAAAAGAAAATACCAAGAGTCCTACTTAAATTACAGGTTCATTGCAACAGGCAGTCCAAATTCTTCAAGCCTGCTTTGTATAATATATAGTGGCCAGCCATCCAAAGAAGCTATGAAACCCTCAAAATTGCTTTGCCACATGCAGACTGAGTACTCTGCATTAAAAGACAAGCCTTTGCAATTTTTCAAAAGAAAAAAAAATGTGAGCATGAAGAACAGAAGCAATTATCGAAGGCCATCACTTCATCAAATGTGTCTGCACTGAGAGCATCATTCTTAGTGGCTAAAGCTATGAGGCCCTTTACTACTGGTGAAGAATTGATCATACCTGCTGCTAAGGACATTTGTCATGAACTTTGAGGAGAGGCTGCAGTTCAAAACGTGGCACATATTCTTCTTCGTTTAGCACCATAACTAGATGAATTGATGAAATAGCAGAGGATATTGAGGTACAGTTGTTAGAGAGAGTTAATGAGTCACTGTGGTATACAATCCAGGTTAACAAGTCTACCGATATTAACAAATAGGCAAGAACATTTGTTTTTGCACAGTTTCTCAGGAAAATGTGCAACAGAATATGCTATGTGCCCTTTAGTTACAAATGAACACCACAGCTGCAGAACTATTCAAGTCTCTGATTGATTATGTATTAGGAAAACTGAATTGGTCATTTTCTGTCTGTATTTGCACAAACAGATGGAGTAGAAAATGGCAACCCACTCCAATATTCTTGCCTGGGAATCCCATGGATAGAGAAGCCTGGCAGGCTATGGGCCATGGGATTGCAAAGAGCTGGACACAACTGACCAACTAAGCACTCATGTATGCAGCCACAGACAGAGTGGCTGCCATGACTGGATGGCAAAAAGGTCACTTCTTAATGTGACCCTATGCATTGTGTCATGCATAAAGAAATACTGTCTAGCTGAAAAATGTCACCTGAACTTAACAATGTTTTTCAGGATGTGATTAAAATTATCAACCATATTAAAATACATGCTCTTAACTCACATCACACACCTCTGTGAGGAGATGGACACAGAGCACACACGTGTTCTCTTAAACACAAATGTGAGGTCGTTTTCTAAAGGTATATCACTGGCTAGAGTTTTTGAGTTATGAGAGCTTCTCGAAATAATTCTTTTAGAAAAAATGGTCACCACTGGCAGCATGTTTCACTGACACAGAATGGACCACAAAACTTGCTCACTTGTGTGACATATTCAACCTGCTCAATGAACTCAATCTGTCCCTTCAGGGGAGCATGACAACTTGTTCAAGTCAGCAGATAAAGTGGCTGCATTCAAAGTTAAACAGCAGTTATGGGGGTGAAAAGTTTGGGTTTTTTTTTTTTTTTAATATGTTTCAAACATTAGCAGAGATTTTGAAAGAGATTGAGCAAGAGCTTCTTTCTCCCAAATGGTGCATGATCACCTATCTCAGCTTTCAAAAGGGTTTGAGCATTATTTCCCAAACACAGATGATCCCCAAACTGGGAAGGAATGGATCTGCAGCCCATTTGTGAATAAACCAGGTGAATTGACTTTGGCCATGCTAGGAGAAGATTAGTTGCTTGAGATCACAAATGACAGTGGCCTTAAAAGTATGTTTGGGGCAGTTAAGGGCTCTGGCCAGCATGTGGGGATGAGAGGATCCCTGAGCCAATCAGGTCTCTGCTTCTCTGGGGGCACAGTGTGGATGATGGCCTGTAGGGCCCCAGGTGTGCAGGTGGTGAGCTTAGGTGGCAGCAGCTCATCGGAGCACCTGGACACATTGGGGAAGGACAAGGTAGTGGTCTTCCTGAAGGGGATGCCAGAGCAGCCCCAGTGCCGCTTCAGCAATGCCATGGTACAGATCCCACAACCTACAATGTGCTAAACAACCCCCAGCTCCCACAAGGCATTAAAGACTATTCTAACCAGCCCCCTATCCCACAAGTGTACCTCAACTGCAAGTTCATGGGGGAGGTGGTGACATTCTTCTGCAGATGCACCAGAACCAGGGAGCTGGTGGAAGAACTGAAAAAGCTGGGGATCTGCTCTGCCCTCTTAGATGAAACAGAAGACCAGGACTCAAAGTGAGGGTGACTGAGCCAGGAGCCACTGGTTTCAGAATCACACTGCCAGAGAAGCCTTACCAATTCTGGTTTTCACTCTTCAGATGACTCCTTGCACTGATACCTCCAGTGTATAAGCAACAGGGTGATTTTAGTGATTTATCATGAATGTAATTGTAACCACTGGACTGTCATAATCAATGTTGTATTATAAGATTGCTGTTAACAAAATTCCTTCTTATGTTGTTCTTTGCTCTTTGCCTGATTCAGGAGTAAACCTAGGAGCTTTTGAATCATCGTCATTGTTTGGGAGTCCTCTGCAAGTATGTCAGTCTGCAAAGATAATTTATACCCTCTCCCCAGTTTTTTGTAACTTGTTCTGTTAAGAAAAATAATGGACAAGGAAGACAATGAGATAACTGGGGTGCTTTTTTTTTAAATAAACTTCCAACCCAGAGGGGGGAAAAACTATGTTTGAGACAACTTCAAATCTCTATACATTTTGGATTAAAGTCAAGGCAGAATATACTGAGATTGCCACAAAAGCACTGAAAAGTCTGCTTCCATTTCCAACATCCTATCTTTGTGACTCAGGGCTTTCTGCAGTGACAGCGACCAAAACAAGATCGTGCAGTAGACTGGACATAAGCAACACACTTTCAGGTGTCTCTGTCTCCCATCACCCCCAGATAGGATCATCTAGCTGCAGGAAAACAAGCTCAGGTCTCCCACTGATTCTACGTTATGGTGAGTTGTATAATTATTTCATCATATATCATAATGTAATCATAGAAATAAAGTGCATAGTAAATGTAATGTGTTTAAATCATCCTGAAACCAACCCCCACTCAGCCTGTGAAAAAACTGTCTTCCACAAAATTGGTGCCAAAAAGATTGGGCACTGCTGTTTTAAAGGTTGAATAATATTCCACTGTGTACAGGCATACCTTGGAGATATTGCAGGTGTGGTTTCAGACAACAAAAATATAGTGAATATTGCGACAAAACATTCCACATGAATTTTTGGGTTCCCCAGTGCATATTAAAGAAATGTTTATACAATATTGTAGTCTGTTAATATGCAATAGACTTATATCTGAAAAACCAATATACATACCATAATTTTAAAAAAACAGCTCTTAGTTTCAGTAGTCTTTCCTTTTGTATTTTTAGTCCTTTTTTTTTTTTCATTTATAGCTGCCCTAATTTTTATTTCTTTCTTTCTGATAACATTCAACTTATATTCATTGTTTAGTTCCTTGATGTTCTTAGTTGTTGTAAGGTTGCTTATTTGAGAGCTTTCTTTTTTCTTAATGTATACTATTATCATTATAATCTTGCTTTCTAGAACTTCTCATAAGTTTTAGTATGTTGTATTTCATTTTTATTTGTCTCAAAATATCTTCCCTATTTCCTTTTGATTTCTCTTTTAACCCTTTTGTCATTCAGGAACATGTTTTCTTAATCTCCATATATCTGTGATGAGCTTCCCTAGTGGTTCAGCAGTAAAGAATCCACCTATAATGTACAAGACATGGATTTGATTCCTGGGTCAGGAATATCCCCTTGAGAAGGAAATGGCAACTCACTCCAGTTATTATTGCCTGAGAAATCTCATGAACAGAGGAGCCTGCCAGGCTACAGTTCATGGGGTCACAAGTGTTGGACATGACTTAGCAACTAAACAACAAAAACATTTGTGATATGTCTGGCTTTCCTACTGTTATGGACTGTCATATCATTGTGGTTGGAAAAGAAAGTTAGAGTAATTTCAATTATATTAAATTTGTTAAGACTTGTTTTGTGACCTAACACATTAACTATCATGGTGAGCATTCCATGTATGCTTGAGAAGAATGTGTATTCCAGGGGTATTGGATAAAATGTTCTGCATATTTCTGTTAGGTTCATCTGATCTGATGTGTAGTTTAAGTCCAATATTTCTCTATTGATTTTCTTTGGGGATGTTCTCTCCATTGTTGAAAGTTGGGTATTGAAGTCCCACGGTATTATATTGCTGCCTATTTCCTGCTTCAAGTCAGGAAATAATATTTGTTTTCTATATTTAGGGTACTCTGATGTTGGATGAATAAAAATTTATAATTCTATTAATATATCCTCTTTGTAAATTTATTCTTTATCATTATGTAATGTGGGAAATTCTGAAAGAGATGGGAATACCAGACCACCTGTCCTGCCTCTTGAGAAACCTATATGCAGGTCAGGAAGCAACAGTTAGAACTGGACATGGAACAACAGACTGGTTCCAAATAGGAAAAGGAGTACGTCAAGGCTGTCTATTGTCACCCTGCTTATTTAACTTATATGCAGAGTACATCATGAGAAATGCTGGGCTGGAGGAAGCACAAGCTGGAATCAAGATTGCTGGGAGAAATATCAATAACCTCAGATATGCAGATGACACCACCCTTATGGCAGAAAGTGAAGAGGAACTCAAAAGCCTCTTGATGAAAGTGAAAGTGGAGAGTGAAAAAGTTGGCTTAAAGCTCAACATTCAGAAAACGAAGATCATGGCATCTGGTCCCATCACTTCATAGCAAATAGATGCGGAAACAGTGGAAACAGTGTCAGACTTTATTTGGGGGGGCTCCAAAATCACTACAGATGGTGATTGCAGCCATGAAATTAAAAGACGCTTACTCCTTGGATGGAAAGTTAGGACCAACCTAGATAGCATATTCAAAAGCAGAGACATTACTTTGCCAACAAAGGTCCCTCTAGTCAAGGCTATGGTTTTTCCAGTGGTCATGTATGGATGTGAGAGTTGGACTGTGAAGAAAGCTGAGCGCCAAAGAATTGATGCTTTTGAACTATGGTGTTGGAGAAGACTCTTGAGAGTCCCTTGGACTGCAAGGAGATCCAACCAATCCATTATAAAGGAGATCAGTCCTGGTATTTCTTTGGAAGGAATGATGCTAAAGCTGAAAACTCCAGTGCTTTGGCCACCTCATGCGAAGAGTTGGCTCATTGAGAAAGACTCTGATGCTGGGAGGGATTGGGGGCAGGAGGAGAAGGGGACGACAGAGGATGAGATGGCTGGATGGCATCACCGACTCGATGGACATGAGTCTGAGTGAACTCCGGGAGTTGGTGATGGACAGGGAGGCCTGGTGTGCTGCAATTCTCGGACATGACTGAGTGACTGAACTGAACTGAATGACTTTCTTTGTCTCTTGTTACAGTGTTTGACTTCAAGTGTATAGAATTATAGCTATCAAATCTATATAATTATAGCTATTGCTGCTTTCTTTTATTTCTCATTACAATAGCATATCTTTTTCCATTCCTTTACTGTTATTAAAGTTGAAGTGAGTCTTTGTTATCATTGTACAGTTGGGTCTTGATTTTTAATTCATAAAACAACTCTACATTTTTTAATGGAAGAATTTAATCTATTTGCATACAGAGGAATTACTGATAGGTAAGGGCTTATGCCATTATTTTAATTGCTTCTGGGTTTTTGTAATTCTTTTACTCTTCTATTGCTGTCTTTCTTTGTGAATTGATGATTTTGTTGTCATATGCCTTGATTCTTGTCCCTGTCTTTTGGGTATCTACTAAAGGTTTTTGATTCTTTGTTATCATGAGGCTTACATACAACATCTTATATTTATGACAGGCTAAGATGATAAGCTTAATTTTGAAAATTAATCCATAAAAAAGATCTACATGTTTACACTTTTATGCTTTTGATGTCACAATTTACATCTTTTTTATATTGTGTATTTATTAACAAAGTATTACAGTTTTAGTTGTATTTCAACCTTTAAAATTTTAAGAAATTTAACCATCACCATCACAATATCATTCTGAATTTAACTATTTATTTGCCCATGAGCTTTATACTTTCATATTCCTAACTTACATGCTTTCATTTCAGAATAAAGAATTCCCTTTAACAACTTTCATATAAGCTCCTTCAGCTTTTGTTTGTTTATGAAAATTCTCCCTCTCTCCAATTCTGAAGCACAAGTTTACTGGGTAGAGTATTCTTAGCAGTTGTTTTGTTTTTTTTTTTAATCATCCCATTCCCAATGGCCTGCAACATTCCTGCTGAAAAATCTAATAGGCTTAATGAGGATTCCCTTGTATAAAGTCACTTTTCTCTTGTTGCTTTTAAGATTCTCTCCATCTTTAACTTTTGATAATTTCATTATAGTGTGTCTCTGGGTAGATCTCTTTGAATTAATCTTGTTTGAAGTTTTTTGGACTTCCTTAATCTGGATATCTCTTTCTTTTTCCATATTAAGTAAGTTTTCAGGCACTATTTCTTTGAATATGCTTTCTGCCCTTTCTCTCTTTTTCTTTCTTGGAGACCTAGAATACCTACATTGGTTCACTAAACAGTGACCCTTAAGTTATCTTTGATTTCTTCCATTCTTTCTTTTCGCTCTTTTGACTGGATGATTTCCACTGCCTTGTCTGATTCTTTTCTTCCACTTGATCTGGTCTACTTATGAACATCTCTGTTGAGTTCTTCATTTATTGTGTTTTTCATGTCTATGATTTATGTTTGGTACTTTTAAAAAACATTTGCTGTCTTTTTGTTGAAATTTGTACCTTGTTCACGCATTATTCTCCCGACCTCAATAAGCATCTTTATTACCATTATTTTGAACTCTCTATTGGGTAAAACACTTACATCTGCTTCATTAAGATGAGTTCCTAGAGATTTGTTATTTTGTTTGAAACATCCTCATTTCTTTACTTTTCTTGATTTTCTGTGTTGGTTTCTGTATAAAACACTTTCCCCAGTATTGACACATTGGCCTTGTGTAGGAGATGAACCTCCATAATCGGCCTGGAGCTCCTGATTGTCTCTAAAAGTTTTGTGATCAAATCCTGTCTTTTTCCTTAGTGGCTTCCCATAGCTGAGGGTGTGCCAATACTCATCAGTGTCCCCAAAGATGTGGGAAACATTCTTATGCCTGTTTAGGCTCCTGGACCCTTTAACTCCCCAATGCAGGTTAATTGGAAGCCCAATTATGGGGCAGGAACTGGGAAATCAGGACATTATATATGCAGTCTATCCTCTATCAAGAAGAATCCAGGAATTGGGCGTTTTTGCTTACTTACTTTTTGCTGAACCAGGGGAAATGGTTGCTGCAAGTGCTTTTGTGTCCAAATAAAATAGCCTTTGTTTTTAAGAAGTAAATGGCAACCCACTCCAGTACTCTTGCCTGGAAAATTCCATGGACTGAGGAGCCTGGTAGGCTACAGTCCATGGGGTCGCAAAGGGTCAGACACGGCTGAGAGACTTCACTTTCACTTTAGTTTTTGCTGAACCAGGGGAAATGGTTGCTGCAAGTGCTTTTGTGTCCAAATAAAATAGCCTTTGTTTTTAGTGGTCCCAGGGACTCATAAATGATGAGCCCTGTCAGCTCCCAGAGCTACATGATTTGTGGGTAGTCCCTTAGGTGGTAGTTGAAAATCGGGGTGTGAGATGTGTGGACCAGCTTTCAGGAGTGAAAATAAACACTTGGTCTTACTGTTGGAGCTGGGGGAGATAGCCCACCAGCTTTACCAGGCTTACAGGAGGATGCCAGTCAGCTCCTACATGCAGACTGACTAGAAGCCAGAACCACAGGCAGCAGCTAGAAAAATACACAAATTCCTTCCAGGGACTAACTGGGAGATGCGCATTTTTGTTTTCTCCCTCCATACTGGGCCTGGGTGTATAAACTACAGGGAGTCTTCAAGCATCCTTTCAAAAACTGTTTCTTTGCTACAATACTGTAGGATTCATGAATGTAAGCTCCATTGGCTTTCAGAGGTAGGTTATTTTGGAGTCTATCTATCCCTCAGGTGGCAGTTTTAAAAGTCAGGATTGTAAACATGTAGAAAGTTCCTTTTAGGGACATGCAGGAGATTTTGTTTCACTGTTGGAGCAAAATGGAAGGAGAGGGCAGGTAAGTACCCACTGGCTCTTCGGGGCTCTGGGGAGGATTCAGCTGAAATGCAATCTGCTCCCTCTGCCCTAAGCTTCAGGAAATAGCCACAGGGAGTGCTCAAGCACCTAATAACAATTGCTTCTTTGCTATAACACTGTGGGACTTGTGAATGGAAGCCCTTTGGTTCTCAGAGCTAGAAGATTTGAGGGCCCAGCCCTCAGGTGACAGGCTTAAAATCTGGGGCATTAGAAATGTGCCCAAACACTTTACTGATCAGGAAGGGGCTGGGAGTTGATGGTTTCAGAAAGATTATAAGGTATTATTCTGGGGTGGGGTTTGTAGTAAGTGTCTCACCCTTCACTATACATTTTCATGTGGGTATTTTCTCAGTTGCCCAATGTGTAGGAGTCACTCAAGCAATTTCTAAACTTCTCTCAGAGGGAACTGATCTGTGTGTAGCTGTAAATTCAGTGCATCCATGGAAGGAGGGAAATTCAAGAGTCTCTTGTGTCACAATCTTGAGGTACCTGTTGACACTTTCTCAGAACCAACTCTTGGTTTCATTGACTTTTATTATTTTCTGTTTTGCTTATGTATGCTGTATTATTTATTATTTTTTCCCATCTGCTGGCCTTGGATTAAGTATTTTCTACTTTGTTAAGGCATACTGTTTTCCACAGTGGCTGCACTAACTTACATTCCCACCTACACTATAGGAGGGTTCCCTTTTCTCCACACCACCTCCAGAAGTTGCTATTTGTAGACATTTTAATAATGGTCTAATTCTGGGTGGTGTGAGGTGGGTATGTCATTGTAGTTTTAGTTAGAATTTCTCTAATAATTTGTGATGTTGAGCATCTTTTTATGTGTTTTTAGACCATCTGTATATCTTTGGAGAAATATCTGTTTAGATCTTTTGCCCATTTTTTGATTGGGGTGTATTTTTGATATTGAGCAGCATGAGTTATTCGTTATCTTTTGGAAATTAATCCCTTGTCGGTTGCTTCATTTGCAAATATTTTCTCCCATTCTGAGAGCTGTCTTTTCATTTTGTTTACAGTTTCCTTTGCTGTATAAAGGCTTTTAAGTTTAATTAAGTCCCATTTGCTTTTATTTTCATTAGTCTAGGAGGTGGGTCAAAAAAAGATCTTGCTATGCTTTACATCAAAGAGTGTTCTGCCTCTGTTTTCCTCTAAGAGTTTCATAGTATCCAGCCTTAAATTTAGATCTTTCATCCATTTTGACTTTACTTTTGTGTATGGTATTAGGGAATGTCCTGATTTCATTCTTTTACATGGTGCTGGCCAGTTTCCCTAGCACCATTTATTAAAGAGACTGCTTTTTGTTTTTTTCCCATTTATATGCTTGCCTCCTTTGTCATAGATTAGGTGACCATAGGTGTGTGGGTTTACCTCTGAGCTTTCTATCTTGTTGCATTGATTTATTTCTGTTTTTTGTGCCAGTACAAAATAATTTTGATTACTGCAGCTTGGTAGTATAATGTGAGGGCAGGAAGCCTGATTCTTCCAGCACAATTTTTCTTTCTCAAGATTACTTTGGCTCTTTGGGTTCTTTTGTGCTTCCCTACATATCATAAATTTTTTGTTCTAATTCTGCTAAAAAATGCCATTGGTAATTTGATAGGGATTGTACTTGAAGAGTGCTTTGGATAGTGTAGTCATTTTGACAATACTGATTCTTCTAACCCAAGAACATGGTATATCTCTCCACCTATTTGTCATCTTTGATTTCTTTCATCAATATCTTATAGTTTTCTGAACACAGGCCTTTTGCCTCCTTAGGCAGGTTTATTCTGAGGTATTTTATTCTTTTTGATGCAATGGTAAATGAAATTGTTTCCTTAATTTCTTTTTCTGATTTTTCATTGTTAGTGTATAGGATTGCAAGGGATTTCTGTGTATTAAATTTATATCCTGAGACTTTACTAAATTCATTACTTAGCTCTAAGTATAAGTACATCTGCAAACAGTGAGAGGTTTACTTATTTTCTAATCTGGATGCCTTTTATTTCTTTTTCATTTCTGATTGCTGTGGCTAGTACTTCCAAAATTAGATTGAATAATAGTCTTGTGCTTTCTCTGCATCTATAGAGATGATGTTTTTTATTTTTTTCCAGTTTGTTAATATGGTGTATCACATTGATTGATTTGCATATATTGAAGTATCCTTACATCCCTGGGATAAACCCCATCTGATCATGGTAAATGATCCTTTTAATGTGTTGTTGGCTTTTGTTCCTAGTATTTTGTTGAGGATTTTTGCATCTATGTTCATCATGGAGGAAATTGATCTGTAATTTTCTTTTTTTGTGATATCTTTATCTGGTTTTGTAATCAGAGTGATATTGGCCTCGCAGACTGAGTTTTGGAATGTTTGTCCCTCTGCAAATGTTTGGAACAGTTTGAGCAGGATAGGTGTTATCTCTTCTCTAAATGTTTGATAGAATTTGCCTGTGAAGCCATCTGGCCCTGGACTTTTGTTTGCTGGAAGATTTTTGATCAGAGTTTCAATTTCAGTGCTTGTGATTGGTCTGTTCATGTTTTCCATTTCTTCCTGGTTCAGTCTTGGAAGGTTGTACTTTCTGGGAATTTGTCCATTTCTTCCAGGTTGTCTATTTTATTGGCATATAGTTGCTTGTAGTAGTCTCTTATTAAAGCCTTCCCTGGTGGCTTAGAGGGTAAAGCGTCTGCCTGCAATGCAGGAGACCTGGGTTCAATCCCTAAATTGGGAAGATCCCCTGGAGAAGGCAATGGCAACCCACTCCAGTACTCATACCTGGAAAATCCCATGGACGGAGGAGCCTGGGAGGCTGTAGTCCATGGGCTCGCAAAGAGTCGGACACAACTGAGCTACTTCACTTTCACTTTTCAGTCTCTTATTATCCTTTGTATTTCTGTCTTTTCTGTTGTAACTTCTTTTTCATTTCTAATTTTATTGTCTTCTCCCTTTTTGCCTTGATGAGTCTGGCTAATGTTTTGTCAATATTGTTTATCATCTCAAAGAACTGTCTTTAGATTTATTGATCTTTGTTAATGTTTCCTTCATTTCTTCATTTATCTCTGCTCTGATATTCATGATTTCTTTCCTGATACTAACTTTGGGGGTTTTTTGCTCTTCTTTTTCTAGTTGCTTTAGGGTTTTGTTGTTGTTGTTTTTCTAGTTGCTTTAGGTATAAAGTTAGGTTGTCTATTCGACATTTTTCTCATTTCCTGAGGTAGGCTTTTATTGCTTAAACGTCCCTCTTAGCATTGCTTTTACTGCATCCCTTACGTTTTGAGTTGTAATGTTTTCATTGTCATTTGTTTCTCAGTACTTTTTAAATTTCCTCTTTGATTTCTTCAGTGACCACTGGATTATTTAGAAGTGTATTGTCTAGCCTCCATATGTTTGTGTTTTTTACAGTCTTTCCCCCCCTATTATTGATATCTAATCTTATATTGTTGTGGTCAGAAAAAAATGCTTGATACAATTTCAATTTTCTTAAATTTACCAAGGCTTGATTTGTGACCCAAGATGTAATCTATCTTGGAGAATGTTCAATGTGTACTTGAGAAAAAAATGTATTCTACAGTTTTTGGATGGAATATACTGAAAACACCAATTAGGTTCTCTGGACCAATGTGTCATTTAAGGCTTGTGTTTCCTTATTAGTTTTCTGTCTAGATGATATGTTAGTGTGAGTAGGGTGTTAAAGTCCCCCACTATGATTGTGTTACTGCCAATTTCCCCTTTTAGCATTCCCCTGCTAGCATTTGAGGTGCTCCTGTGCATATATAATTGTTATATCTTCTTGTATTGATCCCTTGATCATTATGTAGTGTCCTTCATTATCTTTTGTAATGATCTTTAAAGTCAGTTTTATCTGAGTATCGCTACTCTCCTCTTTTTTTGACTTCCATTTGCATGGAATATCTTTTTCCAGTCCCTCACTTTCAGTCTGCATGGGTCCCTAGCTCTGAAATGGGTCTCTTGTAGAGAGCATATATAGGAGTCTTGTTTTTGTGTTCATTCAGCCAGACTGTGTCTTTTGGTTGGAACATTTAATTCATTTATGTTTAAGGAATTCTTGATATGTATGATCCCATTAGCATTTACTTTATTGTTTTGTGTTTGTTTTTGTAGGTCTTTTCTATTATGTGTCCCGTCTAGAGAAGTTCCTCTAGCATTTGTTGTAAAGCTGGTTTTGTAGTGCTGAATTCTCTTAATTTTTGATTGTCTGTAAAGCTTTTGATTTCTCCATCAAATCCAAACGAAATCCTTGCTGGGTAATCTTGGTTGTAGGTATTTTTGTTTCATCACTTTAAGTATACCCCTTTTGCCTTGAATAGTTTCTGCTGAAATATCAGCTATTAACCTTTTGAGCATTCCCTTGTATGCTATTTGTTCTTTCCCTTGCTGATTTTTAACATTTTTGCATTTAATTTTTGTTAGTTTGATTAATATGTGTCTTGGCATGTGTCTTCTTGGGTATACCCTTTATAGGACTCTCTGGGTTTCCTAGACTTAAGCTAGCTGTTTCCTTTCTTATGTTAGATAAGTTTTCAACTCTAATCTCCTTAAATATTTTCTCATACTCATTTTCTCTCCTTCTGGGACCCCTATAATTTGAATATTGGTGTACTTAATGTTGTCCCAGAGGTCTCTGAGACTGTCCTCATTTTTTTTCATTATTTTTTCTTTATCCTATTCTGTTTCAGTTATTTCCATCATTCTATCTTCCAGGTCACTTAACCATTCTTTTGCCACATTCTGCTATTGGTTCCCTCTAATGTATTTTTTTATTTCAGTCATTTTGTTGTTCATTGCTGATTGTCTGTTATTTCTTCTTCTGCTGCTGCTGCTGCTGCTAAGTCGCTTCAGTCATGTCTGACTCTGTGCGACCCCATAGACGGCACCCCATCAGGCTCCCCCGTCCCTGGGATTCTCCAGGCAAGAACACTGGAGTGGGTTATTTCTTCTAGGTCCTTGCTAAACATGTCTTGTATCTCTTCAACCCATCACAGTATCTCCATTTTAATACCAAGGCTTTGGATCATCTTTACTATCATTACTCTGAATTCTTTTTCAGGTAGACTGCCTAGTTCCTCTTCATCTGTTTGGTCTGGTGGGCTTTTACCATGCTCCTTCATCTGTTGCATGTTTCTCCAATACTTTGGCTGCCTGATGTGAACAGCTGACTCATTAGAATAGACCCTGATGCTGGGAAAGATTGAAAGCAGGAGGAGAAGAGGATGACAGAAGATGAGATGGTTGGATGGCATCACCGACACAATGGATATGAGTTTGAGCAAGCTTCCAGGAGTTGGTGACGGACAGGGAAGCCTGGTGTGCTGCAGTCCATGGGGTCACAAAGAGTCAGACACGACGGAGTGACTGAACTAAACTGAACAACAATGATCTCTTGCCTCTCTGGCAGGCCAAGCTTTTTCCTAGACTTCCTCAAACGTGCTGTACTAGCCCCCTCAGACTGTCTTCAAGGTAGTCAACCCCAGCCTTCTCCCTGGAGTCTGACCTCTGAAGCCTAAGTCTCGATACCCAGCCCTCACTGGCCATGGTCAGTGTGCATACAAGCATCTCAGGATGGGAAGTGC
This sequence comes from Bos indicus x Bos taurus, assembly GCF_003369695.1. Taxonomy (NCBI): domain Eukaryota; kingdom Metazoa; phylum Chordata; class Mammalia; order Artiodactyla; family Bovidae; genus Bos; species Bos indicus x Bos taurus. Next base: position 85,516,423 of record NC_040083.1, on the reverse strand, counting down.
CAGTGCAAGCATCTCAGCCTGGGAACCCCTAACTCTCCAGTATTTGGACTAGGGCTTATAAGGAGGTAATTAAGATTAAACAGTGGCATAGGATGAGGTATTTATCCAACAGGGCTGGTGTCCTTATAAGAGTAAGAGATACTAGAGCTCACTTTCTCTCTCCAGCACATGTACATAAGAAAGCCTGCATGATGACACAGCAAGAAGGCAGCCATCTGCAAGCCAAGGAGAGAGACTTAAATAGAAAACAACCCTGTCAACACCTTATGGACTTGCAGTCTCCATAACTGAGAAAATAAATTTCTGTCACTTAGTCATTCCAGCCTCTGGTATTGTAATGGCAGTCTTAGCAAACAAATACAATTTTGGTACTGAGGGTAATATCTGAAAATATGGAATAGCTTTGGAACTGGGTGATGGGCAGAGGCTGGGAGAGGTTTGAGGCACTTGTTACAAAAAGCCTTAATTGTCTAAAAGAGACTGTTGGTAGGAATATGGACATTAAAAGTGATTCTGGTGCAGTCTCAGAAATAAGGAACATATTACTGGAAATTGGAGGAAAGACAATCCTTGTTATAAAGTGGCAAAGAACCTGGCCTGTGTTTCAGTGTTTGTGGAAAGTAGAAATTGTGACATAAGCAACAAATTTTTAGCTAAGGAGATTTATAAGCAAAATGTTACAGGTGCAACCTTGTTTCTCCCTCCTTACAGTAAAATGTGAGAGTAGAAAGATAAATTGAAGGAACTGTTAAACAAAATTCTGAGAACTAGAATTTGGAGATTTGGAAAATTCTCAGCCTGTAGATATCTATTTTGCAGAAAATGAGAAGCATGTTCTGGAAAGAATACTATGGTGTAGTTAGACATGGTTTAATAAAGAGCTAAATTTGGAAGCAATCAACCGTCTCAGATGTAGAACTAAACGTGACATAGACGGGACAAAATGAAGGCAGGCTGTTAGACGTCTGGGATTCTACAAGACGGGAGAATAGAGCTAACTATTTGACTACATTATCCATCAAGAAGAGGAAAGAATGACCCCAAAGGTGAAACAGAGACCAGCAGGTCTGCCATTTCCAAAATAAGCCCAGACAGTAAAAGTCTGGGGAGCCAGTATGGTACTTCCATGGTTTCAGTGGGCCCCATACACCTCTACCACACCAGCCAGACCAGAGGGCAGAAGATACAACCAGAGATCATTCTCATGCCTTAAAAACTAATAGAATTTGCCTTGTAACATTTTAAACTTGCTTGGGACCAATCAATCCTTACCACTTTTAGAATGGGAATGTGAATTCTCTGCCTGTCCCATCACTGTATTTTGGAAGCAAATAACTTGTCTGGTTCACAGGTTCACAGCTGGAAAGGATGAAATGCACTTCTAGTCTCATCCACACTCGACTTAGATGAAACTTAGGTGAGATTTTGAATGTAGAGATGAAGTTGAAATGGGCTAAGACTTTTGCTGCTGTTAATTTGGGGTGAATGTATTTTGTACTTGAAGAATGTGAATATAGGAGGTCCAGAGGACTGAGTTGTTAAGACTGAATTGTTCCCCCAAATTAACATACTGAAGTCATAACATAACATATAAAGTCATGACTTTATTTGATGACAGGGCCTTTACAAGGTCATAGGGTGAAGTCCTAATCCAGTATGGCTGGCGTCCTCAGAAAGAAGAGAGAGAGTTACCAGGAAAGTACATACACAGGGGGAAAAAATGTCCATTTCAGGACTCAGCAAGAATGCAATCATCTGCAAGCCAAGGGGAAAGACTTCAATAAAAACCAAACTGCCTACACATTGATCTTGAACCTCTAGTCTCCAGAACTATGAGAAAATAAATTTCTGTTCTTTGAGCTACCAAGTCTGGTATTTTGTTATGGCAGCCCTGGCAAAGTAAAACACATTGCCAGTTAGGAAGTAAACCATAAATCAACTATCTTATGATCACTGAAAAAAATACAACTTTTTTTTTCTCAACTGCATTTTAAGAGAAGTGGAACATTTCCTAGTGATTTCTACCACCTAGACACTCATAGGGAAGGAAAGGAAATGTCAAGAGAACAGTTCCTGTGGCAGGAGGTGATGGCCAGACTTGGTTTTCCTATGCCTGTGGAGGTGAGACTTCTGGCTAAAGCCACGACCACAGTCCCTGCACACATATGGCTTCTCTCCTGAATGTGTCCGCTGGTGTCTGATGAGGGCTGACTTGAAGCCAAAGCCACGTCCACACTCATCACACACACATGGCTTTTCTCCTGAGTGTGTCCTCTGGTCAGAGGTGAGTTGGATCTTCAGACCAAGTCTTTGCTCACATACTCTGTACACATCAGCCTCCTCCCCTGAATGTATCCTCTTGTGTCTGGTGAGAAGTGACTTGAAGCCAAAGGTACGTCCACATTCAGGACACAGAAAAGGCTTCTCCCCTGTGTGCGTCCTCTGGTGTCTGATGAGGGTAACCTTCTGACCAAAGCCACGCCCACACTCAGAGCACACATAAGGCTTCTCACCTGTGTGCGTCCTCTGGTGGCCCATAAGGGAGACTTTCTGGCTAAAACCACGCCCACACTCGGAGCACAGGTAAGGCTTCTCCCCTGTGTGTGTCCTCTGGTGTCTGATGAGGGTGACTTTCTGACGAAAGCTGTGCCCACACTCAGCACAGACATAAGGCTTCTCACCTGAGTGTGTGACCTGGTGACTGAGGAGCAGAGACTGCTGCCTGAAGCCACGCCCACACTCCAGGCACAAGAAGGGCCTCTCGCCTGAATGCAAGCTACGGTGTTGAAGGAGTGATGCCTTCTGGCAAAAGCCTCTTCCACACTCTGGACATACAAAGGGCTTCTCTTCCAAGTGTGTTCTCTGGTGCAGGATGAGGGCGATCTTCTGGCGAAAGCCTCTCCCACACTGCTGACATACAAAGGGTCTCTCCCCGGAGTGTATCCTCTTGTGGTTAGTTAAGGAGGATGTGTACCTGAAGTGTCGCCCACACTCCCGGCACACGTAGGGCTTTTCCCCTGAGTGCTTCCTCTGGTGTACGGTGAGGGAGGACCTGCGGCCAAAGCCTCGCCCACACTCTCTGCAACTAAACGGCTTCTCTCCCGAGTGAGTCCTCTGGTGTTTGACGAGGTCTGACTTCTGGCAGAAGTTTCTGCCACATTCAGGGCACACATGATGCTTCTGGAGGCTAAAGAGGCTTGATTTTCTGCTAAATCCTAGTCTATAGTTTTCACATATGACTGCTCCAGATTCTGAGATGTTTGTCTCTGTTAATACTGCATCTGCCTCATCAGAGATCATCCCCTGGTCTATTCTTCCACTGCTACTGCCTCCCTGGTCTACTGGCTGACCTTGAGATGAGCTGAAAAATGCCCTTGAAGTCCCACTTAGCTGCAGCCTCCCAAACACAGTGCCAGAGCCTTCTCTCTCTCCATCTTTTGCTTTTTCATTCAAGCAGCTTGGAGCATCTAGTAGGAAGTGGCTTTCTGCAGATGAACCTGGGAAGATCTGAAGGGCATGACCACAGAGCATATAGTGATGGAGGATCTGTGGACTGGAAAAAGTCACCGGGCAGGAGAGACAGGGTTGGAATTCTTTTCTTCCTTCTGCTGGAGAGAAAGTGTCAGTCAAAATCACCAAAGGTATCTTGTGGATGGTTAACACTTGTCTAGCTCTCATTCCTCAGATGCTCCCACACAAAGACTTCCTTCAAAGACCTTCGTTCCAACCCATGGTGACATATTGATGCGTACCTTTTACAACACATAAAACCCACATAATGAGCCAGCTCTAAGTATCAGCCCAGCTTAAGGAGGTTTAAGAAAGCATCACAGGCAGCTCTAGCCCTATAAATCACTGCCATCAGAGTTATACATGTGCCCCAAATACAATTATCCTACAAGCCACAGACATTAACACCAGTGTAAACAATATCTACAAATACATGCTTTTACTGAGAGTTAAAATACATAACATTACAAATTTCTTTAGGGACTTTTCCTATAAGAAAAGATGGGGTCAAAAAAGGGAGTCCCTCTACAGTTGGACTATAAAGAAAGCTGAGCATCAAAGAATTAATGCTTTTCAACTGTGGTGTTGGAGAAGACTCTTAAGAGTCTCTTGGACAGCAAGGAGATGCAACCAGTCCATCCTAAAGGAAATCAGTCCTGAATATTCATTGGAAGGACTGATGTTGAAGCTGAAACTCCAATACTTCGGCCACCTGATGCAAAGAACTGACTCATTTGAAAAGACCCTGATGCTGGGAAAGATTGAAGGCGGGAAGGGAAGGGGGATGACAGAGGATAAGATGGTTGGATGGCATCACTGACTCAATGGACATAAGTTTGAGTAAGCTCCGGGAGTTGGTGATGGACAGGGAAGCCTGGCGTGCTGCAGTCCATGGGGTCGCAAAGAGTCGGACACGACTGAGCAACTGAACTGAACTAACTAGTGGAGGCAGTACAGAGGACAGGTCAGAGATCCATGTGGGAAGTTAAACAAGTATTTCCTAGAGGATTAAGTGCTGGGTCCTCTAACATGGTGTGTGGGTTTGCAAGTGAAACATAGAGACATAGTCTAGGCCTACAACCCCTTAAATGATTTTGGCTCCCAGTGACCCCAATCAATCTAAGACCTGCTCTTCTCAGTGTTTTGCTTTTTTTTTTAATACAAATTGTTGTACATGGAAACTTTCCACCTAAAATAACTTGTAGATATCAAATTTGGATGCCTTGTTCTATCACCCTGCTTCTATCCACCTGAAGCTGATGAAAAATACCATGAACCTTAAATAAACTCAGTACACCAGGCCTTTCCAGACATACATGTTTCTTTCTTCACCAATCAAAACTGAGATGTATTTTATGAACAATCAACAACATTGGTCAGCAAACTACAGCCAAACACGTGTTCTGTAAAGAAGTCTATTGGACACAGCCACATTCAATCTTTATGTTGTGTCTATAGCAGCTTTCATATACAAAGGCAAAGGTGAGTAGTTGCAACAAAAAACATAAAGACTACAAAGCCTAAAATATTTACTATCTAACCCTTTTACAGGAAGTTATTCATTCTGTCTTGTCTAAGATGCCAGCTTTTAATACTAACAATAATAGCTACCATGAAAAACCTTCCTAACACTTAAAAGGCCCTAAACTTCCTCCTCAGCAAACTATTCAGTAAACTTCATTGTGTGTGTGTGTGGTGCTAAATCTAGAGGATCCTGTGAAGTAGCCCTGATTAATGAGCTCTCTTCAAGAAAATTAGAGATACCAAGGGAACATTTCATGCAAAGATGGGCTCGATAAAGGATAGAAATGGTATGTACTTAACAGAAGCAGAAGATATTAAGAAGAGGTGGCAAGAATACACAGAAGAACTATACAAAAAAGATCTTCATGACCCAGATAACCACGATGGTGTGATCACTCACCTAGAGCCAAACATCCTGGAATGTGAAGTCAAGTGGGCCTTAGAAAGCATCACTATGAACAAAGCTAGTGGAGGTGATGGAATTCCAGTTGAGCTATTTCAAATCCTGAAAGATGATGCTGTGAAAGTGCTGCACTCAATATGCCAGCAAATTTTGAAAACTCAGCAGTGGCCACAGGACTGGAAAAGGTCACTTTTCATTCCAATCCCAAAGAAAGGCAATGCCAAAGAATGCTCAAATTACCACACAACTGCACTCATCTCACACGCTAGCAAAGTAACACTCAAAATTCTCCAAGCCAGCTTCAGCAATATGTGAACCGTGACCTTCCAAAAGTTCAAGCTGGTTTTAGAAAAGGCAGAGGAACCAGAGATCAAATTGCCAACATCTGCTGGATCATGGAAAAAGCAAGAGAGTTCTAGAAAAACATCTATTTCTGCTTTATTGACTATGTCAAAGCCTTTGACTGTGTGGATCACAATAAACTGTGGAAAATTCTGAAAGAGATGGGAATACCAGACCACCTGATCTGCCTCTTGAGAAACCTGTATGCAGGTCAGGAAGCAACAGTTAGACCTGGACATGGAACAACAGACTGGTTCCAAATAGGAAAAGGAGTACGTCAAGGCTGTATACTGTCACCCTGCTTATTTAACGTCTATGCAGAGTACATCATGAGAAATGCTGGGCTGGAAGAAGCACAGGCTGGAATCAAGATTGCCGGGAGAAATATCAATAACTTCAGATATGCAGATGACACCACCCTTATGGCAGAAAGTGAAGAGGAACTAAAAAGCCTCAAAGAGGAGAGTGAAAAAGTTGGCTTAAAGCTCAACATTCAGAAAATGAAGATCATGGCATCTGGTCCCATCACTTCATGGCAAATAGATAGGGAAACAGTGGGAACAGTGTCAGACTTTATTTTGGGGGGCTCCAAAATCACTGCAGATGGTGATTGCAGCCATGAAATTCAAAGACACTTACTCCTTGGAAGGAAAGTTATGACCAACCTAGATAGCATATTAAAAAGCAGAGATATTACTTTGCCAAAAAGGTTTGTCTAGTCAAGGCTATGGTTTTTCCAGTGGTCATGTATGGATGTGAGAGTTGGACTGTGAAGAAAGCTAAGTGCCGAAGAATTGATGCTTTTGAACTGTGGTGCTAGAGAAGACTCTTGAGAGTCCCTTGGACTGCAAGGAGATCCAACCAGTCCATCCTAAAGGAGACCAGTCCTGGGTGTTCATTGGAAGGACTGATGCTGAGGCTGAAACTCCAATACTTTGGCCACTTCATGCGAAGAGTTGACCCATTAGAAAAGACTCTGATGATGGGAGGGCTTGGGGGCAGGAGGAGAAAGGGATGAGAGAGGATGAGATGGCTGGATGGCATCACTGACTCGATGCACATGAGTTTGGGTGATCTCCAGCAGTTGGTGATGGACAGGGAGGCCTGGCATGCTGCGATTCATGGGGTCGCAAAGAATCAGACACGACCGAGCAACTGAACTGAACTGAATCACTCAACTGCTGACCCTACTGGACTTCCAATGAAAGTGAATATCCTTTCAGTCTTTGTATACAGTTCTGGCCATCAAGGGTCCCATCATGGTTGGTCTTTAGCTCAGTCCATTGAACCGTGAGTGAGTTTATTTTGTTAAGCTAGGCTATCCACATTTTCAAAACTCATGGCAGGCATGTACATTTCTGGCTAGCAGTTTCCAAGAAATACTTTTGTTGTAATTCTAAAGCTCTGAAAGCTAAGCTTTCAGTATTGCATTATTGTCTCCTTATCTATGAGAAAAGCAGGAAGAGAAAAGCAGCCGCTGCCTTCTCCTTGACCTGTTTTACTCCCAGCTAGGCAAAAAGTCTAAGGCCAGTGGTAAACTACTCCATTACAGGTATGCTGTTCAGTGTCTTTTGTATTAAATACAATGACTGATTTAAATACAGTTAACACTGTCCTTATGGGAGCCTTAGTCTCTACTAAGGCTGTTCACTCATCATCATTTTTATGCTATCTAGTAATGTGACAAATTTTAACTAAAAATGATTAAGAGTTACAGTGTTCACTGTGGCTTTAAGCATCCAAGTTCCTCAATAAAAGAAGAAATAAAATTTTACCAAGGTAATTCTTTTCAGTTAGTCATAAAAGTTGCCAAGATATATAAAAAAATGATCAATTTATAAACTCATCTATAACCTACAGCTATTCTCATGCCAATTGATTTTTCAGACCAATAAGTATTTCAACAACTGTCCATATTGGGATGTTCAACAAACATCCTGAAGGAAACAGAAAAAAAATCCACGCCTAATGGCTTCTTAAAGAAATTTTCCCTTCTGCAGCTGTAATTGTAAGGAATAAAATTATAGCAGTGAGTTAAACAGATACCATACAATAGAAGAAAGAATGCTTGGCATTCACTGCTTTTAAACAATTAAAAGAATTTTAAGACTTGGTCCACATGTGAAAAAAGAGAACTCTTTTGATAAGAATCTGAATTAATCCCTGGAAACTAGACAACTTTCATAATATGCCATCTCCATGATTTTAAGACAATATAAAAGAAATATTAAAATATGTGACAGTTAATTTTATGCATTAACTGCTCTGGCCACAGGCTGCCCAAACATTTAAACACTATTCTGGGCATCTATGGGGTCGCACAGAGTCGGACACGACTGAAGCAACTTAGCAGCAGCAGCAGCAGCAGCAGCAGCTGGGTGTTTCTGTGAGGGTGTTTTGGGAAGACTTTAACACTTAAATAGGAAGACTGAGTAAAGCAGTTAAAAGACCTTAGTAGAACAAAAGACTGACTCTCTCCCAAGGTAATGGCTCTAAATCCTTCAAGTTAGGCTTCAGCAGTACATGAACCGAGAACTTCCAGATGTACAAGCTGGACTTAGAAAAGGCAGAGGAATCAGATATCGAATTGCCAACATCTGTTGGATCATAGAAAGAGCAAAGGAATTCCAAAAAAAATATCTACTCTGCTTCATTGACTACACTAAAGCCTCTGACTGTGTGGATCACAACGAACTGTGGAGATTCTTAAAAAGATGGAAATACCAGTCCACCTTACCTGTCTCCTGAGAAACCTGTATGTAGGTCAAGAAGAAACAGTCAGAACCAGACATGGAACAACAGACTGGTTCAAAATTGAGAAAGCAGTACGTCAAGGCTGTATATTGTCACCCTACTTATTTAACTTACATGCAGAGGACATCATGCAAAATGCTGGACTGGATGACTCAACAAGATGTAATCAAGATTGCCAGAAGAAACATCAACAACCTCAGATATGCAGATACCACTCTAATGGCAGAAAGTGAAGAGGCACTAAAGAGCCTCTTGATCAGGGTGAAAGAGGAGAGTGAAAAAGCAGGCTTAAAACTCAACATTCAAAAAACTAAGATCACGGCTTCCGGTCCCATTACTTTATGGCAAATAGATGGGGCAAATGTGGAAATAGTAACACATCTTATTTTGGAGGCTCCAAAATCACTGCAGACAGTGACAAAATTAAATGAGGCTCGCTCCTTGGAAAAAAGCAATGACAAACCTAGACAGCATATTAAAAACCAGAGACATCATTTTGCTGACATTAAAGCTATGGTTTTTCTAGTAGTCGTGCACGAATGTGAGAGCTGGACCATAAAGAAGGCTGAGCACTGAAGAACTGATGCTTTTTAACTGTGGTGTTGGAGAAGACTCTTGAGAGTCCCTTGGACAGCAAGGAGATCAAACCAGTCAATCCTAAAGGAAATCAATCCTGAATATTCAGTAGAAGGACTGATGCTGAAGCTGAAGCTCCAATACTTTGGCCACCTGACGCGAAGAGCTGATCCACTGGAAAAGACTCTGATGGTAGGAAAGGCTGAAGGCAGGAGAAGGTGGTGACAGAGAATGAGATGGGTGGATGGCATCACTGACTCAATGGACATGAGTGCGAGGAAACTCTGGGAGATAGTGAAGGACAGGGAAGCTTGGTGTGCTGCATTCCATGGGGTCTCAAAGAGTCAGACATGACTTAGTGACTGAACAACAACTCCAAAATAAGAGGGAATTCTTCCAGGCTAGTTGCCTTCTGGCTGAGACATGGGAGGGTGGGTGGTGGAGAGGAGACAGATGGAGTTGTTTTTGTTTTTCCTGCTATCACACTTGATCTGATATAGTAGTTCTTACTGGGTGTTGAGACTGAGAGCCTGAGAGAACCATGGGCTCTCATATGTCTTCATTTTGCTAACTGCAGATCTTGGAACTTCTCAGCCTCCATAGTCACATGAGCCAATTCTTCATAATACATCTTGTGTTTGTGTGTGTGTATGTGTGTGTGTGTATACAAATACATCCAAAGGGTTCTGTTACTCAATAACCCTAAGACTGATTTTGATACCAAAAGTGGGATGCTGCTATAGCCAGTACCTAAAATTTGGGGAAGTGGCTTTGGAACTAGATGACAGTTAGAGGCTGAAAGAGTTGAGGTACATACTAGAAAAAGCAAGAAGAGACTGCTGGTAGAAATATGGATGGTAAATGTGACTTTGTTGAGGACTTAAAAAGAAAGGAAGAGAGCTGGAGAGAAAGCTTCTATCAGAGGATACATAAATTGACTAATCTGTAGTACAGAGTTTCTAATGCTGAGCTTTGCATAAGTAGAATAAATTTCATTTGGGCATGGTGTGTAATTCTTTTAAAATATGGAATGTTTTTATCAGTTGCGCAGGTTCGGGGATCCTTAATTACTTTAAAAATGTACTATATTCAGATTTTGTCCCATTCCGTATCTGTAGTATTTTTCAAAAATTGATTCATTTCATATAAGGTGTTAAACTTGTTAGTATAAACTTGTTCATAATATCCCCTTAGTATCCTTTTAAAGTATCAAGAAGATGTAGTAACTTCCCCTTCACTCTTGAATTATTTATGTCTTCTTTTTCTCTTGATTAGTCTATGCAGTAATATATAATTTAGTAGCAATATATAATATTCTTTTCAGACATTCAACATTTTCTTGGCAAATTTTTCTGCTAATAAAGTGTTATATTTCACAGATTTTTGTTCTTATTTTCTTTATTCCATTCCTTGCACTCACTTTGCATTTACTTTGTTCTTTTTCTAGCTTCTTAAGTCACTGATCATAGACCTTTTCTAAAAATAAGCACTTAAGGCTATAAATTTCCTTCTAAACTCCTCTTTAGCTGCATCTCACAAATGTTTATTTTGCTGAGATGAATTTGAAAAGATTTAGGTAGTGGCTTGTAAGAGTTGATATTGGTAAGATGCAATTTCTACCTCAAGTTATCTATCAGATGAGATCAGTCGCTCAGTCGTGTCTGACTCTTTGTGACCCCATGAATCGCAGCACGCCAGGCCTCCCTGTCCATCACCAACTCCCGGAGTTCACTCAGACTCACGTCCATCGAGTCAGTGATGCCATCCAGCCATCTCATACTCTGTTGTCCCCTTCTCTTCCTGCCCCCAGTCCCTCCCAGCATCAGAGCCTTTTCCAATGAGTCAACTCTTCGCATGAGGTGGCCAAAGTACTGGAGTTTCAGCTTTAGCATCATTCCTTCCAAAGAAATCCCAGGGCTGATCTCCTTCAGAATGGACTGGTTGGATCTCCTTGCAGTCCAAGGGACTCTCAAGAGTCTTTTCCAACACCACAGTTCAAAAGCATCAATTCTTCGGCGCTCAGCCTTCTTCATAGTCCAACTCTCACATCCATACATGACCACTGGAAAAACCATAGCCTTGACTAGACGAACCTTTGTTGGCAAAGTAATGTCTCTGCTTTTGAATATGCTATCTAGGTTGGTCATAACTTTCCTTCCAAGGAGTAAGCGTTTTTTAATTTCATGGCTGCAGTCACCATCTGCAGTGATTCTGGAGCCCCCCAAAATAAAGCCTGACACTGTTTCCACTGTTTCCCCATCTATTTCCCATGAAGTGATGGGACCAGATGCCATGATCTTCGTTTTCTGAATGTTGAGCTTTAAGCCAACTTTTTCACTCTCCATTTTCACTTTCATCAAGAGGCTTTTTAGTTCCTTTTCACTTTTGCCATAAGGGTGGTGTCATCTGCATATCTGAGGTTATTGGTATTTTTCCCAGCAATCTTGATTCCAGCTTGTGTTTCTTCCAGCCCAGCATTTTTCATGATGTACTCTGCATGTAAGTTAAATAAACAGGGTGACAATATACAGCCTTGACGTACTCCTTTTCCTATTTGGAACCAGTCTGTTGTTCCATGTCCAGTTCTAACTGTTGCTTCCTGACCTGCATACAAATTTCTCAAGAGGCAGATCAGGTGGTCTGGTATTCCCATCTCTTTCAGAATTTTCCACATATAGAGTAAAATCTCAAAATAAACACTACCCAGGTTTTCTTTTTTTCTTTCTTTTTGCAAATGAGAAAGTGATCCTAAAATATAAGTGGAAATGCAGAGGACTATCCAAAGCAACCTTGAAAAAGAAAAAAAAAAGGAGAAGACTTACACTACCTGACTTCAAGATTTTCAGTGATCCTACAGTAGCACAGACAGTATGGTTTGGTTTAAGGATAGACATACTAATCAAAGGAATAGAACAGAGAGAGTGTAAAATAAACCCAATCTTAGCCAGCGATTAGATATTCAACAAAGCAATCCAATGAGAGAAATACAAGACTTTTCAACAAATGGGGCTGGAGCCACTGTGTAGCCACATGGGAGAAAAAAAACAACACAACAAAACCTTGATTCCTGCCTCACACCATATACAAAAGTTAACTCAAGATGAGCTGTAAATCTAAGTATAAAAGCAGCTATAACTAAACAGCATTTAAAAGAAAATATAGATGACAAAAAAATTTAAGAAAAGAAAAAGACTTCCTCGATATTAAAATATCAGAAGTTATTATTAAGAAAATGAACACAAAAGCTTCAGACTGAGAGGATATTTGCAAAATGTACAAATGACAGTAGTATCAAGGATTAATAAAGAATTCATAACACTCAATAATGAAAAATAACATGGGTGGTGGAGGGCGGTAAGGAGAGGTGGAATGTATTGAGAGAGTACCATGGAAACAAATACATTACCATATGTAAAATAGATAGCCAATGGGAATTTGTTGTGTGATTCAGGGAACTCAAAATGGAGCACTGTAACAACCTAGAGGGGTGAGACAGGGAGGGAGGTGAGAGGGAGGTTCAAGACAGGGGACATAGGTATATCAATGGCTGATTCATGTTGATGTTTGGCAGAAACCAAGACAATATTGTACAGCAATTATCCTTCAGTTAAAAATAAATAAATTTAATTATAAAAATCAATGCAGAAAAACTGGAAGAAATATTTGAATGTATACTTCACAAAGTATATGATATATATAAAACATCAAAAAGCACACAGAAGGACTCAACGTCATTAACCATGAGCAAAATGGAAACCCCCTATGAGATAACTCGACACATCCATCACCAAAGATAAAATGAAAACTGTTGGGGAGGACGTGAAGTGACAAGAACTCTCACATGTCTGTTGATCATGGAAATGAGAAACCGTACAACCACTTTGGAAAAGGTCTAGTTATTTCTTATAAAACTACACGTAGTTACCCTATGACTCAGTGTACTGCACTAAATAGTATCCCACCAAAATGAATGTCAACCTGGAACATATGAATGTGGCCTTATTTCGAAAGAGTCTTTGCACATGTTATCAAGTTAAGATGAGGTTATACTCCAATTAGACTGAGTTTTGATCCAATGACTGGTATCCTTACAAGGAGAGGGAGATCTGGATACACAGACACTTAGACGGAAGAATGCTGTATAACCACAGAGGCAGAGATTAGACTGATGCTGCTATAAGACAAGGAACACTAAGGATTGCCAACAACCACCAGAAGCGAAGAGAGAGGCACAGAATAGACTCCCTTTCAGAACCTCCAGAAAGAACCAACCCCACCAACAAGTTGATTTTGAACTGTGAAAGAATAAATTTCTTTTTTTAAGCTTCTCAGTTTGTGGTAATTAATTAAATCAACTCTAGGAAACTAATTCATCCTAGGTATGTATCCAAAGCAAATGGAAAACAAAAGTTTGTTGAAAACAAGCAAAAAATTACCATAAGAATATTAACAGCAGCTTTTTCAAAACAACTTAAAACTGGAAGCCATCAAGGTGTTTCTCAAGGAGAATGGATAAACAGTCATATATATATATATTCATATGATGGTACCTTATTTGATGTTAAAGAAATAACAGACTACTGATGTATGCCACAGCATGGATGACACTTAAAAAATATATTGAGTGAAAGAAGCCTTACACAAAAAAGAAAGTATTATATGATTCCATTTATGCAAAATTGTACAGCAGGCAAAACTAATCTATGGTGAAATAAAATCAAAAAACAGTGGTACCTCTGAGGGGTGGGAGCAGGGGTTTACTGGGATGGGCCACAAGGGAACTATCTGGATAACAGTAATGTGCATTTTGATAAAGTTTGTGTTATAGAGATGTATGCATTATTTGAATTCACAGACTAGTATACTTAAAATGTTGCATTTCCAGTAAATTCTACCTTAAAAGAAACAAACAACTCTAGTTAATAATATTCATGCTACCCATTATTCCTGGGGCCAATCAACTTTCATGGTACCCACCAAGCTGAAATGAACTATCAGAAGTTGGCCCTTTTAAAACTGCAGTGTTCAAAGATGCTGAAGTGGACACCCTGGACTTGAGTCTGTAGGTCCCTGCCTGCCCATCACCAGTATGAGCTAACCTAGGAAGAAACTATGTCTTTCCTCTCACCACTTGTTAGACTGTCTTTGCCCGAACCACTTGGTGATCAGATTAGATTAGATCTTAAGACACACTCACACCTGCCAACCACTCAGGGAAAATGATTGTCTGAGGAGAATAAGTAGATGCTAAGGACATGCCAGGAAGACCTCACAAAATGACAGCAATAACCACCTATGAACAGGTCCTCATAAGCTCTTAATCTATCCATGTGGAGAATGCAAGTCTCTTTGCAAGAAGAATAAAGCCTTGCTGCTGCTGCTGCTGCTGCTAAGTCGCTTCAGTCGTGTCCGACTCTGTGCGACCCCATAGACAGCAGCCCACCAGGCTCCCCCGACCCTGGGATTCTCCAGGCAAGAACACTGGAGTGGGTTGCCATTTCCTTCTCCAATGCATGAAAATGAAAAGTGAAAGTGAAGTCGCTCAGTCATGTCCTACTCTTAGCGACCCCATGGACTGCAGCCTACCAGGCTCCTCCACCCATGGGATTTTCCAGGCAAGAGTACTGGAGTGGGGTGCCATTGCCTTCTCCGAAAGCCTTGCTACAGTGAACTTACTCAGATACACTGAGCAACTCAGCTCTCCTCAGAGAAGAACTGCTTGTACTAAACTTCTTACTCCCACCAACTAAGGAGATACTGCTAGATATCTGATAGGATGGCTACAATTAAAAAAAAAAAATAGTGTTAACACCAAATCCTGACACAAACGCAGAAAAACCAGATCACTCAAACACTGCTGATGGGAATATAAAATGGGATAGCCATTCTGGAAATTGAGTATGGCATTTTATTATAAAACTAAACCTATATTTATCATATAGGCCAGCAACTTGCACTTTTGGGCATGTATGCCAGAAACAAAAACCATACATTCACACAAAAACCTACACACAAATGTCCACAGCAACTTTATTCTTAATAGCCAAAAATATAAAGAACTCTAATGTTCCTGAATGGTTTAACAAACTGTAGTATTGATACATTCATACCATGGACTACTACTCAGCAATAAAAGGAATAAAATACTAATACATACAACAATTTGTATGGATATCAAAAGGAAAAAAAAACAATCTCCAAAGGTAACATATGATGTGACTTCTTTTATATAACATTCTTGAAATGACAAAACTATAGAGACAGAGAACAGATTAGTGGTTGCCAGATGAAGAGAGGGGAAGAGTGAGGGTGTAGGCTCTGACTATAAAAGGGTAGCAGAAGGGGGATTCTTGTGATGGAACTGTCCTGTATCTTGGAATACAGTGGTAGTTACAGAAATGTACATATATAAAATTTCAAAGAACTAAAAAAATATACACATACACACAAAATGAAGGTAAAACTGATGAAATATGAATGTCAGTGCATTGTATTAACAGGAATAAAAGGCTGATTTAACAACAAAAATGTATAATTTACTAAATTATAATAAAAGATTAAAAAAGAAAAACACAATGATCATCTGTAAAGATGCCACAAAAAAATGACAAAATCCAACACCCATTCCCAGTAAAAACTCATCAACAAGGAATAGAAAGGAAGCTTGTCAAGCTGATAAAGAGTAGCTATAAAACTTACACTTAGGAGGAAAGCATTCCCCATAAGATCAGGAGCAAGGAAAGGATGTCCCCTTTCGCCACCATTTAAATTCATCATTGCACTCATGTTCTCGCCTGTGCAATGAGGCAAGAAAACGAAATTAAAGACACAAAGAATGGAAAGAAGTGAAGTATACTTACTTACAAATAATTAGTCATTTGTGTAGAAAATCATATAGAACCTACAAAGCTACTAGGATGAAGTTTTGCAAGTTTACCAGACACAAGATCAGTATAGATAAATTAATTTTATTTCTATATGCTATCAACAAAAAATTGAAATTTTAAAGTACTTTAAATAGCATGAAAAATATGAAACAGAGAGGGATAAATCTGATAAGATGCATAAGACCTTTGTATGAAAAACTACAAAACAATGCTGACAAATATTAAGTCCCATAAAAATAGAGGGACTGCGTTCATGTTCTGGATGACAGAGTATATGATTTACATGTAAATTCTCCTCAAATTGATGTAGATTCAATTCAATCCTAATCAATATTCCAACAGGCATTTTGTTGAAAACTGTCAAGCTGATTCTAAAATCCATGTGGAAATGCAAAGAATCCAGCACAAGTAAAACGACTTTAAAAAAGAAAAAACGTTTGAGGATGTATACTAAGTTCCAGACTTCTTACAAAGCTGCAGTAATCAAGACTATGTGGTACTGGCATCAAGATGGATGAAGAGAAGAGTGGAAAAAAATAGAGTTTATATTAGATATAGACCCATACACAATTAATTTACACAAAGGTGCACAGGAAATTCAAAGAAAGGGTTGTCTTTTCAATAAATAGTGCTAGAAAAATAGGATATTTGTATACAAAAGAAGAAGAAAAAACAAAAATTGTACTTAAATCCAGACCTGGTATCAAGTAAAAAAATTTACTCAAAATAAGACTTAGATCTAAATGAAAAGTAAAAATTATAAAACTTTTAAAAGGAAAAATATATGAAACTTTTTTTGGCCTTCATTTTGGAAAGATTTCCTAAATAAATCACCAAAAGTGAAATTCATGAAAGAAAAATTTACACTTGGACTTCACCAAAATTAAGAAATTCTCATTGAAAAACACTACTAAGAAGATAATAGCTCAGTTGGTAAATCATCTGCCTGTAATGCAGGAGACCTGGGTTTGATCCCTGGGTCGGGAAGATCCCCTGGAGAAGGAAATAGAAACCCACTCCAGTATTCTTGCCTGGAGAATCCCATGGACAGAGGAGCCTGGCAGGCTACAGTCCATCACAGGAGTCGGACACAACTTAGTGACTAAACAACCAACAACAACCAAGAAGATAAAAAGCAAGCCACAAAGAAAATACTTACAAATCAAATAATGGACTTCTATACAGACTATATGAAGAACTTGCAAAATTCAATAAAAACATAAGAAACCAGCTTTTCAAATTGGCCAAAGATTTGAGATGACATTTCACCAAAGAAAATATACAGACAGCAAATAAGCACTTGAAAAGACTATCAAGATCACAAGTCATTAAGAAAATGTCAGGTAAAACCACATAAGATGCTATTACACAGTTATAAAAATGTCTAAAATTAAAATCATAATACCAAGTGTTGACAAATATGTGAAGCATTCAGAACTCACACACTGCTGGTGGGAATGTGAAATAGTGCAGCTACTTGGTGAGTTTTGTTAAAAATTAAATATCCCCTGTAACATTCATCCCAGCCACTCCACTCCTGGGTGCTTATCCAAAAGAAATGAAAGCATATGCTTACACAAATACTTTTCATGAATGTTCATATAGTCTTTATTTGTATTCATCAAAACTAGAGACTACTGAAATTTCTTTAGCCCATGAATGGCTAAATAATTGTGATATCTAAATTACTACTCAGCAATCAAAAGAAATGAACTGTTGACACACCCAACATTATGGATAAAATTCAAAATAATTATACTGGGTGAAAGAATTAACATGATTAATTATATGAATTCTAAAAATGCAAACAAATCTATGACAGAAAGCAGTCAATGGCTACCTGGGTAAGGGAGGGAGGAGGGGACAGGGAAGGGCAGGAGACAGAAGTTATAGTAAGGCACAAGGAAACTCTGCAGTGATAGGTATGCTCAGAATTTGGATTATCGTGATGGTTTTATGACTGTGCAGATATCAAAACTTAACAAATTTAACCTTATACCTCCTAGCATAAGGTATGATACCTTATACCTCCTAGCATAAGGCATCATACCTTATACCTCCTAGTATAAGGTATCATACCTTATACCATAATAATATTTTTCTATTGTATTATAATTATAGTTTAATAATAGTTCTTTTTTTAAAAGAAAAAAGCATTGAGTCTGCTATAAAGTATAATTATAGATATATGGTTGTATTTAGAAGCAAAAATAAATAACAAAAAATAAAATGCCAAGAATGTTGAAAATAAAAGAATGGAAAAAAAAGGCAGAAATTTATCCTTACCTCCCAACATTCACATAAAATTAATTCCACCTGGATTAAAGATCTAAATATTCCCAGAATGTATATTGAATTTCTACAGTTCAATAACAGAAATAGCCCAAATCAAAAGTAGGAACATATCCTGAACAGACAAGTCACAGAAAAGGAAACACCAATGACCAAGTCAACACAGGAAAAGATGCTCATGCTCTCTGGAAAGCAAAATCCCTATGATACTTCACCACAAACCAAACAGATGGGTGAAAAATGTGAGGATGTGGAACAAGAACTCATCACTGCTGCTGGGAGTGTAATATGGCATTGAACAGCTTCAGAACACATGTAGTATAACCTAATCAGGTTGAGGCTACCCACACCCATGAACTAGTCTCTGTGCTCCTAGGTATGCATCTTGAGAGAAACCCTTGCATGCATTTCCAAAGAAGAAATATGAATATACAGCAACATTATTTCATAGACAAAAATTAGAAATAACTCAAATGTCCAAAAGAAGAGAAATGATAATTCAACTGCATTAAAATATCCATATAATGAAATCAATATATAACAAATGTTAAAAGTATAAACTAAACTTGCACATTTTAATACGAATCTCACATATAGCTGGTGAAGGAGGTATACAATATGGTATTATGTGCAGAAAAGTTTACCAACATGCAAAAGAACTCTCTATATGGTTAAAAGATCCACTGAAGGGATAAAAAAGCTAAGGGCAGTCACAGGCATGCTAATGCACAAGTCGAATTCCCAGAGGCGGAGCGAAGGAGCAGGACACAACCAGGAAAGGTATTGGCTATCACCTGGTCTTATATAATGGTATATTTCTTAGTCTGCAAGCTTCCCTGGTAGCTCAGTCAGTAAAGAATCTGCCTGCAGTGCAGGAGACCCATGTTCAGTCCCTGGGTCAAGAAGATTCTCTAGAGAAAGAAATGGCAACCCACTTGTTAGAGAAATAAAACAGAAGTAGTCTTGTCCAGGCTTCAGAGGCAAAAGAGCAGAGCGGGCCTCTGACCTTGCTTCTGACCTACCTGGACACTGCCCTGACTGCTGCTGTGGGTGTCAGCCACACCTGCGGTGAGTGTCAGAAGAGAAACACAATAGATATCTATAGGGAGCAGATCTTGGAATTTATTAAGCTCCTGGAGGGGGCCTGGCCAACCAAGCCCTGAGCTTAACAACACTCCAAGTTTTACATGACAAAACAAACAGCATAACATGAAACCAGACCTGCAATTTGCTCACAGATTGATGATGAGTATCCTGTTTGCATCCTGGGATTATAAACGGGAACCCCAAACTGCAATCTCTGAAGTCTCACCCACAGAGCAGACACTCTACCTGGGACCTTTTCCCAACTGGGACTCCAGATGTGCTGTGACATGGGACTTCCTAGCACTGTTTAAGTCTGAATGTTGGTGAAAATCCAAACTGGTGATGTATTCTCTGCTCTCTTTCATTTTTCTTTCAATGTTAGTATATTGAAAGTAAGCCAGATAATTCTCTAATAAATATTTTTATTATTTATTTGCATATAATGCATGGCTTATTTTGTTAAGAAATCCTTTGAACCTGAGACAAAAGTGAAAACTTTCAGCAGAACACCACTGCAGTATTCTTGACTGGAAAATCCCATGGAAAGAGGAGCCTGGTGGGCTACAGTCCATGGAGTCGCAAGAGTCAGACATGACTTAGCGACTAAATCACCACCACCACTTAGGCTGCATGGAAGGCAAACTGGCACTCATTGTGTAATTCTTCACTCTCTGTTATAATCTTAAATAACACATCATAAAAGAAACAAAGTTATGGGAACTTATGGGGTAGAACTGCTACATGAAAACATTACCAGTTTAAAAACAAAAACTGGACAGAATCTAGCAGGGATAGATGACTTAGTCTCAGAGGACAAGTGTTATGTTCAAGATCAGGTCAGCTAACAAAAGTTCAAGAATGGGAAGATCTTAGAAGTGTTGGACAAGGGACACCAAGTGAGTGGATGTTGCTCTGTTGGGAAGGAAAGAGGGGGTGGCCAGGGAAGCCCTTTCTGGGCCAAGTAGGATGGCATGGAAGGCAGGCCTGAGGAAGAGCTTCCTCCTCAGAAGCTTACAAATGCTCCTCTTTCCTTACCTGCTGAGCACCTCACTGCCCTGATCCTTGTCTGCCTGCTGTTTTCCACTTACCTGCACAAAGGTCCAGAAGACATTCACTCTCCTCTCTCCAGGGCTCGTCTCCTTGTTCCAGTTGTATAATGAGTTTTGGTTTAGGAAAGGCAATTCCTACTCACAGGGGAAAAAAATCAAGGTGACCTTCGGTTAGTGACTTAAGAGGCTATCACAGAATTCAGTCAGGGAATGCAATGACTCAGAAGCGGGTAGGAAAGCCAGGCAGGGGGCATGGATGGGGACAAAGATTCTCTGAATGCTGAGAAAAGATGACTAAGGGGCGGGAGGAATCCCAGATCTAAAGGCAGTGTATGATTCTCCCCTGTGCTTGAATGAATATAAATACTCTGCCGTCTGAAGTAAGATCACTTTTTTTTAATTTTATTTTATTTAACTGGACTACATTTATTGTGGTTGGTTATTTTTTTTTTATGATATTGTACATGTTTTAAGGAGGGCCTGGCCTTAGAAGGGGCCTAGAAATGCAGTGTCATATCACACAAATACACACACATGCACAACTTCACCATTTCCAACTCTACAGAATCCAGACATTCTCTGAGGTATAGAGAAAACACATGTTTCTTTCTGAGCCAAAAGCATGGTGGCTACTCCATTAAATCTTAAGAGGCCTACAGGCAGAGTCTGAGACATGGGACAGGTCATCCTTACCCAGAGACACCATATGGCTGTAGTTCTCCAGCATTACATCCCGATACAGGGTCCTCTGAGCAGGACTCAGTAGCTTCCATTCCTTCTGGGTGAAGGCCACAGCCACATCCCTGAAGGCCATTAATGCCTATAACACAAACACATCCTTGCTCACCCAGAAAACACACAGGCTCACCAGTCAACTTAACCTAAGTTACCAACCAGGGCTGAGGCAGCAATAAGGCTGGCATGGAACATCAGGTGAGATCCATAGACCCTGCTTTCAACCAGAATCCTTTGCCACGTATTTAAGACTACTAAACCTCTTCCCACATTGCTGGGGGTCTATTCAGGGGTTCTCTATTCTGTTCTATCAAT
Source organism: Bos indicus x Bos taurus (assembly GCF_003369695.1). NCBI lineage: Eukaryota > Metazoa > Chordata > Mammalia > Artiodactyla > Bovidae > Bos > Bos indicus x Bos taurus. Next base: position 85,494,950 of record NC_040083.1, on the reverse strand, counting down.
CTCTAAATCTATGATGCTGTGGAAAACACTGTTTTGATTAATGTAGCTATACCATAAGTCTTGAAATCAGATAAATGGATTCTTCCTCCTTTAGTCTTCATTTTAAAAGATTATTTTAGCTATTCTAAGCCATATGCTTTTTCACAAAAAATTTTAGAATAATCTCACCTGTATCTACTAAAAAATGTTTCTGGAATTTGGACAAGATTTGCATTAAAGCTGTATATCAATTTAGGAAGAACCAACATCTTTATCATGTTGACTCTTCAAATCTATGAACATGAGATGAGATGTCTTTCTATTTACCGAGATGTTCTTTGATTTCTTTCAACAGCTATTGTGGTTTTCAGTATACAAATCCACATATGCTTTGTTAAAAAACTGATACCTAAAAATTCTTTTGTTTTTCTTTTTTTAGTGATTTTAATGATACTGTATTTTTAGTTCAGTGACCAATTGTTCATGATACAGAACAACTGCCAGGATACAGTAATAAACTGTATGCTTATCCTGAATCTGGCAACCTGGTGGAACTCACTAACTCTCGGGGGTTTTTTTTCTCCTAGATTCCTTAAGATTTCCTACGTAGACAATCAGAGGATTTGCATACAGGGGCAGATTTCTTTCCTTATAATCTATATGTATTTTATTTCCTGTTCTTGCCTCTAGCACAGTAATGAATAAGAGTGGTAAGAACAGACATCCTTGCCTTGTACTTGATATGAGAAGGAAACATAATGTCTCAAAGCATTAAAAAAACTGCTCCACAAAGATACCACATCACACTCATTAGGATAGCTATTACCAAAGAAACAGGAAAGAACATTTGGGGAGGATGTGGAGAAACTGGAGTAGAAATTGGAGTAGGAAATGGCAACCCACTCCAGTATTTCTGCCTGGAAAATTACATGGACAGAGGAGCCAGACAGGCTACAGTCCATGGGGTCACAAAGAGTCGGACATGACTGAGCACACACACATGGAGAAACTAGAACCTCTATTTATTGTTGTGGGAAAAGTAAATGATGTGGTTTCTGTGGGAAAGAGCTTAGCAGTTCCTCAAAAAGTTAAATATATCAATTAAAAAAATTTCAATTTATCATATGATCTAGCAATTTGAATCATGGGTGTATACCCCCAAAGAATCAAAAGCAAGAATTCAATAGACTCATACACCAATGTCCATAACAGCATTATTCACAATAGCCCAAAGGTGGAAACAACCCTAATGTCCACCAACAGACAAACAGATAAGAAAATGCAGTACATATATACACATAACTGTACATAATTCAGCCTTAAAAAGCAAAGAAATTCTGATACATGTTAAATCAAGAGATTAGCCCTAAAAACATTATGCTAAGTGAAATAAGCCAGTCACAAATGACAAATATTGTTTGATTCCACTTAGAGCAGGTACCTGAAATAGGCAAATTCATGGAGACAAAGTAAAACAGAGGTTACCAGGAGCTGGGAGGGGGAGTGGGCTAGGAACAGGTAGTTATTATATAATGGATAGTTTTATCCTGGGAAGATGAAAAAGTTCTGGAAATGAATGGTGATGACTGCATAACGGTGTGAATAAACAATGCCACTGAACTGGACATTTTAAAATGGTGAAAATTTTATATTAAGTATATGTTTATGGAGGGTTCAGGATGGGGAGCACATGTATACCTGTGATGGATTCATTTTGATATTTGGCAAAACTAATACAATTATGTAAAGTTTAAAAATAAAATTAAATTAAAAAAAAATAAGAATAATCCTACTTACAGATTTTTTTGTAGATGTCCCTAATCAAGTAAAGGAGTTCCCGTTTCTATCTTAAGGTGTTTTTTACATTTCCCACAAATGTTTATTGTATTCTGCCAAATGACTATAATGCATCAACTGATATAATCACATGCTTTTTCTTCTTTAGCCTGTTAATATGGGGGATTATACTGATTAAGTTACAAATACAGAGCCAGTCTTGTGTCCCTGGAATAAACCATGCTTGATAACGGTGTACAATTATTTCTACATATTGTTGAATTTAATCTGCATAATAATTTAAGGATTTTCATGTCTATATTCATGAGAAATGTTGACTGTAGTTTTCTTTTTTCTATTGTTCTTGTCCGATTTTATTACCAGCATAATATCTGCTCCACAAAGTGAATTAGGAAGTGTTCCTCCCTATTTTCTGAAAAAAAATCATGTAGCATTTGTGTTTAAGACTCCTTTGAAAATTTGGCAGATTCTGCATTAAATCACCTGGGCCTATAAATTTCTTTTGTAGGAGTTTTTAAAATTATAAATTGGATTATCTTTTTTCTTTTATCATATTTTTAATTGAGGTATAACTGATATATCACATTATATTAGTTTCAGGTGTACAACGTGACTTGATCTTTGTAGACATTGCAGAATGATCACTACAATAAGTCTAGTTAACATGCATCACCATACATAATTACAAAACTCTTTTTCTTGTGATGAGAACTTTTAAGATCTATTCTCTTAGCAACTTTCATATATACAACATAACTAACTGTAGTCACCATGATGTACAGTACATTCCCATGACATTCATTTTCTAACTGGAAGTTTATACCTTTTCACCCCCCTTACTCATTTACTCCCCCCCCCCCCCACCTCCTGCTACCACCAACACCTGTCTGTTCTCTATATGTAACCTTTTCTTCTTTTCTAAAGATATATAACAGCATATAGTATTTGTCTTTCTCTGACTTATTTTCTTTTAGCACGATGCCCCCAAGATCCATCTATGTTGTTGCAAGTGACAAGATTTCTTATGGCTGAAAATAATATTTCATTGTATGTATGTACACATATACATACATTCATACATATATACATATATTCATCAATGGATATCCATTCATCCATTGATGGACATTTAGATTGTCAACAACTTAGGTTGTTTCTGTGGTTTGGCTAATAATTATAGCCCTGTTCAAATTATCTATTCCATATTGGTCGAGTTAAAGTACAATAGTTTATGTTTTTCAAGGAAACCAGTCCCTTTTCATCTAAGTTGCCAAATGTATGGGTGGATATTCTGTTGATGGCTACAGAGTATGTAGTAATAACTTCTGTTTCACTTCTGATACTGGCATTTTGTGCCTACTCCTTTAGTCTTCTTTACAAGTTTTGTCAATTTTATTATTTTCAAAGAATCAGCTCTTTATTTCACTGATTTTTCTCTATTCTTTTTATTTCCAATTTCATTGATTTCTGCCTTTATCACAATTATTTCCTTCTATTTGCTCCTCTGAGTTTATTTTGCTCTCATTTTTCTAAGTTCTTGAGGCAGAAGCCTAGATTCAGTTCAGTTCAGTCGTTCAGTCGTGTCCAACTCTTTGCGACCCCATGAACTGCAGCATGCCAGGCCTCCCTGTCCATCACCAACTGCTGGAGTTTACCCAAATTCATGTCCATTGAGTTGGTGATGCCATCTAACCATCTCATCCTCTGTCGTCCCCTTCTCCTCCTGCTTTCAATCCTTCCCAGCATCAGGGTCTTTTCAAACGAGTCAGCTCTTCGTATCAAGTGGCCAAAATACTGGAGTTTCAGCTTCAGCATCAGTCCTTCCAATGAACACCTAGGACTGATCTCCTTTAGGATGGACTGGTTGGATCTCCTTGCAGTCCAAGGGATTCTCAAGAGTCTTCTCCAACACCACAGTTCAAAGCATCAATTCTTCAGTGCTCAGCTTTCTTTATAGTCCAACTTTCACATCCATACATGACCACTGGAAAAACCATAGCCTTGACTAGATGGACCTTTGTTGGCAAAGTAATGTCTCTGATTTTCAATATGCTAACTAGGTTGGTCATAACTTTCCTTCCAAGGAGTAAGCATCTTTTAATTTCATGGCTGCAGTCACCATCTGCAGTGATTTTGGAGCCCAGAAAAATAAAGTCAGCCACCGTTTCCTCATCTATTTGCCATGAAGTGATGGGACCAGATGCCATGATCTTAGTTTTCTGAATGTTGAGCTTTAAGCCAACTTTTTCACTCTCCTCTTTCACTTTCATCAAGAGGCTCTTTAGTTCTTCTTCGCTTTCTGCCACAAGGGTGGTGTCATCTGCATATCTGAAGTTATTGATATTTCTCCCGGCAATCTTGATTCCAGCTTGTGCTTCATCCAGCCCAGTATTTCTCATGATGTACTCTGAATATAAGTTAAGTAAGCAGGGTGACAATATACAGCCTTAATTTACTCCTTTTCTTATTTGGAACCAGTCTATTGTTCCATGTCTAGTTCTAACTGTTGCTTCCTGACCTGCATATAGGTTTCTCAAGAGGCAGGTCAGGTGGTCTAGTATTCCCCTTTCAGAACTTTCCACAGTTTATTGTGATCCACACAGTCAAAGGCTTTGGCATAGTCAATAAAGCAGAAATAAATGTTTTTCTGGAACTCTCTTGCTTTTTCAATGATCCAGATGATGTTGGCAATTTGATCTCTGGTTCCTCTGCCTTTTCTAAAACCAGCTTGAACATCTGGAAGTTCATGGTTCACATATTGCTGAAGCCTGGCTTGGAGAATTTTGAGCACTACTTTACTAGCGTGTGAGACGAGTGCAATTGTGCAATTGAGCATTCTTTGGCATTGCCTTTCTTTGGGATTGGAATGAAAACTGACCTTTTCCAGTCCTGTGGCTACTGCTGAGTTTTCCAAATTTGCTGGCATATTGAGTGCAGCACTTTCACAGCATCATTTTTCAGGATTTGAAATAGCTCAACTGGAATGCCATCACCTCCACTAGCTTTGTTCATAGTGATGCTTCCTAAGGCCCACTTGACTTCCCATTCCAGGATGTCTGGCTCTAGGTGAGTGATCACACCATCGTGATTATCTGGGTCGTGAAGATCTTTTTTGTACAGTTCTTCTATGTATTCTTGCCACCTCTTCTTAATATCTTCTGCTTCTGTTAGGTCCATACCATTTCTGTCCTTTATCGAGCCCATCTTTGCATGAAATGTTCCCTTGGTAACTCTAATTTTCTTGAAGAGATCTCTAGTATTTCCCATTCTGTTGTTTTCCTCTATTTCTTTGCATTGATTGCTGAGGAAGGCTTTCTTATCTCTCCTTGCTATTCTTTGGAACTCTGCATTCAAATGGGTATATCTTTCCTTTTCTCCTTTGCTCTTCGCTTCTCTTCTTTTCACAACTATTTGTAAGGCCTCCTCAGACAGCCATTTTGAAGCCTAGATTGCTGACTTGAGATTTCCTGTTTTTCACATATACATTTAATGCTACAAGTTTTTCTCTCATGACTGCTTTAGCTGCATCCCACATACTTTGATATCTCATATTTTCCTTTTCATTCACTTTTATGCATGTTTTGATTTCTCCTGGGACATCATTTTTGGTGAACAGATTATTTAGAAGTCTGTTATTTTCTAAGTGTTTATAGAGATTTTTCTGTTAACTTTCTCTTATTGATGTCAAATTTGATTCCATTGTGGTCAAACAACATATTTTGTTCAACTTAAATTTTTAAAAATTTCTTAAGGTAAACAAATTATTGTGTCTTATGTGTTGTTTTGAGCCCAGGAAATGTCTATGTTGGTACAGTCATCCCTCAGCACCCATGGAGAAGTGGTTCCAGAACTCCCCTCAAAATCTACAGATGCCCAAGTCCCCTAATATAAAACAGCATGGTATTTGCATGTAACCTACACACATCCTCCTATATACTTTAAGTCATCTCTAGATTACTTTTAATGCTTAACACAATGTCAATGCTATGTAAGCAGTTGCTAGTCACAGAAAATTCCAATTTTGCTTTTTGGAACTTTCCAAAATTTTTTTTTTTTTTTTTTTTTTACCTTTTTGATCAGCAATTGGTTGAATCTGCAGATATGGAACCCTTGGAAATGCCAGGTTAACTTTATGAATATGCATTTTGCTATTGTGCTAAGGTGAAATGCTCTATAAATGTTGATTCGATTCTATTGGTTGACAGTGTGGAGCTCTTACTGATTTGGGCCTAATTATTCTCTAACTTTGACAGAAAAGTGTTGAAATCTCTTATTGTTGATTTGTCTATTTCTCCTTTCAGTTTTCTCTTCACGTCTTTTGAAGCTCAGTTATTTGATGCATATACATTGGTGCTTAGTCACTCAGTTGTGTCCAACTCTTTCCAACCCCTTGGACTATAGCCCACCAGGCTCCTCTGCCCATGGGGTGTTTCAGGCAAGAATACTGGAGTGGGATGCCATTTCCTCCTCCAGGGGATCTTCCCAACTCAGGGATCAAACTGGTATCTCCACTGCATTGCAGGTGGATTCTTTACCACTGAGCCATGGGGGAAGCCCATGCACACACATTAAGGACCCCTATGTCTTCCTGGTGAAGTGACCCCACTTACCGTTCTTTGTGTCTGAGAATTTTCTTTGAAGTTTATCTTACTTTATATTAATATAGGAACCCGTGCTTTCCTTTGACTAATGTCTGCATCTTCTTTTTAATCTTTTAAAATCTTTATTAAAATTAAAATCTTCATTATCTTTATTAAAATCTTTTTAATCTTTTTAATCCTTCTTTTTCTAATCTGCCTATGCTGTTACATTTGATGCTTCACTTAGATAGCATATAGAGTCTTTTTTTGATGTCAGTCTCTCTTCAGTTCAGTTCAGTTCAGTCACTCAGTCGCGTCCGACTCTTTGCGACCCCATGAATTGCAGCACGCCAGGCCTCCCTGTCCATCACCAACTCCCGGAGTTCACTCAGACTCACGTCCATCGAGTCAGTGATGCCATCCAGCCACCTCATCCTCTGTCATCCCCTTCTCCTCCTGCCCCCAATCCCTCCCAGCATCAGAGTCTTTTCCAATGAGTCAACTCTTCGCATGAGGTAGCCTAAGTACTGGAGTTTCAGCTTTAGCATCATTCCCTCCAAAGAAATCCCAGGGCTGATCTCCTTCAGAATGGACTGGTTGGATCTCCTTGCAGTCCAAGGGACTCTCAAGAGTCTTTTCCAACACCACAGTTCAAAAGCATCAATTCTTCGGCACTCAGCCTTCTTCACAGTCCAACTCTCACATCCATACGTGACCACTGGAAAAACCATAGCCTTGACTAGATGGACCTTTGTTGGCAAAATAATGTCTCTGCTTTTCAATATGCTATCTAGGTTGGTCATAACTTTCCTTCCAAGGAGTAAGCGTCCTTTAATTTCGTGGCTGCAGTCACCATCTGCAGTGATTTTGGAGCCCAAAAAAATAAAGCCTGACACTGTTTCCACTGTTTCCCCATCTATTTCCCATGAAGTGATGGGACCGGATGCCATGATCTTCGTTTTCTGAATGTTGAGCTTTAAGCCAACTTTTTCACTCTCCACTTTCATTTGCATCAAGAGGCTTTTTAGTTCCTCTTCACTTTCTGCCATAAGGGTGGTGTCATCTGCATATCTGAGGTTATTGATATTTCTCCCGGCAATCTTGATTCCAGCTTGTGTTTCTTCCAGTCCAGTCTCTCTTAGTTGGTGTATTTAGACCATTTTAATTTTGTTCCCTCTGCTTATGTTTTCTTATTACTGACTTACTGTCAGTTACTTGAATTTTTTTTTTAACATTCTCTTTTATCTATATTGTTTTTTAGTGTACCTCTTTGTGTAGATTTTTTAGTAGTTGCTCTAGGTGCTACATTATATATATATATATATATATATATATATATATATATATATACACACATAACTTATTGGTCTACTTGTATTGTCATTTTACCAGTTTGAAGTATGGAAACTTTACCTCCCATTACATCCTCTTGTCCTTTCTGTTTAAATTGTCATTTTCTTAAGTGTTTACTTCTATATACATTTAGAATCACCTCAGGCTGTGTAATAATTTTTACTTTAACCATCAAAATAGGTTTAGAAAAATTCATACATAAGCAAAGTGCTTATTTTTCATTATGATGTTTACTCTCTTCCTGATTGTGCCAAGGGTCATCAAGACCACCCCCAAGTTTGATATTTACTAGGAAGATGCACAAAACCTATCACAAGTGGCTATAATTACAACAAAATGATACAAAGCAAAATTAGCAAAGGGAAATGATACAAGAGATTAAATCCAGAGGAAACCAGGAATAAACACCCCAAATCTTCTTTCTCCCATTGGAGTCCCCACATGACCCCACTTAATTCTTTCAAAAAGGATTTATAACAACATGTGCTAAATGTTTTCACAAAGAAGCTCATTAGCAGCTCACTGCCCAGCTTTTTAAATGGTGGGTTGGTCACACAGGCACCTTCTGCCTAGCACATACCAAAATTCAAGATACTAGAAGAAAAGCATAAACCCATTGTTTGCATAGTTTTAGGCACAGAGAGCCATTCTTATTAGCTCCGGGAATGGTGCCAATCCACCTAAAATACAAGATTCCCATTCTAGCCAAAAGATAGTCTTACCAGCAGGACTTTCTAAGGACAGACTGCTATGTTAACTTTTTACTGCACACAGATGTTCCAAGGTTCCCTCTTTTATTGTTTCCTTTTTGTTTATAAAATTGCCTTTCCTCATCTGCTGGAGACAAATTCTGAGTTTTCCTTTATCTAAGTATGCCCTGATTTCCCTTCATTTCTGAAAAATATTTTTATTTCATATAGGATTCAGGGTTTGTAATTATTTTCTTTCAGCACCTGGAAAATTGCATCACTTTCCATCTAGCCTCTGTCATTTCTGATGAGAAATTCACTACCATTCTAACGGTTTTCTTCCCCTGTAAGAAATGTGTTATTTTTCTCCAGTTGATTTCAAGATGTTTTCTTCATTTTTAGTCTTCAACAGTTTCATTATAATGTGTCTTGGCATGGATTTCAGTGGGCTTATCACGTTTGGGATATACTAAGCTTTTTGAATCTGTAGGTCCCTTGCCAAATTTAGGAACTTTTCAGCCATTAATTATTCTAATACTTTTTCAACCCTGCCCTTCTTTGCTTCTTCTTCTAGAACTGTGGTAACACAAATGTTAAGATACTTTGTTATACTCTCACAGTTCTTGAGGCTGTTCATCTTTTTCCCACTACATTTTCTCCCTGTTGCACAGACTGGGTAATTTATATTATTCTGTCTTCTAATTCAATAATTTCTCTGTTACCTCTAACCTGCTGTTAAGTCAATCTATTGAGCTTTTTCTTTTAGGTACATATGTCTCAGTTCTGAAATTTCTACATGCTGATTCATTGTATCTTCTATTTCTTTGCAGAGGATTTTTAATTTTTCATTTATCTCAAGTGTGTTCTTTTAGTTGTGGATATCCAGTTGTCCAAGCACCACTTGTATAGACTGTTCTTTTTCAACTGAATAGTCTTGGCATCCTTGTCAAAAATCAATCGACCATATATAAGAGATATTTTGCTAAGCTCTCAGTTCTATTCCACTAATCTATATGTTTATACTTATGGCAGTTTGACACTTCTGTCACTGTCTGTAGCTTGGTACTAAGTACTGAAACCAAGCAGAGTGAGTCTTCCAACTTTCTTTTCCTTTTTCAAGATTCTTTTGACTTCAGGGTCCTATGAGATTCCAAATGAATTTTAGGATTTTTTTTTCTATTTATATAAAACATGAAAGATATTGTGAGAGGGACTGTACTGAATCCATAGATCACTTTGGATATTACTGTCTTTGCAGGAATATTGTCTTCCAATCCATAAGCATGGGAAGTCTTTCCATTTACTTAGGTCTTCTTTAATTTTAGCAATGTTTTGCACTTCTCAGTGAACATTTATTTTGACTCCTTGGTTAAGTTTATAGCAGAACATTATTTTTGATGCCATTACAAATGGAATTAAAAAAATATATATTTCCTGTTTGAATAGGTCTTTGGAAACAAATAGATACAACTGTCATTTTTGTGTTGATTTTGTGTCCTGAAACTGAATTAATTTATCAGCTCTAACAACGTTTTGTGGATTGTTGTATAGATTTGAGATAATGTCTTCAGTGAAGATATAATTTTACTTCTTTTCCAACTTGGATCTTTTCTTTTTCTGCCTAATTATGGCTAGAACTGTCAGTACTATGATGAACAGAAGTGGCAAAAGCTGAAATCCTTATCTTGCACTGTTCTTCAGTCTTTCACCAGTAAGAATAATATTAGTGTAGATTTTTGCATATAAGGCCTTTATCATGTTGAGGAAGTTTACATCTATTCCTAGTTTACTGAATATTTTTATCATGAAAAGAATGCTGAATTTTGTCAAATGCTTTTTTGTCATCAACGAAAATGTTCATGCAGTTTTTATACTTTATTCTCTGAATGCAGTATTACAGGATATTAATATTCTAAAACACATTGTAAACCTCTATTGGTCTAATATGCTGCTGGATTCACTTTGAGAGCATCTTGGTGAGGACTTTTGTCCCTATATTAATAAGGAATGTTAGCTTGTAGTTTTCTTTTCTTGAAGACTGTTTGTCTGAGACCTCTGGAGTCAGAGTAATTTGTCACAGAATTAGATAGGAAGTGTCCTCTCCAATATTTTCAAATAGCTTGAGAAAGATTTGTCTTAACTCTTCTTTATATATTTAGTAGAATTAATAACTGAAGCCATCTCACTGTAATCTTTTCTCTGTTGAGAGTTTTTTTTTTAATTACTGATCCAATATTCTCATTAATTATAGATCTATTCATAATTTCTATTCTTTACTGAGGAAGTTTAGATAGAAATGTATATGCCTCAAAATGTGTTAATTTCACCTTGGGCAGCATATCTGTTGATAGTATTCCCTTACAATCCTTTATATCTTTAAAAAATTGATAATAAAGTTTTCAATTTCTGATTTCTGATTAGAGTAACTTGAGTTTTATTTTTTTGTTAGTCAATTTAGATGATCATTTTAACAAACCAACTTTAGGTTTTCTTGATTTCTCTGTCATTTTTCTATTCTCTATTTGTCTTTGCTCTAACTTTTGTTATTTCTCTTCCTTCTGCTAGCCTGGGTTTACTTGGTGCTTCTTTTTCTAGTTATACAGGTTATACAGTTAGGTTATTAAGTTCTCCTTTAATATGTGCATTTACAGTTATAAATTTCCCTCTAAGCACTGCTTTCACCATATTCCATAAGTTTTGGTATGTCATGTTTTAATTTCCATTTTTTTCCCAAAGTATTTTCTTTATGTGACTTTTCTTCTTTGATACATTAGTTGTTTAAGAGTGTCCTACTTAGTTTCCACATATTTGTGAATTTTCCAAAATTGTTATTCATTTCTAGTTTCATTCCACTGTGAACAGAAAAGTTACTCTGTAAGATTTTAATCATTTCAAACTTAAGACTTACTGACTTACCTGTGGCCTAAGATATGGTCTGTCCTGGAAAATGTTTGATGTGCACTTAAGTGGAATATATATTTTATTGTTGTTGGGTGGTGTGTTCTGTACATGTTAGGTGCAATTGATTTATAGTGTGATTCAAGTTCTATTTTTCCTTGTTGATCTCCTATCTGGCTGCCCTATGCAGTATACAAAGCTGAGTATTAAACTCATCAACCATTATTGTATAACTATTTTCTTTCTCAATTCTGTCCATTGTCATTCCATATGTTTTTTATATATTGATATATATTATAATCATTATATCTTCTTTCTGTAGTAAGCTTTTTATCAATATATGATATCTTTCTTCATCTTGTTATCTTTTCCTAATTTAAAATCTACTTTGTCTCAGTACAGCTATCTCAACTCTTTTTTGGTTACTATTAGTATGAAACATCTTTTCCATTCTTTCTTTCACTCTTACTTTCACTTCTTTCCATTCTTACTTTCAACCTCTTTATATCTATATATCTAAAGTAAGTCTCCTATAGACAACCACACACAGATCTTGTTTTTCTTTTTAAAATCCAAACTGCTAACCTAGGCCTTTTGACTGGGGATTTTATACTACTTACATTGAATGTGTTTATTGAAAAGGAAGGATTTACCTTTGCCATTTAGCCATTTGTTTTCTGTGTATGTCTTTTGTTTCTCAATTCCTCCATTGCTGCCTTTTAAAATATTTTTTTCCCTTGTGGTTTTTTTTCACCTTTATCCCCTTCTTTAATTTTCTGTGTATTTTTAAGTAGTTTCTTAGTGGTTAACATGTTAACATTTTTAACTTGTAAAAGTCTACTAACTTAGTTTCAATAGTATACCAGCACTCTTGCTCCTATATTTTTCCATCCCACTCCCCTTATTTTCTAATTGTCCAAGATTACATCTTTATACCGTGTATGCTCACTAATATAGATGTATACTTTCTGTGTTTGCCTGAAACCACATAGAAAAAGCAGAAGTTATAAACTACACAAAAAAGCAAAATAATATTGGCTTTTATACTAGCTTATGCACTAGCATTCACTTCTCTTTCTAGTGGTTTAGAGTAACTACCTAATGTATTTTCAGTTCAGCCTGAAGTTTTGTTTTTTTGGTTCAGGGTTTTTATAGAGCAGGTCTATCATTAATGAGCTCTCTCAGGTTTTGTTTAAATTAACATCTTGATTTATCCTTCATTCTTCAAGAATAACTTGCCAGATATAGAATTCTTAGTTCACAGTGTTTCTTCCAAGATTTAAAATATGTGATCCCACTGACTGGTGGCCTCCATGGGCTCTGATGAAAAATTGTCTGTTAATCTATTTTAGGGTCTTTTGCAGGTAACAAACAACTTCTTACTTGCTGTTTTCAAAATTCTGTCTTTGGGTTTTGACAATTTGACTAATATGTCCTAATGTGGATTTTTTTTTTTTAGTTTATCTTACTTGGAGTTTGTTGAGTGTCTTGGATGTATAGATTTATGTCTTTCATCAAACATGGGAAGTTTCTGGATATTATTTCTTGGAATTTTCTTTCTTCTTTCCTTCTGCAATTTCCATTATGTGTATGTAAAGTAAACCTGATGGTGTCGCACAGGTCTTTCAAGAACTGTTCACATTTTACTAATCTTTTCTTTCTGTTCCTCAGAATGGGTAACTTCAATTGAAGTATTTCCAAGTGGCACAGACTTAATTTTCCTTGTTTAAATATGTTGTTGAATCCCTATAATGAATTTTTCAGTTCAGTTACTGAGCTTGCAGCACCAAGACTTCTATATGGTCCTCTTTTATAAATTCTCTTTATTGATACTCTATTTGTTCAAATATTGTTGACTTAGTTCTTTTCATTCCATGTCCTCATTTTCCTTTAGGTCTTTATGCATATTTAAGATATTTGATTTAAAGTTTTTGTGCCAGGGCTTCCTCATGGATAGTCAGTAGGCAGGCAGTTTAAAATGGGATGGGATAAGAAGAATGTGAATATGCATTATCCTTCAAGGAAAGAAAGTGAAGTGAAGTCGCTCAGTTGTGTCCGACTCTTTGAGACTCCATGGACTATAGCCCACCAGGCTCCTCCGTCCATGGAATTTTCCAGGCAAGAATACTGGAGTGGGTTGCCATTTCCTTCTCCAGGGGATCTTCCCGACCCAAGGATCAAACCTGGATCTCCTGCATTGCAGGCAGACACTTTACTGTCTGAGCCATGGGGAATGATTAGGCTATCATTAGGCTAAGGAAAGAAAGGCTATTCATAAGTTGTCAGGGCTGCCAATTCCACCACAAGCCAAGGGACAAGGCTGCCACTCTTTGCTTACATCAGAAGCTCTCAAAGAGTCACAGAGGCAGGGTCACCCCTCTGAGCTCAAGGGGCCCTGCCAACCCAGTGCTGAAAGAGATCTGGGATGGATTTGAATCCTTTCTTTTCCTACACTGTGACATCCATAGGGTTTCTCTCTGGTGTGAAATTGCTAATGTGAAAGATCAGAATTTTGACTGATGCTTTTAAAATATTCAGTACACTTGTAAAGTTTCTCTCTTTACAAGTGAGAATGAATCCTCTGATATTGAGTAAGTTTTGAGCTTTCAATGAAGCATTTACTTCCATTATCCTACATATAAGGTTCTCACCAGAATGAATTTTCTGATGTTGCCTGAGCTCATAACTGAATCTGAAGCCTCTGCCATAAACGACACATTTCCACAAATGTGGGTTCTTCTTCCTGAAGTATCACTCTCTTTGTAGGAAATTCTGAGTTTAGACTGATCTTATACTCATCAAATCCCTTGGTTCTTGTTACTGAAGAATTTTGGGAGACATGGTCACCTGCCAGAAATAAATTAGTTTCTCAGGGAAGGTATTGGAGAAACCTAACCTAAGCCAGGGAGAAGGCAATGGCAACCCACTCCAGTACTCTTGCCTGGAAAATCCCATGGATGGAAGAGCTTGGTAGGCTACAGTCCATGGGGTCTCGAAGAGTCAGACACGACTGAACGACTTCACTTTCACTTTTCACTTTCATGCATTGGAGAAGGAAATGGCAACCCACTCCAGTGTTCTTGCCTGGAGAATCCCAGGGACGGGGGAGCCTGGTGGGCTGCAGTCTCTGGGGTCACACAGAGTCAGACTCGACTGAAGTGACTTAGCAGCAGCAGCAGCAGCAACCTAAGCCAGTGTTACAAGCTTTCCCCAAACCGGGCTCCCAAGGACAATGCGGCAAGAGCATTCCCAGTACCATGAAGAAACCCAATATCTGAGATTTCTTCTTTCACAAAATAAGATGGTTTGTCTTCATTTTATTGCAGAATTTCCTGTTTTATGTTATATACATGAATTTTCTATTCAACATTAGTCCATTAAAGGCAGAGCCTATGATGTTTCTGTCCTGAAGTTATCTTCCTCATTAAGCAAAGAAGACCTTGGGTTTTGGCCCAATGTGCCTGATAACAAGAAATATAGATAAAGTCCAAAGTGGCTTATCAGCCAATTGGCAAGGTAGCACTGTAGCTACAATAAGCTGCCTCTATCCAAGTCTAAGAACGCAAGCAGGTGATAGCTCTGGGATATTTGTTTCAGTAAATTCCCAACTACTAAGCCTACTTGCATGTCCTCAGTGCTTATTACAGACCCTGAGCTTTCACAATAAGGAGCAGAAAGTGAAATGGAAGCGAAAATATGCGGGCCCAATCGGCAATACTGTCTTCCTCTCAGGCCCTCTAGGGACACTTCATGGGTCAAGTTGGACACTAGGCATGGGTTAGCCCCAAGAGTGATGGATGACACTGCTGGAAGGCTGGCAAGGCAGAACTACTCAGTTAGCCTCCCACAAGTTTTGGTAAGTTGTATTTCCATCATCAGTCTGTTTGAAATATTCTCTGCTGCTGCTGCTGCTAAGTCGCTTCAGTCGTGTCCGACTCTGTGCAGCCCCATAGACAGCAGCCCACCAGGCCTCCCTATTCTTCTTTGGTGTAAGGATAGTAAGGACTGTGTTGTTTAATTTCCAATATTTGAAATTTACTTAGATATTTTACTGTTGACTTCTAACACAATTCTCTTAGTCACAAAATATATACTTTGTATTCTTTGCATCTTTTTAAATTTGTTAAGATTTCCTTTACAGAACCCCATGTAGTCTATTTTGGTGAACATACCAAATGTACTCGAAAAGAATGTGTATTCCACAGTTGTAGGGTGGTGTGTTCTATAACTATCAACCAGGATAACACAGTTGCTAGTTTTCTTCAGATTATCTACATCTTTACTAAATTTTACCTCGTTGTCCTATCAATTACTCAGAGGGGAGTCTTTTTTTCCCTTTAATTCTGGCAATTATTTTGAAGTTTTGCTATTTTGAATAAGTATATACACACCTAACTGTTATGTCCTCCTGATGACGTGACCTCTTTATCATTCCAAAATGTTCTTCTTTCCCTTTGTCTAGCAGTTGATTTTATCTGATAGTTGATAATGCTATTTTCCTTTCCTCACTGAGTATAGCTAATATTAGAGACTTTAAAGTCCTTGTCTGGAAATTTAATCCACAGGGTGAATTATGGTTTGTAACATCAAAAAAAAAAAATTAAACTTTAGGGACTTCCCTGGTGGTCTAGTAGAAATCTAGAGATTTCCCTGGTTATAAATCTGCCTTCCAATGCAGGGGACACAAGTTTGATCCCTGGTTGGGGAACTAAGCTCCCACAAGCCTCAGGGCAACTAAGCCCATGCTCTGCAACTAGAGAAAGCCAATGCACCAAACAGTCTGTGTACCACAATAAAATCCATGTACAGCCAAAACAAAAATTTTTTAAGTAAAAGAAAAATTAAATTGAAAACATGAGTAAGATTCAGAATAGACATGAAAAAAGCAGAGGGCTAAAAATCAAGATGAGGCATGTAGAGAGAAAGGGAACACAGATGCCATAAGAAGGAAAGGGAGAAAACCTATGATACGGGAAGGGAAAAACATCTGGCAGGAGGGAAAGGAAAGCTAGTGGTAGTAGAATAGAGAGCAAAGGTGTTAGAGCATCTTGTCAATGGTTTTAAAAGCAGACAAAAACCCACAGATGCTCTACTATAGAATTGTAACTCACATGATCTAAAACACTCATCTCTCTTCACCTGGCCATATTTGGTGGCATCTTTCTTCACTTGGCCATATTCTGTGGTAAGTCCAAAATTCACTTCATGAATAAAATTTCCCATAGAAACAATTCTGAAACATTGAGAACAGGTTAAATTTCTAATGACTGAGAAACACAGCGGGATGGAATAGTGAAAATCTATTAATGATTTAACCAGTAGAGTTACTGATTTGAATGTAAATGTTTGTGATTTTTTTCACTTTTTAAAGTGAAAAAAGGTATGATAGTGGTGTAGTAACTAGTTTTAAAATACTATAATTTTATCATTAAAACTTGTCAGATGCACACAGACAGACCAAAAATCTTAATTAAATTATAGTGACAGGAATAATTGAAATATCCATCAATTGATAAATGAGTAAACAAAATGGCTTATATCCAAACAATGGAATATTATTCAACCTTAAAGAAGAATAAAGTATTACTGGTTTGGGCTACAGTGTGGATGAATCTTGAAAATATTATGCCAAGTGAAAGAAAACAGCCACAAAACACCATATATTACATGATTCCATTTATATGCAACATCCAGAACAACCAAATGTATACAAATAGATTAGTAGTTGTCAAGAGCTGGGGGAGGGGAGAATGGGGAGTGACTCCTAATGAGTGCAGGATTTCTCTGGAGTGCTGCTGCTAAGTTACTTCACTCATGTCTGACCCTGTGCAACCCCACAGATGGCAGCCCACCAGGCTCCTCTGTGCCTGGGATTCTCCAGGCAAGACTACTGGAGTGGGTTGCCATTTCCTTCTCCAATGCATGCATGCATGCTAAGTCGCTTCAGTTGTGTCTGACTCTGTGTGACCCTATGGACAGCAGCCCACCAGGCTCCTCCATCCACAGGATTCTCTAGGCAAGAATACTGGAGTGAGTTGCCATTTCCTTCTCCACCTCTAGGGTGGGAGGGGTCTGAAAACATTATGGAATTAGAAAGTGGTGAACAAAGCTAGTGGAAGTGATGGAATTCCAGTTGAGCTATTTCAAATCCTAAAAGATGATGCTGTCAAAGTGCTGCACTCAATATGCCAGCAAATTTGGAAAACTCAGCAGTGGCCACAGGACTGAAAAACGTCAGTTTTCATTCCAATCCCAAAGAAAGGCAATGCCAAAGAATGCTCAAACTACTGCACAATTGCACTCATCTCACATGCTAGTAAAGTAATGCTCAAAATTCTCCAAGCCAGGCTTCAGCAATACATGAACCATGAACTTCCAGATGTTCAAGCTGGTTTTAGAGAAGGCAGAGGAACCAGAGATCAAATTACTAACATCCTCGGGATCATGGAAAAAGCAAGGGAGTTCCAGAAAAACATCTACTTCTGCTTTATTGACTATGCCAAAGCCTTTGACTGTGTGGATCACAATAAACTGTGGAAAATTCTGAAAGAGATGGGAATACCAGACTACCTGACCTGCCTCTTGAGAAACCTATATGCAGGTCAGGAAGCAACAGTTAGAACTGGACATGGAACAACAGACTGGTTCCAAATTGGGAAAGAAGTACATCAAGGCTGTATATTGTCACCCTGTTTATTTAACTTATATGCAGAGTACATCATGTGAAATGCTGGGATGGATGAAGCACAAGCTGGAATCAAGATTGCTGGGAGAAATATCAGTAACCTCAGTTTTGCAGATGACACCACACTTATGGCAGACAGCGAAGAACTAAAGAGCCTCCTGATGAAAGTGAAAGAGGGGAGTGAAAAAGTTGGCTTAAAACTCTACATACAAAAAACCAAAATCATGTCATCCAGTCACATCACTCCATGGCAAATAGATAGGGAAACAATGGAAACAGTGAGAGACTATTTTGGGGGGCTCCAAAGTCACTGCAGATGGTGACTGCAGCCATGAAATTAAAAGACACTTGCTCCTTGGAAGAAAAGTTTTGACCAAACTAGACAGCATATTAAAAAGCAGAGACATTAATTGGCCAACAAAGGTCCATCTAGTCAAAGCTATGGTTTTTCCAGTAGTCATGTATGGATGTGAGAGTTGGACTATAAAGAAAGCTGAGTGCCAAAGAATTGACACTTTCGAACTGTGGTTTTGAAGAAAATTCTTTAGAGTCTCTTGGACTGCAAGGAGATCAAACCAGTCAGTTCTAAAGGAAATCAGTCCTGAATATTCATTGAAGGACTGATGCTGAAACTGACACTCCAATACTTTGGCCATCTGATGCAAAGAACTGACTCCTTGGAAAAGACCCTGATGCTGGGAAAGATTGAAGGTAGGAGAAGGGGTGAAAGAGGATGAGATGGTTGGATGGTATCACCAACTCAATAGACATGAGTTTGAGTAAGCTCTGAGAGTTGTTGATGGACAGGGAAGTTTGGCATGCTGCAGTCCATGGGGTCGTAAAGAGTCGGATATGACTGAGCGACTGAACTGAACTGAAAATACGTAAATTTCTATGTCTCAAATAACTAACAGCAAAACAAACAAACCTAACAAATCCATTGTTCTGTTTTCTTTCAGAGTAAGTTAAGATCTTGTCCCTTTATGAAACAAGTATGTTATGAGTACCGTATATCTGCAAGTATGGAAACTTCTTAAAAGCAAAGCTACTCAGTCCTGCCAAAGCACCAAAATCACAACTAGCTGTTGAACAACCATCAATAGGAGGATGTTGGAACTCACCAAAAAAGATATCCCATGTCCAGAGACAAAGAAGAAGCCACAACTAGATGGTAGGAAGAGCACAAACACAAAATCAAATCCCATACCCATTAGGTGGGCAACCAACAATCAGGAGAATGATATTATCAAAGAAGTTTTCCCACTGTTGTGACAGTTCTGAGCCCCACATCCAGCTTCCCAGCCTGGGGATCCAGCAAAGGAACTGGGAATCCCCAGCGAATCTGATTTTGAAGGTCAGTGGGATTCAATTACAGGACTTCCACAGGACTGGAGGATTCAAAGACTCCACTCTGGGAGGACACAAACAAAATCTTGTACATGCCAAAACCCAGGGAAAAGGAGCAGTGACTTGCTTGTGTTGAAGGGTCTGCTGTGGAGGTGTGGGTTAGCAGTGGCTAACCATAAGGATGGGGGCAAAGGCAGCAGCAGTCCTGGAAGAGGTTCTTTGGCCTAAGTCCTCTTGGAGGTCTCCATTAACCCTACAATAGAGTCCACAGACCCCAGGGCTGAGCTGCCTCAGGCCAAACCCCACCCATCAGCAGATAATTGGATTAAAGTTTTACTAAGCATACCTCTTATGAAGAAGGCAATAGCACCCCACTCCAGTACTCTTGCCTGGAAAATCCCATGGAGGGAGGAGCCTGGTAGGCTGCAGTCCATGGGGTCGCTAGGAGTTGGACATGACTGAGCGACTTCACTTTCACTTTTCACTTTCAATGCATTGGAGAAGGAAATGGCAACCCACTCCAGTGTTCTGGCCTGGAGAATCCCAGGGACGGGGAAGCCTGGTGGGCTGCCATCTCTGGGGTCGCACAGAGTCGGACATGACTGAAGCACCTTAGCAGCAGCAGCAGCAAACATACCTCTGCCCACCAGAGCAAGACCCAGTTTTTCTCACCACCAGTCTCTCCCATCAGGAAGCTTATACAAGCCTCTCAGCCTCTTCCATCAGAGGGCAGACAGAAGAAGCAAGAAGAACTACAATCCCACAGTAGCTAGAAAACCACTAGTAGCTAGAAAGTTAACCAGGATGAAAAAGCAGAGGGTTTTGTCCCAGATGAAGGGACAAGATAAAGTTCCAGAAAAACAACCAAATGAAGGAGATAGGCAACGTTTCTTCTCTGCAATCATCCTCTGTGTTTTTTTTCAGTCTAACTTTATTGAGGCTCTTGATGGCTAAGTCGAAGATCTATCCTGATAAATGTCACATGGCACCTGAAAATATGCTATTTTCAAATATCTTTGATATCAATTTCTAATATAATTTCACAGTGATAAGAGAATAGACTGCATGATTTCAACATTTTTAGACCATGAAATTTTGGCACCTTGTTTTATGTCCCTGGATATGTTCCAGTGTCTCCTAGTTTACAGTCTATAGGAACTTGAATAGAATTTGTATCCTACTATTGTGTGAAAATTGTATAAATTTTAATTATGCTGAATTCATTCACAGTGCTTTTCAGGTCTACTATACCCTTCTACTTCTCTATATTCTATTAATTTATGAGAGTTTGAAACTCCAACTAAAAATCTTAACTTTTCTACTTAAAAAAATAATTATAATGGAACTATATGTAACATTGTTCTGTATTTTCCAAGTCTCCTGTGAATATGTTATCACACTTTCACAATTTAAAAAAATTAAAAAATAAAAACAAAGCTACTCAGATGCTCATGCCCTGGGTTCAATTTTTAATTAATGAATAAAAGGGAAAAAATGTATATTGAGAGATGATGGTCATAGACAGGATATAGTTCAGGGTGTGCCAAGGATCCCACAGGAAGGGGCAGGAAAATAATGTTTCATTTTGGCCAAGAATGTCTCTCTATTAATATCAGTAATGGTAAAGAGAAACCTATAAAAGAAATTCCCCCCACAAACACCTTAGGAAACATTCTGAATTGCATGTACTGCATAAACACTTTCTCTCAAAAGATTTGACAATTGAGGGACATACAGCCCTCAATGTTATCTGATAACATCAAAATCAAGTATTTTTAACTTATACAGTAACAGGCAAATACCTACCATATGAGCTCAGCAGTTCAGATCTAACAAAAAAATTTTATACTTGTCATATTTTTTATGACAGGCAACACAAAATTTAATGAGACCAACTGACACTATTTTTTGTAAATGATAATAATCAATAGAAGTATCCCACCTGGCGTCTGTTTAGGCAGTCAGTAAACGTTAACTCCATTTGATTATGTCAAGGTCACAAGCTGCCTAGTCTTAGGGATTAGAAAATCTTTCCTTTAGGACATATATTCATTCAATTACTACTTATGGCAAACTTCTCAAAATCCTTCAAACCTAACTTGTTCCAAGTTCAAGCCCAAACTCCTCAGCCTGGATTTCAGGATTCTGGTTGAACTATCTCCATTCAGACTCAGAGTGGGTAAAAGCAAAACCTTCAGAGCCGAGGCAAGTAGTGAATGAATGAAGCAGGCACTTCAGCCATGGGGTCAAGGGGCACGAGAGGCTGTGACTACACCATGGGGATGCTGTTTGGTTCCAGCTACTTGTCATATGCACCAAGAATGTGGACTCAGGACTTAGGTGTATTCTTCCAATTTTTAAGTGTGGAAAACTCGTTTAAATATAAAGCATGGGGCCAGCCAAATTATAGCTACCCATGAATCACCAGCAGACAGCAAGTCAGCATCCTCACCTCTACACAGAGAAAACTGATGTAACAAAAGGCCATGGATGGCTCCAAGCTTCCCATATGACGAGGGACAGCCTGCAGATCCCCTGGTCTCAGAGACGTGCTAGGCTTCCAGTCACATTCTCACAGAAATACATTCCTTCAGCTCTTCAACTTGCCATATCTGTCAGGGTCAGCTCAGGCAGCTCCTCCTTTGAAAGTCTTCCTTCACTCTTTTAGGCCCTGGAATCACTGGGCACATAACCATAATTGTGTTTCAACTGTGCTGATGACAATTTACTACTTGATGAATGTATAGCTCATGAATGGACCAGAGGAGTCCAAGAAAAGGCTCCAGGTAAGACAAGTCACACCTCCAAGATCAGAGGTAGGTACAGCCTAACACCATCAAGGCGGCTCCAGTACACGACCAAAGAAATGGGTCCATCCTATAAGAGCTAGGAAGAAATTTTAGGACTCACCTCATCCCTAGTAGTCAGGAGCCCTGGGGCCATGTTCTTAGTCTGGTGAGTGCTCTTCCTAGAGAAGACTCGTCGCATAGGCAGAGCTGGAGAAAGAAAAGAAAGGGATGTGTAGGAGGAGTACCCATCTATCCAGCCTCACAGTTTAGCAGAGGCAAGAAGGAGGTAAGGAAAGCAGGTTGAAGATGGTATCAGAGGCCTCCCTTCTTTTTTTAATTTAAAAAACTATATCTTATTGGCATATATTAGACACACAATTATACACGTATTTAAAGTATACAGCTTAGTAAGTTTGAAATACTTATACACCTGTGAAAACATCACAACACCGAGGAGAGTAAATTTATTAGTCATTTCCAAAAATGACTAATGTGCTCCTTTGTAATCTTTCACTCCCCTCCCCAACAGCCATTGATCTGCATTTTGTCATCAAAGATTTCTTACATTTACATTTTCCAGTTTTTTTTTTTAAATTTGTTTAAATTGGAGGATAATTGCTTTACAATATTGTGTTGATTTCATCCATACATCAACATGAATCAGCCATAGGTATATATATGTCCCCTCTCTCTTGAACCTCCTCCCACATCCCACCCCATCCCATCCTTTTAGGTTGTCACAGATTATGTTTGAGCTTGATGAGTCACACTGCAAACTCCCACTGCGTATCTATTTTATATATGGTAATGTGCATGTTTCAGTGCTACTCTCTCAATTTGCCCCACCCTCTCCTTCCCCCACTCTGTCCACAAGTCTGTTCTTTATGTCAATGTCTCCACTGCTGCCCTGCAAACAGATACATCAGTGTCATCTTTCTAGATTTCATATACACACATTAATATGTAACATTTGTTTTTCTCTTTCTGACTTACTTCACTCTGCATAATAGGTTCAAGGTTCAACCACATCATTAGAACTGACTCAAATGCATTCCTTTATACAGTTGAATAATATTCCATTGTATATATGTACCACAACTTCATTATCCATTCATCTGTCAATGGACATCTACTTTGCTTCCATGTCCAAGCTACTGTAAATAGTGCTCAATGAACATTGGGGTACATGTGTCTTTTTCAACTATGGCTTTCTCACACTGTATGTCCAATAGTGGGATTGTTGGGTCATATGGTAATTTTATTCCTAGTTTTTAAGGAAAAACAATATGGAAAACAATTTCCATATTGTTCTCCATAATGGCTATATCAATTTATATTCCTATCAACAGTACAAGAGAGTTCCTTTTTCTCCACATCCTCTCCACCATTTACTGACTGAAGATTTTTTTGATGACCAGTGTGAGATGATACCTCATCATAGTTTTGATTTCTCATCTAATAATGAGGGATGTTGAGCATCTTTCCATGTGTTTATTAGCCACCCAGTTGTCTTCTTTGGAGAAATGTCTGTTTAGGTCTTCTGCCCACTTTTTGATTGGGCTGTTTGCTTTTCTAATACTGAGCTGTTTGAGCTGCTTATACATTTTGGAGATTAATCCTTTATTAGTTACTTCATCTGCAGTTATTTTCTCCCATTCTGAGGGTTGTCTTCTCATCTTATTTACTGTTTCCTTTGCTGTGAAAAGCTTTTAAGTTTAATTAGGCCCCACTTGTTTATTTTTTTCTTTTAATTTCCATTACTCTAGAAGGTGGGTCATGGAGGATCTTGCTGTGATTTACATCATAGAGCATTCTGCCTATGTTTTCAAGTTTTATAGTTTTTGGTCTTACCTTAAGATCTTTGATCCATTTCAAGTTTATCTTTGTGTACGGTGTTAGGAAGTGTTCTAATGTCATTCTTTTACACATAGCTGTCCAGTTTTCCCAGCTCCACTTATTGAAGAAACTGTCTCTTCTCCACTGTATACTCTTGCCTCCTTTATCAAAATTAAGGTGCCCATGCTGCTACTGCTGCTCAGTCACTTCAGTCGTGTCCGACTCTGTGCGACTCCATAGACGGCAGCCCACCAGGCTCTGCCGTCCCTGAGATTCTACAGGCAAGAACACTGGAGTGGGTTGCCATTTCCTTCTCCAATGCATGAAAGTGAAAAGTGAAAGTGAAGTCGCTCAGTCGTGTCTGACTCTTAGCGACCCCATGGACTGTAGCCCACCAGGCTCCTCCATCCATGGGATTTTCCAGGCAAGAGTACTGGAGTAGGGTGCCATAGGTGCATGGATTTATTTCTGGACTTTCTATCTTGTGCCATTGGTCTGTATTTCTGTTTTTGTGCCAGCACGATACTGTCTTGATGACTATAGCTTTGTAGTATAGTCTGAAGTCAGGAAGATTGATTCCTCCAGCTCCATTCTTCTTTCTCAAGATTGCTTTGGCTATTCAGGGTCTTCTGTGTTTGCATATGAATTGTGAGACATTTTGTTCTACTTCTGTGAAAAATGCCATTGGTAGTTTGATCAGAATTGCACTGAATCTGTAGATTGCTTTGGGTAGTATAGTCACTATCACAATATTGATTCTTCCAATCCAGGAGCATGGCATCTCTCTCCATCTGTCTAGGTCATCTTTGATTTCTTTCATCAGTGTCCTACAGTTTTCTGTATACAGCTCTTTTGTCTTCCTAGGTAGGTTTGTTCCTAGGTATTTTGTTCTTTTTGTTGCAATGTAAATGGGATTGATTCCTTAATTTCTTTCTGACTTTTCATTGTTAGTGTATAGGAATACAACTGACTTCTGTGTCTTAATTTTATATCCTGCAAATTTACTAATTTCACTGATTAGGTCTAGCAATTTTCTGATAGTATCTTTAGGCTTTTCTATGTATAGTATCATGTCATCTTCAAACAGTAAGAGTTCTACTTCTTTTCCAATTCTAGATTCATTTCTTTTTCTTCTCTGTTTGCCACAGCTAGGACTTCCAAAACTATGTTGAATATTAGTGGCTAGAGTGGGCCCCCTTGTCTTGTTCCTAGTCTTAGAGGAAATGCTTTCAGTTTTTCACCATTGAGGATAATGGTGAAAATGGTTTGCTGTGGGTTTATCATATGTGGATATTATTATGTTGAGGATTTTTTTATCTATGTTCATCAGTGATATTGGCCTATAATTTTCTGTGTGATTATGTCATTATCTGGTTTTGGTATCAAGGTATTGGTGGCCTCATAGAATGAGTTTGTACGTTTTCTTCCTCTGCAATTTTTTGGAAGAGTTTAAGGACAGGCATTAGCTCTTCTCTAAATATTTGACAGAATTCACTTGTGAAGTCATCTGGCCTTAGGCTTTTGTTTTTTGGGAGATTCTTCTCACAGTCTCAATTTCAGTGCTTGTGATAGGTTGTCCATAGTTTTCTATTTCTTCCTGGTTCAGTCTTGGAAAGTTAAATTTTTCTAAGAATCTGTCCATTTCTTCAGGTTGTCCATTTTACTGGCATATAGCTGTTTGTAATAGTCTCTTATAATTCTTTGTATTTCTGCATTGTCTGCTGTAACCTCTCCTTTCTCATTTCTAATTTTGTTGATTTGAGGCTTCTCCCTTTTTTTCTTGATGAGTCTGGCTTGTGGTTTGTAAAATTCGTTTATCTTCTCAAAGAATCAGCTTTTAGTTTTATTAATCTTTACTATTGTTTCCTTCTTTTCATTAATTTCTGCTCTGATCTTTATGACTTCTTTCCTTCTACTAACTTGGGAGGTTTTTGGTTCTTCTTTGTGTAAATTAGGTTGTCTATTTGATGTTTTTATTATTTCTTGAGGTAAGACTGTATTGCTATAAACTTCCTTCTTAGAATTGCTTTTGTTACATACCATAGATTTTGAGTCATGTCTTTGTTGTTATTTGTTTCTAGGGATTGTTTTACTTCCCCTTTTATTTCTTCAGTAACCTGTTGGTTATTTAGAAATATATTCTTTAATCTGAATATATTTGTGCTTTTTACAGTTTCCCCCCTGTAATTAGTATCTAGTCTCATAGCAGTGTGATCAAAAAAGATGCTTGATACTATATCAATTTTCTTAAATTTACAAAGGCTTGATTGTTGACCCAAGATGTGGTCTATCCTGGAAAATGTTCCATGTACACTTGAGAAGAAGTGTATTCTTCTGCATGTAGATACAACATCCTAGAGATTTCAGTCAGGTACATCTGGTCTAATGTGTCATTTAAGGCTTATATTCCCTTGTTAATTTTCTGTTTTGATGATCTGTCCATTGGCGTAAGTGGGGTGTTAAAGTCCCCTACAATTATTGTATTACTGTCAATTTCCCCTTTTATGTCTGTTCAGTTCAGTCACTCAGTCATGTCCGACTCTTTGTGACCCCATGAATCGCAGCACGCCAGGCCTCCCTATCCATCACCAACTCCTGGAGTTCACCTAAACTCATGTGCATTGAGTCAGTGATGCCATCCAGCCATCTCATCCTCTGTCATCCCCTTCTCCTCCTGCCCCCAATCCCTCCCAGCATCAGGGTCTTTTCCAGAGTCAACTCTTTGCACAAGGTGGCCAAAGTATTGGAGTTTCAGCCTCAGCATCAGTCCTTCCAATGAACACCCAGGACTGGTCTCCTTTAGGATGGACTGGTTGGATCTCCTTTAGTCCAAGGGACTCTCAAGAGTCTTCTCCAACACCACAGTTCAAAAGCATCAATTCTTTGGCGCTCAGCTTTCTTCACAGTCCAACTCTCATATCCATACATGACAACTGGAAAAACCATAGCCTTGACTAGACGGACCTTTGTTGGCAAAGTAATATCTCTGCTGTTTAATATGCTATCTAGGTTGGTCATAACAACCTTCCAAGGAGTAAGCAACTTTTAATTTCTGTTAGTGTTCATCTTATGTATTGATATGCTCCTATGTTGGGTGCATAAATACTTATAATTGTTATGTCTTCTTGGATTGATCCCTTGATCATCATATAGTGTCCTTCCTTATCTCTTCTATTAATATTCTTTATTTCATGGTTTATTTGATTTGAGAATTGCTACTCTTCTTTTGATTTCCATTGGCATGAAATATCTTTTTCCATCCTCTCACTTTCAGTCTGTATGTGTTTCCAGGTCCAAAGTGGGTCTCCTATAGACAGCATACATATGAGTCTTGTTTTTGTGTCCATTTAGCCAGTCTGTGTGTTTTGAGTGGAGCATTTAAACCATTTACACTTAAAGTAATTGTTGATATATATATGTTCCCGTTGGCATTTTCTTAACTGTTTTGGGTTTGTTTTTGTAGGCTTCCTTCCCTCATGTTTCCTGCCTATAGAAGTCCCTTTAACATTTGTTGTGAAGCTAGTTTGGTGGTGCTAAATTCTCTTAACTTTTCCTTGTCTTTAGCTTTTGATTTCTCCATCAATATTCAATGAGATCCTTGCTGGGTAAAGTAATCTTGGTTGTATATTTTTCCCTTTCAGCACTTTAAATGTATCCTGTCATTCCTTTCTGGCCTGCAGAGTTTCTGCTGAAAGATCAGCTGTTAATCATATGGAGTTTCCTTTGTGTGTTACTCACTGCTTTTCCCTTGTTGCTTTTGTGTTTAATCTTTGTTAGTATGATTAGTATATGTCTTGGTATGTTTCTCCTTGGGTTTAGCCTCAATGGGACTCTCTGGGCTTCTTAGACTTGATGGACTATTTCCTTTCCCATGTTAGGACAATTTTCAACTATAATCATTTCAAAAATTTTCTCAGACCCTTTCTTTTTCTCTTCTTCTTCTGGGACCCCTATAATTTGAATGTTGATGCAGTTACTATTTGACCAGATGTCTCTGAGACTATCCTCTATTCATTTCATTCTTTTTCCTTTACTCTGCTCTTCAGCAATTATTTCTACCATTCTATCTTCCAATTTACTTATCTATTGTTCTGCCTCAGTTATTCTGCTATTGATCCCTTCCTGAGTATTTTTAATTTCAGTAATTGTTTTGTTTGAATGTGTTAACTGATTCTTGCATTTTCTCCATCCTATTTCCAAAGTTTTGGATCATCTTTATTACCATTACTCTGAATTCTTTTCAGGTAGTTTGCTTATTTCCTCTTTGTTTATTTGAGTTTTGAACTTGCTCCTTCATTTGTGTAATATTTCTCTGTCTTTTCATTTTTTTTTTTTCTAATTTACTAGTTTGAAGTCTCCTTTCCCCAGGTTTTAGGGTCATAGTTCTTCCTTTTGGTCTCTTCCCTTGGTGGTTGAGATTGGTCCAGAAGTTTGGATAAGCTTCTTATTTGGAGGGACTTGTACCTACATTCTAGTGGGAGGAGGTGAGTTTTTTTTCCCTCTGATGGGAAGGGCTATGTGAAATGCCTTTTGGGGGAGTGTCTGTGGGAAGCCTGTCTGCTGATGACTGGGTTTGTGTTTTCGTCATGCTTCTTATTTGGGTGAGGCATCCTGCACTGTATGTTGCCAGCAGCTTGGTGGCATCAGGTCTTGGACAGAAGTGGAAGCCTTCGTGGGAGTTCTCAGTAATTAGTACTCTCTGGGATCAGGAGTTCTCTGTCAGTCTAGTGTCCTGGACTCAGTGCTCCCACTCCAGAGAGAGTTGCCCATTCTTAACCAGTGTCCTGTACATAAGGCCCCCAGAGCTGGACCAGTAGCAGGTTCAGCCCCAATCTCTAGTTGGCAAATGAAGCCCACAGCCCCACCAACTGGGTAAGACTCTATTAAGTCACTGAATGGACTCTATTAAGAGGAAAGGGTCTCATAGTGCCCACAAGTGAGCATTCATGGTGAGAAATGGTGACTTATCATAGTAAAAACAGAAGTTCTCCATCTACATCAGCCCTAAGGACAAGGCCTAGGAAATTCAAAACAGAAAGGGCACTACAGTTCAAACAGAATGTAGATTTGGAGAGAAATCTGAAGCTGGATAGAAGCCATAACCTGGCTCTTCCTTCCCCTCCACTTATATACCCAAGATTTGAAATATGATATTTGAAAGTAAGAATGGACAGTCATAAAATACCCTAGGTCTTCAGCAAGTCAATTTCATGACAAAATTTTTTAGAGGGGAGATTTTCCTTAACACAAATCCACTTAAGAAATAAACATCATTCTTCAGGTGTCATCTATTAGCTTCAACTGACTAATCTGCACAAGTGAAAGTGAATGTGTTAGTGGCTCAGTCGTGTCTGACTCTTTGCGACTCCATGGACTGCAGCCCGTCAGGCTCCTCTGTACATGGGATTTCCCAGGCAAGAATACTAGAGTGGGTTGCCATTCCCTTCTCCAGGCAGTCTTCCCAACCCAGGTATCAAACCCAGTCTCCTTCACTGCAAGCAGATTCTTTACCATCTGAGCCACTAGGAATCTGCACAAACGAACTGAAAAACATTTTGGGAACTATGAAGGCCAATTCAAATGAACTGGGTATTAGGTGACATTAGAGAATTACTGTGAATATTGTTAGGTAAGATCATGATATTCTGGATACAGAGAAAAATCATTATTAAGAAATGAAGCTGAAGTGCTGAGAGTAAAATGACATAATTTGCAATTTTTTTTGTTGTTGTTGTTAAGACTTCAACAAGTTAATAGTATAAAAAGAGAAAGGTCTTATGGAATAAAAGGAGACTGAAGAGATATTCAAATGCCATGTGTGGACCTTATTTAGACATTTTGGAGGCAATCAAGGAAATATGAACACTGATGAGATATTAGATGACATTAAAGAATCAATGTTAATTTTGTTAGGCTTAGGTTAAAGATAGGCTGTGTTGATACTCTCTGCACACAACTGTTGCTGTGCCTAAAAAAGTTAAAATCTACAATTAACAGCATTTGAAAGTGTACATTTGAATCGGTTCTAATGAGGTGGATGAAACTGGAGCCTATTATACAGAGTGAAGTAAGCCAGAAAGAAAAACACCAATACAGTATACTAACGCATATATATGGAATTTAGAAAGATGGTAACAATAACCCTGTATACAAGACAGCAAAAGAGACACTGATGTATAGAATAGTCTTTTGGACTCTGTGGGAGAGGGAGAGGGTGAGATGATTTGGGAGAATGGCATTGAAATATGTATAATATCATATATGAAACGAGTTGCCAGTCCAGGCTTGATGCACGATACTGGATGCTTGGGGCTGGTGCACTGGGATGACCCAGAGGGATGGTATGGGGAAGGAGGAGGGAGGAGGGTTCAGGATGGGGAACACATGTATGCCTGTGGCAGATTCATTTCGATATACGGCAGAACCAATACAATATTGTAAAGTTTAAAAATAAAATAAAATTTTTAAAAAAAGTGAGAACCTATACGCTATCCCATTAAGATCAGAATCGAGGCAAGAATGTCACCTTTCACCACTCCTATTCGACATCAAGCTGGAATTCCAGGATAATGTAAGAAGACAAGAAAAGGAAATAACAGGTATACTGACTAGGAAAGAAGAAATAAAACTGTCTTTTCTGAAGATGACTTGATTGTCTATGTGGTGGTGGCGTTCAGTCACTAAGTCATGTCTGACTCTTTGTGACCCCATGTACTATAGCCCACAGGTTCCTCTGTCCATGGAATTTTCCAGGCAAGAATACTAGAATGGGTTGCAATCGCCTTCTCCAGAGGATCTTCCTGACCCCAGGGATCAAGCCCAGGTTTCCTGCATTGCAGGTGGATTCTTTACTGACTGAGCCACCAGGGAAGTCCAACTGTCTATGTAGAAAATCCAAGATTTCTTTCTAGAACATGTGATTATATAAAAGCTTCAGGACACAAGGTTAATATACAAAAATCAACTGCTTTCCTATATACCAGCCATGAACAGATGGAATTTGAAATCAAAAACATTACAGTAGCACCCAGAAAAATGAAATACTTAGATATAAGTCTTTTAAAAATTTGTAGAAGATATACATGAGGAAAACTACAAAACTCTGCTGAAAAAAATCAAAGGTCTAAAACAATGGATCGTCCATATTATGGATAGGTAGACTTGATATTCGGAGAAGGCAATGGCACCCCACTCCAGTAGTCTTGCCTGGAGAATCCCATGGATGGAGCAGCCTGGTAGGCTGCAGTCCATGGGGTCACTAGAGTCGGACACGACTGAGCGACTTCACTTTCACTTTTCACTTTCATGCATTGGAGAAGGAAATGGCAACCCACTCCAGTGTTCTTGCCTGGAGAATCCCAGGGATGGCGGAGCCTGGTGGGCTGCCATCTATGGGGTCGCACAGAGTCGGACATGACTGAAGCGACTTAGCAGCAGCAGCAGCAGACTTGATATTGTTAAAATGTCAGTTCTTTCCAACTTGATCTATACATTCAATCCATCAAAATTCCAGCAAGTTACTTTGAAGGTATCAACAAACTGGTTCTAAAGTGTATATGGAGGAGAAGGAAATTGCAACCCACTCCAGTATTCTTGCCTGGAGAATCCCATAGACAGAGGAGCCTGGCAGGCTACAGTCCGTGGGGTTGCAAGAGTCAGACACGATTTAGTGCACTGTCTTACCCTAGAGATCCTGCCACATATACCACAAAACCCAAACATCCCCCAATGACCTTGGCCCCACTGTTCCAATCACTCCCAGGTGGGAATTCAGGCACATGTCCACAGAGGTCACAGACAACATACATACGGTTCTGTTATGTCCCGTATATTACCCTTTCATGTCCCAAGGAAGACATTTTCTCTTAGAGATTTTCATTTAGTGTATCTTTAAAAAATCTTGTGTTAAACTTGCCTCCATCTTTTTCTTGGGTAAGGACAACCCAGAAATGGCCCTTTTGTGTCTGTGATGTTGCCATTCACAGCTTTCTTGATAGGCCTAGTACAATCTTGAGAACAGGGTTGCTGTATGCTGAATGTCAGACAGTAGCTCTTAGCTTTGCCTATCTTAGGTAGTTACGCTGTGCATTTTTTATTGGTGTACCATGTTTGATTTGTCCCTAATACCTTTGAAGTTTTTCTGAGAAATGAAATAATGCAACATGAACTTATTAAAATACATTTTAAGCCTTTAAAAAAAATAAATAAATAAAGTGTATATGGAAAGGCAAGTGACCAAGAAGAGACAACACAATACTAAAGAATAACAAAGTCAGAAGACTGACATGACTAGATTCTAAACTTACTATAAAGCTACAAGAATTAAATGTGTGGTATTGGCAAAAAAATAAATTTTAAAAAATAGACAAACAGATCAATGGAACAGAATAGAGCACACAGAAATAGACACGCATAAATAAAGTCAACAGAGCAAGAAAAAAATCAGTGGAGAACAGACTGTCTTTTCATTAAATGGCAGTACTGGAACAACTGAACTTCCACATACACAGACCTTATGTCTTCCACAAAAATCAACTTAAAATGGATAACAGACTTAAAGGCAAAGCATGAAACTATAAAACTCCTGGAAAATAACATGGGAAAAAATTTAGATGACCGGGGACTTGGCAATGTCTCTTCACATATGACAGCAAAAACACAATTCATGAAAAAAAAAAAGGTAAGCTGGATTCTGTTAAGATTTTTAAAATTCTGTTCTGTAAAAGATACTAGCAAGAAAATAAAAAGTCAAGTCACAGTCTGGAAAAAATACATGAAGTAAAAAATATGTCAGAGTAGAAAAGAGACAAAGAAGCATAATCACTAAGTTAAATCATTTTAACTTAATCATTAAACTAAAAAAAAAAAAAACTTGGGCTTCCCTGGTGGCTCAGATGGTAAAGAATCTGCCTGCAATGCAGGAGACCCGGGTTTGATCCCTGGTTTGGGAAGATTCTAGAGAAGGGAACTGCTACCCACTCCAATATTCTTGCCTGGAGAATTCCATGGACAGAGGAGCCTGGAGGGCTACAGTCCATGGGGTCGCAAAGAGTCGGACACAACTGAACAACTAACACTAACTTAGAAAGCACACTGACCACACAGGACTCTTGCTCTAAAAACAGTACTTCTCACCATCACTGTTTTGCCACCACTCCAAGGCCCTGAGAATACAACAGTGTGAATGGATATGGAGAGAAACTATGCAGGAACAACTGCGAAGATGGAAAGACCTGATGAGGGCAGAGGAATGTGCCCTAGGACAGCTGTGCAGGAATGTACTCCATCAAAAACAAAACTCTCTTCCTGGGAAATCACTTGCAGCTCTGTGCCCAAGAGGAGATATGACTTAGGCATAAGATATCAAAGTCACACCCTCATTTAGTACCAAAGACACCATAAGAATATAACAAGGAAGTGCTATCATCTGAGGCAGGTCGGCCAGGCCCCTAGGAACCCTCTCCTCCCTAACAGGCAGTTGCCTCTGAATGTGAGGGAGCAGACTGCTCCAAGGCAAAACCTGGTATGAGAGAAGTAGTTCCAGCCTCAGTGTTCTCTCCCAGTTCTTGGAAACCCCCAAGCCTGCAGTTGAGGAGCACTTCTCTAAAGTAAGGTATCATATACAGGCATGGAAAGAAGAACAATACAAGGAACAGAATTGGGAAGTGGGTTTTAGAACAAGCCTTCTCTAACATTATGCTGATAATCCAGCATGACATTAATCTTCTATGTGCCTATAAAGGTTAGTAAAAACAGGAATGAACACTATATTAACACATACCAGACCCCTGTTTTACCTCTTTCCACACTCCCAACAGCTCCAGGAGATTCAGTACTTTGCCCAAGGACACTCACATACAGGCAGACCTGTATGTGAACTCTCCCTATCGAGGCCAGGGCTCCCACAACAGGCTTGACATAGGCCCCCAGGGAGAGGAAATGCCCAAAGAGATATACACTTGAGGTTGCAGATTTGGGGGA
Source organism: Bos indicus x Bos taurus (assembly GCF_003369695.1). Classification (NCBI taxonomy): domain Eukaryota; kingdom Metazoa; phylum Chordata; class Mammalia; order Artiodactyla; family Bovidae; genus Bos; species Bos indicus x Bos taurus. The sequence goes on along the minus strand of NC_040083.1, from coordinate 85,461,016 downwards.
GAAAGAACATGGCTCTTGTTGAGAAGTGGTGAATCTGTGTGATGAATCCAGGAGACCTCACAGCTACTTCTGTGCATGTTTACAACGTTTTCATAAAGCAAAATTTAAAATAAAACTTAAGTCTGGACGTCTTACCACCCTCTTCTCATTCTCTCATCCCCATTACTTCAGGGAGTCAGCCCACCAGTCCCCTATGGCTTGAACAAAGCTTTCTGCCCTGTGGGCTCCACTCCAAGCTGCTGGAAGAGCCCCAGCACCAGAGGAGTCAGACAACTTCGGGAGGAGTCGCAGATGTGAGCACAAGGGTGCCCCATGCAAACCCGGGGTGTCTGACTCCCACCAGGCCCTTCCAACTCCCCCATGAGCCCATGGGGCCCGAGGCCGCTGACCCAAGTTTCCCCCACCACCATTGTCAGTCAAGGTAAGTCTGAGTGTCTGCCCCATGCGAGTCCTCCCTGCAAAACCTAGGTCCTTGGGACCAAGCGCTGCCTCCATCGCCAGGTAGGAATCATCCAGCCACACTCCCCCAGTTAACACCCAGGAAGAATGTCCAAGGCACGCGCTCAGCAATGGGGATGTCTGCCCCGGACAAAGGTTACTTGTGTCCCCCAAGCCACCCGCACTAGTCTTGACCCCTCAGGAAGGGCGCTGAGTACCCAGCACCGCTGGACACTGAGCGACCCGAGACCTCTGCCAACAGCTCCTCTGAGGTGGACCGCGCCTGACCCCGAGGGGAAAATAAAATCAAACCTCAAAGACCCCACGGACAGGGCGTACCAAACCCGCCCGCCCTCTCCCGGCTTTCCGGAGCCTCTCTCTCTTGGACTCAGCAGCCAGAGGCGGGATAGCTCACCACAAGCACTGAAAAACTGTCACCACGTCCAAAAATACGACAGCGCGGCTCAGAAGTACGCTACCCACAACACCTCGGGGTGGGTACTACAATACCCAAAATTCCCCGGGGCGCGAGATCGCACAACCCTAAACGCTCCAGAGCTCAAGACCGCGCTCAGTGAGCTAGGGGCGCGGGACTACACTACCCACAATGCCCCGGGGAGAGGGCATGCCTCCCAACTGGACCTGACTCTTCAACTGTAGTACTTTCTTGCTCAAGTTTCAGAATTACAGTCACTTGTGCCCTTGGAGAAATTGTGAAAAATTAGACAAGAGCTTCCCTGGTGGCTCAGGCGGTAAAGAATCCGCCTGCAATGCGGGAGACCTGGGTTCGATTCCTGGGTTGGGAAGATCGCCTGGAAAAGGGCATGGCATCCCACTCCAGTATTCTGGTCTGGAGAATCTACGTGGACAGAGGAGCTTGGCGCGCTACGGTCCATGGGGTCGCCAAGAATCGGACACGACTGAGCGACTTAGCACAGCACGTAAGTTTACAGAGTAGACAAGATGTGGGGGTGGTGGTGCATGGCTTTGTGGTGGAGTGTGTGTTTCGCATTTATGAGATCCCTGTTTCAATCCCTGGCACCTCCATCTTCATGGGGTTTCCCAGGTGGCGCTAGTGGTAAAGAACCCTCTGTAAGTGCAGGTTAGATGTAAGAGGCGTGCATTTCATCCCTAGGTTGGGAAGATTCCCTGGAGAAGGGCACGGGACAACCCACTCCAGTATTCTTGACTGGAGAATTCCATGGACAGAGGAGCCTGGCGGGCTGCAGGCCATAGTGTCGCACAGAGTTCGCCTGACGATTTAGCACAATTAAAGTCAAAGTGACTTTCAGGTAGATGAGAAGGGTTGTTCAAGTGAGCACTAAAATCTTCCTTTTTTAACTTTGTTTTTTTAAACGAAGGGTCCTGTTAGTTTTTAGTCACCTGGATGTGTACCTGTCCTTCATACTACAGATTCACCCAACTGTTTTTATATTTTAATAACAGCATGTAATGAATGTACTTCTAAAATATGCCAAAAGTCTTGGGATTTTTCCTTTTTTAAACAGGAAAATTCTGGTTTATTAATAATAATTATTAAAAGAAAACGAAGAAAAACTAAGCTTGAAGACATTTAAGTCTATAATAACTAAAATTAAAATTATTTTACTAATACAAAAAATCTGATTAGATGTAACAGAGTAGGAAGCTTAAAAACATTTTGAAGTATTTATAAATAGACATACTGTTTTTCTAGAAATTTGACAAAAATGTTTTCAAATTACTTCCTATTTACTCAATACTCAAAATGAAGTAATGGGAACCAGATTTAACCTTTTGCCTAAAACAACTTTAAAAAGAATGAAATATGTGAAATAACACTTCTGAAGACATTGGACATAAGACAATGAAGAGCAATGGACCCTGAGAAACGGGTAAGGAGCCAGGTGAGCCTTAAGAAATTTCAGGTAACAGGACAGAAAAGGGCACTCAGAGTGGAGGAACTTCTTCCTCAAGTATCAGTTGAGTGCCTACCAACAGTTGAGTGCAACTCCCAGGAAAGAAACTGAAAAAGATTAGTGGAAAATGCCTGAGCACACATAAGGCCAGGAATAGTGCCTGTACCTGCCAGACAGAATGGAAATCTTCATATTCACATGGCGAGGAATCAAAGTACTCACAAGTATTTTTGCCTCAATTAGAGGGGCAAAATTAGGCCAAAATGCTTGATTGAGAAAATCTTTATGTTAAATTTAGGGGAGAAGTATGTAAAATATGTTTCAAAAATCTTAAAAGTCACTTTCATTTTTACATGACTCCTATAAGCAGAAATATACATATTCTTATATAAATAAAATCTCAAAGAAGGCTCAATTCAAGGTTTTCCATAAAATAAGCAGTAACTTTAAAGTAATTCAAAGAGTATTTGCATATATTTCAACACCACAAAGTAATTCTAATATTTATTTGGATAACTATACTGATGATATTTATTTAAAAATGGTGGTAAATACCAGTCAGAATGGCCATCATCAAAAAGTCTACAAACAATAAATGCTGGAGAGGGTGTGGAGAAAAGGGAATGCTCTTGCACTGTTGATGGTAATGTAAATTGATACAGCCACTATGGAAGACAGTATGGAGATTCCTTAAAAAATTAGGAATAAAACCACCATATGACCTAGGAATCCCACTCCTAGGAATATACCCTGAGGAAACCAAAACTGAAAAAGACACATGTATCCCATTGTTCTTTGCAGCACTATTTACAATAGGTAGAACATGGAAGCAACCTAGATGTCCATCAACAGATGAATGAATAAAGAAGTTGTGGTACATATATACAATAGACTATTACTCAGCATAAAAAGGAACATATTTAAGTCAGTTCTGATGAGGTTGATGAACACAGAACCTATTATTATAGAGTGAAGTGAGTTAGAGAAAGATAAATATGTATTTATAATATTACATTATTTATAATATTATATAATAGAATATATTATTTATATTATAAATATTTATAATTATCTAGAATATGAGTATTCTAATGCATATATACATAATCTAGAAAAATGATACTGAAGAATTTATTTACAGGGCAGCAATGGAGAAACATTTGAAGTGACTTCGTAGTAGTAGTAGTAATGGAGAAACAGACACAGAGAATAGACTTATGGACATGGGGAAAGGGGAGGAGAGGGTGAGATGTATGGAAAGAGTAACATGGAAACTTACACTACCATATGTAAAATAGAAGGCCAACGGGAATTTACTGTATGCTCAGGAAACTCAAACAGGGGCTCTGTATTGATCTAAAGGGCTGGGATGGGGCGGGAGATGGGAGAGAGGTTCAAAAGGGAGGGGATATATGTATACTTACTGCTGATTCATGTTGAAGTTTGACAGAAAACAAAATTCTGTAAAGCAATTATGCTTCAATAACAAAATAAATTTTTTAAAAAGAACAAAAATGGTAGTAAATAATAAAACCCAATTTCCTCTATTATTAGCATTTTAATATTAAACTGTAATGTGACAGTAATGCAAGTCAGCTAAATGGTACTAAAGGGAAAGTCATAAAGTAACCAGGAAGGGAGAGAGGGAAGAAAATTTTTAAAGGTGATTTCAAATCAGTTTGGTAAGCTTGAGAAAAATAGTTATTTGGGGGAAATTAAGCTAACTCACAAAACAAATACAAAGCTTTAACACCTGGGAATTAATGTTACAAATTTGTTAAATAGAACTTTAGTATCTACCCACAGTAATGTGTTTTTGACCCACTGATTGATAAAGTAAGGCATATTTGAATTATTTTCCTGTGATTAATAATAGCAACTAATGATCTTTTTTTCTCACTAGCAGGGTCTTCTCACAAGTCACAATGCAAGGTTAGGTTAAGTAGAAATGTCGAAGTTAAATTATCTTTGCCAAGATGACTTCTTGGAGAAAGTTTTTAATTGGATAGTACCTTGATTAATAAATCCACTGAGAAAACACTGCCATGTACCAGCACATTGGAAAATAAACAATCTTTGCAAATTGAAAAAAATAAAAGAGATATCAGAGATCTAATGTGAAATGTAAATTATTTTGAAAACCATTTTGTGGTATGGAAGATCTTTACATGCATTACACTAAAGCAGCGACCATCAAAAAACGAATGTCTTCAAGGCAACAGTGCCAGGACAAGTATGTTCATACTCCTTGGTGGATATCTCTCATCTGTCTGGACTGAAATCCAGCTGAAGTGACTAAGTCTCCTGTTTAGAGAGAAAAGGACATTACTGTAAACATTATTGGTGGTTTAAGTTTTGAAGGGGCTTCCCTCATAGATGAGTTGGTAAAGAATCTGTCTGCAATGAAGGAGGCCAGGATTCAATTCCTGGGTCGGGAAGATCCTCTAGAGAAGGAAATGGCAACCCACTCCAGTATCCTCACCTGGAGAATCCCATGGACAGAGCCTGGCAGGCTACAGTCCATAGGATCGCAAGAGTCAGACACAACTTAGTGACTAAACCACCACCAAGCTTTGAAACCACAGAAGAAAATTTAAGGAGCTACTCTAAGCCACAGGGAAAACTTACAGACTGTGTGGTATGAGGGATCCTGTCACCAAAGGATCAAGAGTATCTGGTTTTGTAAGTTTTTCATCCATAACTGAGGTTGATCCTGCTGTGGCTGCAAAATCTCATTCAACTGATGAACAAGTGAGATAGCCATAATGCGCCATAGCCAAAGAGGAATCTGGAAAATCTGGCACTGTGAAGAGACTGTTTGTTGGTGGAATTAAAGAAGATACTAAGGAACATCAGCTTAGAGATTACGGCAAGGAGTATGGAAAAGTTGATGTCATTTGAGATAATTACCGTTAGGCAGTTTGGAAAGAAAAGAGGCATTGTGTTTATTATTTTCTTTTTTATTTTTTGACTGCACAACATATCATTCAGCTCAGTACCAGAAAAATAAATAACCCAATCAAAAAGTGGGCAGAACAATCTTGAGAAAGAAGAATCAAGCTAGAGAAATCAACCTTCCTGACTTCAGACTATACTACAAAGCTATAGTCATCAAAACAGTATGGTACTGGCACAAAAACAGAAATATAGACTAATAGAACAAGATAGAAAGTCCAGAGATAAACCCATGTACCTCTGGATACCTTATTTTTTTACAAAGGAGGCAAGAATACACGATGGGGCAAAGACAGTCTCTTCAATAAGTGCTGCTGGGAAAACTGGACAGCTATGTGTTAAAGGATGAAATTAGAACACTGCCTAACACCATACAAAAAAGATAAATTCAAAATGGATTAAAGACCCAAAGGTAAGACCAGAAACTATAAAACTCTTAGAGGAAAAGGGGCAGAACACTCTATGACACAAATCACAGCAAGATCCTCTATGACCCACCTCCTAGAGTAACAGAAACAAAAATAAACAACTGGTACCTAATTAAACTTAAAAGTTCTTGCACAGCAAAGGAAACTGCAAACAAAGTAAAAACACAAGCCTCAGAATTGGAAAAAATAATAGCAAAGAAAACTGACAGAGGATTAATTTCAAAAATATACAAGCAGCTCATACAACTCAGCTGGAGAAGGAAATGGCAACCCACTCCAATATTCTTGCCTGGAAAATCCTATGGACAGAAGAGCCTGGTGGGCTACAGTCCATGGGGTGGCAAGAGTCAGACACTACTTAGCGACTAAACAACCATACAACTCAATACGAGAAAAACAAACAACCCAATCAAAAAGTGGGGAAAAGACCTAAACAGACGTTTCTCCAAAGAAGACATACAGATGGATAATAAACACATGAAAAGATGCTTGGCATCCTTCATTATTCAATTCAGTCGCTCAGTCGTGTCCGACTCTTTGCAACCCCATGAACCGCAGCACGCCAGGCCTCCCTGTCCATCACCAACTCCCGGAGTCCACCCAAACCCATGTCCATTGAGTCAACGATGTCATCCAACCATCTCATCCTCTGTCGTCCCCTTCTCCTCCTGCCCTCAATCTTTCCCAACATCAGGGTCTTTTCCAATGAGTCAGTTATTCGCATCATGTGGCCAAAGTATTGGAGTTTCAGCTTCAACATCAGTCCTTCCAATGAACACCCAGGACTGATCTCCTTTAGGATGGACTGGTTGGATCTCCTTGCAGTCCAAGGGACTCTCAAGAGTCTTCTCCAACACCATAGCTCAAAAACATCAATTCTTCAGTTCTCAGCTTTCTTTATAGTCCAACTCTCACATTCATACATGACCACTGGAAAAACCATAGCCTTGATTAGATGGACCTTTGTTGGCAAAGTAATGTCTCTGCTTTTGAATATGCTATCTAGGTTGATCATAACTTTCCTTCCAAGGAGTAAGCGTCTTTTAATTTCATGGCTGCAATCACCATCTGCAGTGATTTTGGAGCCCAGAAAAATAAAGTCTTCCACTGTTTCCCCATTTATCTGCCATGAAGTGATGGGACTGGATGCCATGATCTTAGTTTTCTAATGTTGAGCTTTAAGCCAACTTTTTCACTCTCCACTTTCACTTTCATCAAGAGGCTCTTTAGTTCTTCTTCACTTTCTGCCATAAGGGTGGTATCATCTGCATATCTGAGGTTATTGATATTTCTCCCGGCAATCTTGATTCCAGCTTGTGCTTCCTCCAGCCCAGAATTTCTCATGATGTACTCTGCATATAAGTTTAAAAAGCAGGGTGACAATATACAGCCTTGACATACTCCTTTTCCTATTTGGAACCAGTCTGTTGTTCCATGTCCAGTTCTAACTGTTGCTTCCTGATCTGCATACCGGTTTCTCAAGAGGCAAGTCAGGTGGTCTGGTATGCCCATCTCTTTCAGAATTTTCCACAGTTTATTGTGATTCACACAGTCAAAGGCTTTGGCATAGTCAATAAAGCATAAATAGATGTTTTTCTGGAACTCTCTTGCTTTTTCCATGATCCATCGGATGTTGACAGTTTGATCTCTGGTTCCTCTGCCTTTTCTAAAACCAGCTTGAACATCTGGAAGTTCACAGTTCACGTATTGCTGAAGCCTAGCTTGGAGAATTTTAAGCATTACTTTACTAGCGTGTGAGATGAATGCAGTTGTGCGGTAGTTTGAGCATTCTTTGGCATTGCCTTTCTTTGGGATAGGAGTGAAAACTGACATCATCAAAATCTACAAACAATAAATGCTGGAGATGGTGTAGAGAAAAGGGAACTCTCTTGCACTGTTGGTGGGAATTGAAGACAATACAGCCACTATGGAGAACAGTATAGAGGTTCCTTAGAAAACTAGGAATAAAACCATCATATAACTCAACAATCCCACTACTAACTATATACTCTGAGGAAACCAAAAAATTTAAAAAGACACATGTACTCCAAAGTTCACTGCAGCTCTATTTACAATAGCTAGGACATGGAAGTAACCTAGATATCCATTGACAGATGTATGGATAATGAACCTGTGGTATATATATGTGTGTGTGTGTGTGTGTGTGTATATATATATATATATATATATATATATATATATATAATGGAATATTACTCAGCCATGAAAAGGAATGCATTTGACTCAGTTCTAATAAAGTGGATGAACCTGGAGTCTATTATATAGAGTGAAGTAAGTCAGAAAGAAAAAACCCAGTATCACATTTTAACACATATATATGGAATCTAGAAAGATGGTACTGATGAACCCATCTTCAGGGCAGCAATGGAGACACAGACATAGAGAACAGACAGGTAGACACAGTGGGGGGTGGAATGAGAAGGTGGGATAAATTCAGAGTGTAGCATTAAAACATATATATTACCATATGTAAAATAGACAGGCAGTGGGAATTTGCTGTATGATTCAGGGAGCTCAAATCCAGTGCTCTGTGACAACCTAGAGGTGGGATGGAGTGGGAGGTAGGAGAGAGGTTTAAGAGGGAGGGGGACATACGTATGTAGTCATAGATGTGCTGTGCTTAGTCACTCAGTCATGTCTGACTCTTTGTGACCCCATGGGCTATAGCCCGCCAGGCTCCTCTGTCCATGGGATCCTCCAGGCAAGAATACTGGAGTAGGTTGCCATGTCCTCCTCCAGGGGATACTCCCAACCCAGGGACTGAACCCAGTTCTCCTGTATTGCAGGCAGATTCTTTACTATCTGAGCCACCAGGGAAGTCATAGGTAGTCATAGGTATACATATGTATGTCCCCCTCCCTCTTAAACCTCCCTCCTGCCTCCCATTCCATCCCATCCCTCTAGGTTGCCACAGAGCACTATGATTGGCTTCCCTGGTGGCTAAGACAGTAAAGAATCCACCTGCAATTCGGGAGACCTGGGTTTGATCCCTGGGTTGGGAAGATCCCCTGGAGGAGGGCATGGCAACCCACTTCAATATTCTTGCCTCAAGAATCCCCATGGACAGAGGAGCCTAGCAGGCTGCACTCTATGGGGTCACAAAGAGTCAGACATGACTGAGCAACTAAGCACAGCATAGCACATACCTTTGACTGGTTCGTGTTGATATATAGCTGAAACCAACACAATATTATAAAGCAATTATCCTCCAGTTAAAAATAAATTTACATGAAAAAAAAAAAAAAAGAATCCACCTGCCAATGCAGGAGATGCAGGTTCAATCCCTGGGTTGGGAAGGAAATGGCAACCCACTCCAATATTCTTGCCTGCAAAATCCCATGGACAAAGGAGCCTGGCAGTCCACAGCCCATGGGTGCCGGGAGCCAGCACAGGAGATCCCACCCATGACAAGGTCATGCGGAGGAGACCTGACAGGCAAGGCGGATCAGGACTCAAGGGACTCCCTGGACCTGCTCAAGCATCTATCCCGAAACCAAAATCTGTCTGTCTACTGTTTACTATGCCTTTCACCAACTCTTCTGACACTAACAGGGGGCTATCCCCGACCACCTTTCTCTGAAGAAAATCAACTTAGGGCTCTAGTTAATGAGTCTGAGCATGAAAGGAGTATTTCCATTCAAATCCCTCTGTTGGCATTCTAGCTTGCTTGGCAGGTTTATCCATACTCTTGCAACTAACGCAACATCCCAACCATGACCTTCGAGCGGTGAAAAAGTTTTATTAGAATACTGCATTGTTGAGCCAATGCTTGCTTACCCATTGTGCGCCTGGGAGTGCATTAGTTGATATAGTTGGAATGTAGAAAAAACAAGTAATAGCTTTGGCATTAGCAACATTAGACCTTTGAGTTAATAAGTTCTTTCTTCCTTGTAACCCACTACACTTTTGCTCCATAACAATGTAACTTTATTTAGTACTTTCTGCATGACTCTGCATCTTTCACTTCTGGAAATGTGTAACTCAGGGTATAAAAGCTCCTTTTGAAAATAAAGTTACAGACCCGCTTCACCTAAGCTTGGTCTCCCCGTGTCATCTCTTTTGCTGACACCATTCATCCTGAGGGTATCCCTGGACTCTGCTGAGGCTGGACCCCGACACATGGGGTCACAAAAGAGTTAGACATGACTTAGCGACTAAACAACAACCACCACCACAGAGTTAGGATGCTATTGTACATTTATGATTCAGTAAAATAAAGGGAAAAAAGCATTTTGAATTTCAGCAAAACCTTCCTCCCACATTCTTCCTCCTACCACTAAAAATTACTGGACATAACACAAGTATAGGCAGAATCTGAATGTAACAGGAAGAAGGAAGACTGTCATTGGGCCATGGGATGTGAGGCTCCATACAGTAGTGGATTCTCTGTTTCTATTGCCCCTTATATATACTGGGACAGATTGCTTAAGAAGCCTCCAAGCAGGAACAGCCCAACAAGGCATGGACCAAAAAACCTCCAAGAAAAAGAAAACTTTGTTCCCCCTAGCCAAAGACTAGGAAAACATTTGTTTAACATAAGAAAACTTTTTTGGCAATACTCACCCTCCTCTAACCAAGAACAGATGAAAAAACTTCATCCTGCTTCATAGTTTCATAGAGCCAAGCAGAGGCTGATCTTCCACTTATCATCCTCCACCTTACAAGCTGCCCTCCAGCTTCAAATGGTATCAGTAGGCTGGGTGGAGAGTTGATTTTCCATCTTTCACTAGGGTAAACAGGTAGTGCTCCAATCCCCCCACTTTCTTACCTTCACACCTAGAGCAGTGTTAAGTGGAGTCCTACAGCAATTTGAACCTCCTCCTCACCTGACAGTAACAAAACTTAATGACAAGATACAATAATGAGGCTACTCACACTACACTAATACCTGCTCCCTCCCTACCCCATCCCACAGCCAATCAGCAAGGCCTAGTGTCTGCACGCATATCCAGCATCCACACTGAACAAAGCAATGCAGTTCAGTTCTGATCCAGTGAGTAATCCATTCTCCCCCACTCCACCCGATGTATCAGCAGAGTCCAAGACGGAGCTAAACCTCCACCTCCACCTGCCAGCAATGAGATTAAACAGGCAGAGAGTAAAGCACAGTTAGTAAGCAGTTCACTCACCCTAAAACCCCATCAAGAGGACCCCTAGGGAACCTGAGCCTTCACCCCAGGTGGCATTAGTAAGGCAGAACAAGATGGTGCTAGGGAGGGTAGTCATCACTCTGCTTCAGTACTCTCCTGGTACCAGTGGGTCAATTGGGAAAGTGAGTTTCCATTCCCCTGGGATTAATGAGGTAAAGTAAGATGATGGGTGGTGGGTCTAACTAGCACTTTGCTTGCCCCTCTTTCTCCAAGTGTCAGTGGTGCCAACCAAAACCTTCACTCAGAGGCAGTAAGCAGATGTGAACTGGTGACCCACATAGGCTTGAAAGGTACCTATCCACTGCAATGGCACAGTGTAAGTGCTCCATTTTGCCAAGGAAGTGTTTCCGGGGCCCAGTGGGAAGTTGAACAGCTGCATTCAGCTGGTCCTTATTTTAAACCCCAACTCCTAAAAAAAGAAGAAAAAGAAGATAGAATCCAGAGGCTCCTATCTAGTATCAATTATCCACAAATGCCAAGACAATCAAACCCCAGAATGAATCAAATAATGAAATTTGATTATATAAACACTTTAAGAAGCAAGTACAAAGTCTTTGAAACAAATGAAAAAATAGAAAATCTGAGCAATGAGATAAGTTGTTTTTAAAAAGCAAACGAAGTGCCTCCTTGTCCCTAAAGGCTTCTCACATCTCTGGCTGACTATCACCCCTGGTGCTGTGGGCTACCACGGATCTACCAACCTAGACAGCATATTAAAAAGCAGAGACATTACTTTGTCGACAAATGTCCATCTAGTCAAAGCTATGGTTTTTCCAGTAGTCATGTATGGATGTGAGAGTTGGACTATAAAGAATACTGAGCACCGAAGAATTGATGCTTTTGAACTGTGGTGTTGGAGAAAATTCTTGAGTCCCACGGACAGCAAGGAGATCAAACCAGTCAATCCTAAAGGAAATCAGTCCTGACTATTTATTGGAAGGGCTGGTGTTGAAGCTGAAGTTCCAACACTTTGGCCACCTGATGCAAAGAACTGACTCATTGGAAAAGATCAGAGGATGAGATGGTTGGATGGCATCACCGACTCAATGGACATGGGTTTGAGAAAGCTCTGGGAGTTGGTGATGGACAGGGAGGCCTGTCGTGCTGCAGTCCATGGGGTTGTAGAGTCCGTCAGGACTGAGCGACTGAACTGAACTGATCATCCCTGGTGTTTCCAAATCCCAGAGCATTGTAAAAGCCTTCTCTTCTGGAACTTTGGACTCTCGGAAGGTTAGTGCCTTTTCTCTCACTAGGATGATGAAGGCACTCCAGGACCAGAAGCATTTAACTTCTGTGCCTTTGGTGCCAGCACGAGACCTGGCCTGTGGGTGCTCAGATGCTATTTGATAGCATAACCACGAGATGGCAGCATGGCTCTATTTCCTGGAGGTCACGTCCCACTGCTGCTGCTGCTGCTGCTGGTGCTGCTTCAGTCGTGTCCGACTCTGTGCGACCCCATAGACAGCAACCCATCAGGCTCCCCATCCCTGGGATTCTCCAGGCCAAGAATACTGGAGTGGGTTGCCATTATCTGTCCTAATATTAGGGTCCTTGGACTGTGGTTAGTCTTAATTAAGATTATTGTACACGCAATGGCACCCCACTCCAGTACTCTTGCCTGGAGAATCCCATGGACAGAGAAGCCTTGTAGGCTGCAGTCCATGGGGTCGCTAGAGTCGGACACGACTGAGCGACTTCACTTTCACTTTTCACTTTCATGCGTTGGAGAAGGAAATGGCAACCCACTCCAGTGTTCTTGCCCTGAGAATCCCAGGGACAGGAAGCCTGGTGGGCTGCTGTCAATGGGGTCGCACAGAGTCGGACACGACTGAAGCGACTTAGCAGCAGTAGCAGTAGCAGTACATGTAAAATACACATGGCAGTTTGAAGACTTAGTATGAAAAAAGAACAATTTATCTCATTAATAAATGTTTTTATATTGGTTACATGTTGAAACAATATTTTAGGTGCATGCTAAGTTGCTTCAGTCATGTCCAACTGACTCTGCGACCCCATGGACCATAGCCCACCAAGCTCCTCTGTCCATGGGATTCTTCAGGCAAGAATACTAGAGTAGGTTGCCTTTTCCTCCTCCAGGGCATCCTCCCGACCCAGGGATTGAGTCTGTGTCTCTTAAGTCTCCTGTATACTAATGTAAATAAATACAATAAAATTTTCCTATTTTTCATTCTTTTTAATGTGATTACTAGAAAATTTAAACTTAACACGTGATTTATATTTCTACTGGACAGTGCTGTGCTAGACCCTCTGTTAAACCTCCCAAGAGAAGTGGCACAGAGTCAAGATCCTGGTGCCTCTGCCTATGCCCTAAGACAGAGAGACACACGGCACATGGATATCACAGAACTGCTTCATCATCACAGAAGACTCAGTCCCAAAGGTCCAGGCCACAGTAAGGCCTTGACAGCAACAAGGAGCTTCTATGACCATCCTGACTGCTCTCCCCTCCACTGGATCTTATAAGGAATCCATGTGGGAGAAGGCAACCCTCATCCAGCACTAGCAGTACTAGACAATATGCAGCCCTTCACCTGTATTCTCTCACTGACCCCTCATGTTAAACCAATTTCAATGAAGAAACAGGATCAGAGAAGTGGAGGGACCTGCTTGAATCCTGCAGCTGGTGACTCTTAAGAGTTGTAATCAGATGTAACGAGATGCAGACTCCTCTGAAGAAAGAAATGGCAACCCACTCCAGTATTCTTGCCTGGGAAAACTCATGAACAGAGGAGCCTGGCCTGCTACAGTTCATGGTGTCACAAAGAGTTGGAAACAACTGAGCGACTAACACTACACCACTACTATTGGCTGCAGACTGCGTCTTCCTCTCCGTCACACTGCTATCCTCATGGGCACATTGAGGCATCAAAGAAAAAGGAACTACATGCTCACTACTGTACTGGAAATCTGGACTGCCAGTCATCTCTGTTCTGTTCATGGATTGCCTGTGTGTTCTTGAAGGCAAACACTGAGTGCCCTACCCCTCAGGTGATGCCCGTACACTGGACAAGTGGAAGACAGCTGGCTTATGTCCTCAGACATACTACCTGTGAATGGTTAGTGCTAGAGGGAAGACTGTCCCAAGAGAAGACCAGGAAATAAGACTTTGTTGGGGGCTGGCTTCATGCCAGACCTTGTGCTATGATTATCTCATTTATTCCACATAATCCCCCTCCAATGTGTGCGTGCCTGCTAAGTTGCTTCAGTCATGCCCAACTCTTTGCAACCCCGTCAACTGCAGCCCATCAGTCTCCTCTGTCCATGGGCTTCTCCAGGCAAGGATACTGGAGTGGGTTGCCATGCCCTCCTCCAGGGGATTTTCCTGACCCAGGGAATGAACCCAAGTGTCTTATGTCTCCTGCATTGGCAGGTGGATTCTTTACCACTAGCACCACCTGGGAAGCCCAAGAGAGCTTTGGGACAACATTAAATGCACCATCACTTGCATTATAGGGGTTCCAGAATGAGAAGAGAGAAACGACCAGAGAAAAAATATTTGAAGAGATAATAGCTGAAAACTTTCCTAACATGGGAAAAGAAATAGTCAACCAGCTCCAAGAAGCAGAGTGTCCTAGGCAGACAAAGGGGAAACACACCAAGACACATAGTAATAAAACTGACAATTAAAGACAAATATAAAATATTAAAAGCAACAAGGGAAAAATGACAAAATAAAAGGGAACCCCCATAAGGTTATCAGCTGATTTCTCAACATAAACTCTATAAGCCAAAAGGGAATGTGGCATGATATATTTAAAGTGATGAAAGGAAGCGCCTACAACCAAGAATACTCTATGCAGCAAGACTCTCGTTCAGATTTGACAGAGAAATCAAAAGCTTTCCAGACAAGCAAAAGTTAAGACAATTCAGCACCACCAAATCAGCTTTACAAGAACTACTAGAGGAACTTCTCTACAAAGGAAACACAATAGAAGGGAAAGACCTACACAAAATAAACCCAAAACAATTAAGAAAATGGTAAGGAGATCTTACATACTGATAATTACTTGAAATGTAAATGGATTAAATGCACCAAAAGACATAGACTGGCTGGCACATATGAAAATATGTGCATGTATGCACTCCCACTTACCCTATCACTCTATTAAGCCCTAAACTGTATGTAATTAATTTACATTGTTAGGTTAATCATGTTTCCATAGTGGCTTGCAATTGTAATTATCTCTTATTTTTTTGTCTGGCTATTGATTGTGAAAACTGATAAACATCTTTTACTATTGTGATTATGTAACTATTATTCACTTAATGTATCATGATTGGTCAACAAAAAATAACACAATTCTATTTCACTAAAGCTACCATTTAATAGAAAAACATGCAATCATTCTTTAAAATCAAGATGTGTATCAGAATTATCTTGGAATTTTTTGAAGAATACAAATGCCCAGGTATTTTTTTCTCCAAAGCTCCAGATGTGTTTCTAGTGAGCAGCCATGTTTAGAAACAACTGGACCATATGATGATCTTTTACTTTTATCTAGCTTTTTTCACCTTTTCTATTTCATATTCAGTCCTCCCATTTCATTTATGTTTTCTAATTTCTCTCTTTTTTGTTGTTCTCAAGCCTTTATCAAGCAGAGTAGAAAATCTTTTGTATATATATATGTAAATAGTATGTATAATACATGTATTTCAGAAAACTTATGAATTTTTGCCTGGTGGCTCAGATGATGAAGAATCTGCCTGCAATGCAGGAGAACTGGGTTCAATCCCTGGGTCAGGAAGATCCCCTGGAGAAGGAAATGGCAACCCACTCCAGTATTCTTGCCTGGAGAATTCCATGGACAGAGGAGCCTGGCAGGCTACAAACCATGGGGTCACAAAGAGTCAAACATGACTGAGTGACTAACACTTTCACTTTTTCACCTTTTTTCCATGAAATTTTGCCCAGCTAAAAAAATTACGACATTTTGATTCCACTTGTTTGACTTGGCATGAATAGAATTCTAGATTTCTAATTCATAAAACTTTGATAGAGTTCCATGTATTTCAGCATCTAGTACTACTGCTAAAAGTCTAGAAAATTTATAGTGATTTTTAAAATACTGAAGGAGGTTCAAAACTTCTAATCCCAATTCTGAGAATATAAATAAATACTATGTTGTAAAAAAAAAAAAACAAAACAGGAAATTAACATGTGATACAATATTATTAACTAAAGCACAGATTCTGTTCAAATTTCACAAAACTTTGTGCTAGTGTCCATTATTTGTTCTTATACCTTAAGGTACTACATTGTATTTAGTTGCATTGAGAAGCTTCAGCTGTATGCGACAAATTCTGGTAAATTCTTTTTTCATTTTTATTCTGTTACAAATATTTTCTGATTTTCCCTGTTATGGCTTCTTAGACCCATCATTTAAAAGTGGACATTTAATTTTAAAATACATGTTTTTTTTAACATCTTTGATATTAATTTCTCATTTTGATATTAATTTCTTATTTAAATGCTTTCTTCTCTACAATCAACCTCTGCATTATTTCAGTCTTCTAACTTTACTGAGGTTTTCAGTGGCTAAGACAAAGATCTCTCTTGGTAAATGTCACATTGCACTTGAAAATATATGGATTGTTTTCAAGTATCTTTTGATATTGATTTCCAACATAATTCCACAGTGATAAGAGAACAGACTTTGTATGATAAGAGAACAGATTTTGTATGATTTCAATACCTTTAGACCATGAAAATTTTGCACCTTGTTTTACATCCCTGGATATGTTCCAGTGTCTTCAAGTTTATAGTTTACAGGAACTTGAATAGAATCTGTATCTTACTGTCATGTAAAAGTTGTATAAATCTTAATTATGTTTAATTTGTTCATGGTACTTTTTAGATATATTCTACTTTTCTGTCTATTCATTCCATTAATTTTTGAGAGTGTGATATTAAAACCCTAATTAAAAATCTTAATTTAGCTACCTAAAAAATAATTGTAATATATACTGGAACTATATGTAACTTTGTTCTGTATTTTCTAAGTCTCCTATAAATGTGTTATTGATCTTTCTTAATTTAAAACATAAAAAAGAATGAGAAAAACAGCAGCAACAACAACTAAAAAAAATCCTGAAAGCAGTCCAAATAAAAGACAATGTATGTTGGAAATAGTGAAAAGAAAAATGACTGATGTAATCAGAAGATAATAGAACTACATCATTAAAGTGATGAAAGATAAAAATTGCCAAGTTAAATTCTGTATCCAGTGAAAATAGTCTTCAAAAATGAAGGAAAAATAAAGAAGAGAAATGATAACAGGAAGAAATTCAATTCTGCAAGAAGAAAATCTAAAAGCAGTAGAGTAAAATCTTTTTGAAAGAGTGCTATGTTGGTTGGCTCTCTCAAGGAAACAAACAACAAGAAAGAGTTAGGAATGTGAGAAGCTTATTGAGAGTGTTGTCTATCGAAGACAAGACAAGGGGTCCGAATATTGCTGGGGAACCCTTCAGAGTACAGTGTAAATCGAACATCTGAAAAAGGAATGTGGAAGGAAGCAGGATTTGGCAGGGAGATATACTAAAACTTCAGACAGTCCAACAGGGAGCTCCATAGCAAAAAAAGCCTATTAGAAAAGCACTGTTCTTGGTAAAATGGTCACACCCTGGCAAACCTGCTATTCTTATCATTTGCTGGGGACTGCCTGAGAACTCATGTCCTCAGTTCTAAAACTGAGGGAGATTTTGAAGGTACTATAACTGGAGACTCTCAGAAAACTGTGAGCCTCACAACTAGTGAGTTTTTTTCTTAAAGGGAGCTCTGAGCAGTACACTTCCATGGGTACCTCAAATATTTAAAGTAAAAATTAAAATACAATGTGGGGGGTTTAGCATATAGAAAAGTAAGATATACTTCAACAGAGCAGAGAGTACGGATAGCAATTGGAAGTACACTGTTGTAAAGTTCTTAACGTTGCTCGTGAACTATATTAAAGGTAGACAATGATAAGTTACAGATGTGTATCTCCAGAGGTGCTGCTGCTGCTGCTTAGTCGCTTCAGTCCTCTTTGACTCTAGGCGACCCTATGGAATGCATGCAGCATGCCAGGCTCCTCTGTCCATGGGATTCTCTAGGCAAGAGTACTAGAGTGGGTTGCCATACCCTCCTCCAGGGGATCTTCCCGATCCAGGGATCGAACCCATCACAGGCAGATTCTTTACCGCTGAGTCACCAGGGAAATCCGTACCTCCAGAGCAGTGATTCCTAAATGTTCAGATTTCAGGACTTCTTTAAACACTTAAAAAATATGGAAGACACCAACAAATTTCTATTTAGTGGGTTAAATGTATGAAAATTTATCATATTAGAAATGAAAACAGAAAAAAAGATTTATTTTAAAATAATAATCTTAAGATAAATAGCATTTTATAAAAACATAACTATTTTTCAAAACAAGAGAAATGGGGGAAAGAGTGGTATTGTTTTTATCTTTTTTTGCAAATCTCTTTAATGTCTGACTTATTAGAAGACATATAGATTCTCCTATCTGTGTACTCACTCATTCAGTTTATGATGATACACTCTTCCAGTCGAAGTGTATGAAGAAAATCCAGCCTCGTATCAATACACAGGATCTGCTTTGACACCACAGCAAAATTTAACAACTGGTCACTTCCTAAAGGTTATTTCCAGTCGAGATGTATGAAGAAAATCTAGCCTCGTATCAATACACAGTATCTGCTTTGACATCACACCAAAATTCAACAACTGGTCGCTTCCTAAAGGTTATTTGCAACGTGGAATCTAAATACTTATCATCTCATACCATTACATTAAAATCCCTTATCCTGTTTTTTACATACTGAATAAATCTTTTACCCATAGATTATGCATGTTACATCATGCATTTTGTCACTAGGAAAATACAGGTTCACTGAGATATGCTGGTCTTGCAAATGGTAACACTTTCTACTACATAATATCAAAAATATCATTAATATCACCACTGATCCCATAAGAAAAGTTTGAAATATTGGGAAACTCTCACTAGAATTTACAATTATAAATTCACCTACAATTTAAAATTTTATCACTGGCCACTGTCATAAGTAGCTGGCTCATTTTGTTTTTGAGAAAATGTGTACCAATACCCAGGTTTGAATACTTATAGTTTATCTGTCAGTAGTGTTTTCAAGGAAAAGTGGTTTTCCATGAAAAAAATCTGCTACTTCAGGTCGCAAATTCAAACATTACTCAAATGCATTTGTATACTTCCTATTTCATCACACAGAATGTTAAAGTCATTACTAAAGAGTCAAGATTTACATAAAGTTGATGAATTTTACTTCATCAAAGAGAATCTTAAGTGAAATTGACTTTTTAAAAAAACCTTTGAGTGCGTGGCAGTAAAGAAACACTACCAGGACATTGGTGCCACTGCCTTAATTCATGCTAAATGGACAAATAGTTTTACTTGTTGCTTTTGCACCAAGAGGCTAATGATCTGTTCAATATTCAGACTTTCACCTAAGTTGACTGTTTTTATTCCAGCATACCATTCCCACCGGGCACCTGTAAGTCATATCCCCTCTGCTTCAATTTCTCCGTAGAAGACACATTCCAGAAAGTTTTACCTATCTGCATGGGTGGAATAAAGGAACTCTAGGTTGGGCCATGCTGTGTTCGTATTTTTAAAATCTGTCCTCATTTCGCCCTCATATTTCATGGTGCTGGTATTTCCAATTCATCTACTTTTCTAGCCAACTCATACAATGAAATGTCAGGGTACACATGAATTTTCTGGGGTCAAGGTCAGAACTGATACTCCATGTCTGACAACCTGTTGGCCAGCTTAAGAGCCACTGGATGGCCACTATGTGCATATGGCCTGTACTCACACATAACCTTCCTCTGCTTTCTAGGACTTCAGGTCTGAGGTGGATGCTGTGGCACATCACCGTGATCCCTCGTTAGGAAGGAAGAATCGTTATCCCAGCTGCTGGGAGTGTTGCTGGCAGGGAACACTCAACTGTCAGCCCTGTTTGGTGATTGCCTCAGCTGTACAGAGCCAGTTCACACAAGGTACACTGCCTTCAGACAGTGAAAGCACCAACAAATGCCCAATCAAGAAAAAGCAACATTCAAATAGTAGGAGAAGTTGTAGCCTTTTTACTCACACTCACCCCACTTTCTCCCAGGTGTGGCATGGTTGAAAGGAAGTAACCCAATTCCCAGTCTCTCCCTCAGGCTAGAAGGACTAGTCTGTGGGATACCCAAGGAACTAATTTCTGTCTCAGCTGGCTCAGAGCTCCAGTGGAGAGCAACAGCGCCGCTCAAATCTCAGGTTGGCAGAAGTCATTGAAAGAAGTGGAAGGCACGACAGTACGTGAAACCTGCAGGGGAAATCACTGACCCATGGAGACCTGAGGCAAGAGTTATAGGCAAAGGAATATAGTAGAACATGGAGGGCCCCGAGAAGCAGGTTCTCGGAGAAGTTAACACATTTAACAGCAGCCATATATTCTGGGGAAACTGGGTCAGGGGAAATGTACACATATGGCCCAAGCAAGACGATAGCCAGGAAAAACCTAAGATGTTAGCTTCATCCCAAATTGATCCCAAGGCTGAGGACATACCTGGCCAATTACTGAAGGTATTACATGCTTGTTTGCAAAGACGGGGGAGGTGGCTATTTTCTCATGTTCCTAATTTTCAACAAAAGAGCATAAAGCAGACGCAGGACCAAGAAAAAGGGCCTATTTGAAGGAACAAAATAAATTTCCAGAAACCATTCTTGAGTAAATACAGGCAACAGACTTACTATACAACATCTTTTTTTTTAACATGTACTTCTGCTTTATTGACTATGCTAAAGCCTTTGACTTTGGCTACACATCTTTAAAACAATTTAAATATGCAAAAAAGCTAAAGGAAAACTTGGACAAAGAACTAAAGGAAATCAGGAAAATAACGTACGAGCAAAGCAAGAATATCAACAAAGGGAGATAGTGTAGAAAGGAGCCAAAAAAAATTCTGGAGGTGACAATAAAATATCTGAATTGAAAAAATTCACTGAAGGGATTCAATAGCAACCAAAGCAGCAGCATCAGTAAACGTGAAGACAGGTCATTTGAAATTACTGAGTCTGAGGATCAAGAAGAAAAAAATGAAGGAAAGTGAACAGAATCAAAGGGATTTATAATTATACCATCTATAAATATATGAATATACCATCTAGAAATGCCATTAAAAGGAAAAATATGTATAATTATAACAGTCCCAGAAGATGAAAGAGAAAAAAGGGAAGAAAAATTATTTGAAGAAATGATGCCTGAATACTTCTCAAATTTGAAGAAAGACAAAGATCTCTGAATTCAAGTTCAGCCAATTCCAAGCAGGATAAATCTAAAGAGACCCAAATCAAGATGTACAATGAAAAAACCAAACACACAAAAAAGAATCTTAAAGGCAGCAAAAGACAAGCTACTCATCATATGTAAGGGATCCCAGAAGGCAATGAAATGATACATTTAAAGAGCTGGGAAAAAAAACTGTCAACTGAGAATTTAATATCTGGCAAAATTCTTCAAGAACAAAGGAGAAATTAAGAAATTCCCAGATAAAAAGCTGAGGGAGTTCATTACAACTAGATCTGCCCTGTAAGAAATGTTCAAAGAAGTCCTTCAATTTGAAATGGAGACTTGAAATTGTCAAATTCCTAGAATTAAACACAGGGGAAAATATCTCTAACATCAGTCTTTGCAGTGATTTTCTTTTTGATATGACACCAAAAGCACAAGTAATGAAAGCAAAAATCAACAAGTGGGACTATATACATCAAACTAGAAAGCTTGTGCAAAAAGAGAAAATAACAAAATGAAAAGGTAACCTTCAGGATGGGAAAAAAAAGATCTGCAAACCATCTATCTCATAGCAGGTTATTGTTCAGTTGCCAAGTCATGTCTGACACTTTTTGAACCCATGAACTGCAGCATGTCAGGCTTCCCTGTCCTTCACTATCTCCCTGAGTTTGCTCAAACCCATGTCCATTGTGCCAATGATGCCATACAACCATTTCATCCTCTTTCACCCCCTTCTCCTCCTGCCCTCAATCTTTCCCAGCATCAGGGTCTTTTCCAATGAGTTGGCTCTTCACACCAGGTGGCCAAAGTATTGACGCTTCAGCTTCAGTCTTTCCAATGAATATTCAGGACTGATTTCCTTTAGGACTGGTTTGATCTCCTTGCAGTCAAAGGGACTCTCAAGAGTTGTCCCCAGCATCACAGTTCAAAGGCATCAATTGTTTGACGTTCAGCCTTTTTTATGGTCTCTCACATCCATATATGACTCCTGGAAAAACCATAGCTTTGACTATAAATACCTTTGTTGGCAAAGTAATGTCTCTGCTTTTTAATATGCTGTCTAGGTTTGTCATAGCTTTCCTGCCAAGGAGCAAGTGTGTTTTAATTTTGTGGCTGCAGTCACCATCCGCAGTGATTTTGGAGCCCAAGAAAATAAAATCTGTCACTCTTTCCATTGTTTCCCCATCTATTTGCCATGAAGTGACGGGAGTAAATACCATGATCTTTGTTTTACCATGTTGAGTTTTAAGCCAGCTTTTCCACCCTCCTCTTTCACTTTCATCAAGAGGCTCTTTAGTTCTTCAGTTTCTGTCATTAGAGTGGTATCATCTGCATATGTGAGATTGTTGTTATTTCTGCCAGCACTCTTGATTCCAGCTTGTGGTTCATCAAGCCTGGCATTTAGCATGATTTACTTTGCATATAAGTTAAAGAAGTGTGACAATATACAGCCCTTGACATACTCCCTTCCCAATTTTGAACCAGTCTGTCATTCCATGTTCAGCTCTAACTGTTGCTTCTTGTCCTGCATACAGGTTTCTCAGGAGACAGAAAAACCTGGTATTCTGGTATTCCCATCTGTTTAAGAATTTTCCAGTTTGTTATAATCCAATAACTGGTTAATATTCAAAATATATACAGAACTCCTTCAACTCAATAGCAAAAAGCAAATAATTCTACTTAAAAAATGGACGGAGGACTGCAATAGACATTCTTCCAAAGAAGACATACAAATGGCCAACAAGCACACAAAAAAGATGTTCAACATCCCTAATCATCAGAGAAATTTAGATTAAAACCACAATATTATTTCACACTTGTTAGGATGCTTACTATCAAAATTAAAAATTAAAATATCAAGAGATAACAAAATGCTGATGAGACTGCGGAGAAAAGTGAATCCTTTTTGCACTGTTGGTGGAAACGTAAATTGGTGCAGCCACTATGGAAACCGGAGAAGGCGATGGCACCCCACTCCAGTACTCTTGCCTAGAAAATCCCATGGACGGAGGAGCCTGGAAGACTGCAGCCCATGTGGTCGCTGAGAGTCGGACACGACTGAGCGACTTCACTTTCACGTTTCACTTTCATGCATTGGAGAAGGAAATGGCAACCCACTCCAGTGTTCTTGCCTGGAGAATCCCAGGGACGAGGAAGCCTGGTGGGCTGCCGTCTATGGGGTCACATAGAGTCGAACACGACTGAAGTGACTTAGCAGCAGCAGCAGCAGCTATGGAAACAGTATAAATGTTCCTTGATTAAAAAAAAAAAAAAAGAACTACCGTATGATTCAACATTCTCATTTTTTCTGTGTATATACCCAAAAGAGATAAAATTAGTATCTCAAAGAGATATGTACACTCATGTTCATTGCATTTTTCACAATAGCCAAGACATGGAAACAACCTAAGTTTCTACTGACAGATGAATGAAGAAAGAAAAATAAAGAAATACACATAAATAGAGGAATATTTTTCAGTCAGTAAGAAGAAGGAAATCCTGACATTTGCCACAACATGAATGGGCCTTAAAGGGATTATGCTAAGTGAGGTAAGTCAAAGACACATACTGTATTATGATCTCACTTATATGTAGAATCTAAAAATGTCAAACTCTGAAAGAAGCAGAATGATAGTTACCAGAGATTGTGGGGGTAAGCGAAATGAGGGTATGTCAGTCAGAAGTATAAACTTCCTGTAATAAGAAGTGTAAGCTCTGGGATCCAATGTACAGCATGGCGACTATAGTTAGTAATACTTCATACTTTGTCTACTTCAAAGTTACATAGTAGAATTTAAATATTCCTAAAAATAACAACAAAATGGTAATTATGTGTGGTGCAGGATGTGTTAACTATTGTAGTAAACACTTTGCAAAATATACATGTATCAAATTATTATGCTGTATACTTTAAATGTATACAATATCATTTGTCAATTGTATCTCAATAATGAGGGTGGGGGAACTACAATGAGATTTCACCTCACTCCTATTAGGATGGTGATTATCAAAAAGTCAAGAAACAAGTGGGTTTCTTGTCAACAACAGGGTTGACTTTTTAAAACTGTGGTTAACTTTCAGTTTTAAGATGCATAAATTCTAGAAATCTAATGCACAACATGGTAACTATAAATAATAATAATGTATACTTAAAATTTGCTATGAGAGTAGATCTTGTTTTCAACACACAAATGGTAAGTAAGTATATATGAAGTGATGGATAAGTTAATTATCTTTATTGTGGTGATCATTGTATAAAGTATACTTATAACAAAGTATCACACTGTAAGCTTTAAATGCATATAATTATTGTGAATCATACCTTAATAAAGATGGAAAAATAAAGGGGGGAAAAAAAGTATATGTATGGTGAACTGGTTTTCAATTAATGTGCCAGGCCAACAGAACTGGAGGAGGATAGTCTTTTCAACAAATGGTGCTAAAACAATTAGGTAACCAAAAAGAAAAATTTACACTTTTACCTCATAGGATTCACATAATTTAACTCAAAATGGATCATAAACATGAATGTAAGAGCTACAATAAAACTTCTAGAAGAAAGTATAGGAAGAAATCTTTATAAGCTTGGTTGGCAAAGACATGATCTATTGAAAAAAAAAAAAAGATTAACTGGACTTGATCAAAATTTAAAACATGTACTTCAAAAAAATACGATTAGGAAAACGAAGAGCCCCAGACTGAGAAAAGATATTTGAAAGCATATCTGATAAAGGACTTGTACTCTGAATATAAAAAGAATCCTTACAACTCAATTATATGAAGATAAACAAGTCAGTAAAAAATTAGTAAGAAAATGTGAATACATATTTTACCAAAGAAGATACAAGAATAGCTAGTAAGCCCATGAAAAGATGCTTAACATTATTAATCATTATGGAAATGCAAATTAAAAGTACAATGAGATACCACTAAATACCTATTAGAGACGATATTTTTGTTATTGTTTAGTTGCTAAGTTGCATCCAACTCTTTTGAGACCCCATGGACTGTAGCCCAAGAGGCTTCTCTGTTCATGGTATTTCCCAGGGCAAGAATACTGGAGTGTGTTGCCACTTCTTTTCTGGAGGATCTTCCCAACCCAGGGATTGAACCTGTGCCTCCTATGTCTCCTGCATTAGCAGGCAGATTCTTTACCATAAGAAGAAAGAAGTCATTGTGTTGATGAGGATGTAAAAAAGCCAAGACATTACTTTGTCAACAAAGATCTGTAGTGTCAAAGCTATGGTTTTTCCAGTAGTCATGTATGAATGTGAGAGTTGGACCATAAAGAAAGCTAAGTGCCGAAAAATTGATGCTTTTGAACTGTGGTATTGGAGAAGACTCTTGAGAGTCCCTTGGACTGCAAGGAGATCCAACCAGTCCATCCTAAAGGAGATCAGTCCTGGGTGTTCACTGGAAGGACTGATGCTGAGGCTGAAACTCCAATACTTTGGCCACCCGATGTGAAGAATTGACTCATTGGAAAGGACCCTGACGCTAGGAAAGATTGAAGACAGGAGGAGAAAGGGATGACAGAGGATGAGATGGTTGGATGGCATCATAAACTCAATAGGCATGAGTTTGAGCAAGCTCCGGGAGTTGGTGATAGACAGGGAAGCCTGGCATGCTGCAGTACATGGGGTTACAAAAAGTCAAACACGACTGAGCAACTGAACTGACTGACTTGAGGATGTAAAGAAACTAGAACCTTCATATATTGATGCTGAGAATGTAAAATGGTACAAACATTTTAGAAAACTGGCAGTTTCTTAGAAGCTTAAACATAACTTTATCATCAGTCAGTTCAGTTCAGTCGTGGAGTGCATCGAGTCGGTTGATACCATCCAGCCATCTCATCCTCTGTTGTCCCCTTCTCCTCCTACCCCTAATCCCTCCCAGCATCAGGGTTTTTTTCCAATGAGTCAATTCTTTGCATGAGGTGGCCAAAGTACTGGAGTTTCAGCCTCAGCATCAGTCCTCCAATGAACACCCAGGACTGGTCTCCTTTAGAATGGACTAATTGGATCTCCTTGCAGTCCAAGGCACTCTCAAGAGTCTTCTCCAGCACCACAGTTTAAAAGCATCAAATTCTTCGGCACTCAGCTTTCTTCACAGTCCAACTCTCACATCCATACATGACCACTGGAAAAACCAAAGCCTTGACTAGATGGACCTTTGTTGGCAAAGGAATATCTCTGCTTTTTAATATGCTACCTACGTTGGTCATAATTTTCCTTCCAAGGAGTAAGCATGTTTTAATTTCATGGCTTCAATCACCATCTGCAGTGATTTTGGAGCCCTAAAAAAGAAAGTCTGACACTGTTTACACTGTTTCCCTATCTATTTCCCATGAAGTGGTGGGACCGGAGGCCATGATCTTCGTTTTCTGAATGTTGAGCTTTAAGCCAACTTTTTCACTCTCCTTTCACTCTCATCAAGAGGCTTTTTAGTTCTTCACTTTTTGCCATAAGGGTGGTGTCATCTGCATACCTGAAGTTATTGATATTTCTCCTGGCAATCTTGATTCCAGCTTGTGCTTCTTCCAGCCCAGCATTTCTCATGATGTACTCTGCATAGAAGTTAAATAAGCAGGGTGACAATATACAGCCTTGACGAACTCCTTTTCCTATTTGGAACCAGTCTGTTGTTCCATGTCCAGTTCTAACTGTTGCTTCCTGACCTGCATACAGGTTTCTCAAGAGGTAGGTCAGGTGGTCTGGTATGTCCATCTCAGAATTTTCCAGTTTATTGTGATCCACACAATCAAAGGCTTTGGCACAGTCAATAAAGCAGAAATAGATATTTTTATGGAATTCTCTTGCCTTTTTGATGATCCAGCGGATGCTGGCAATTTGAGCTCTGGTTCCTCTGCCTTTCTAAAACCAGCTTGACCATCTGAAAGTTCACGGTTCACGTATTTTTGAAGCCTGGCTTGCAGAATTTTGAGCATTACTTTACTAGCATGTGAGATGAGTGCAATTGTGTGGCAGTTTGAGCACTCTTTGGCATTGCCTTTCTTTGGGATTGGAATGAAAACTGACCTTTTTCAGTCCTGTGGCCACTGCTGAGTTTTCCAAAT
This sequence comes from Bos indicus x Bos taurus, assembly GCF_003369695.1. Lineage (NCBI taxonomy): Eukaryota > Metazoa > Chordata > Mammalia > Artiodactyla > Bovidae > Bos > Bos indicus x Bos taurus. The sequence goes on along the minus strand of NC_040083.1, from coordinate 85,433,709 downwards.
TTGCTGGCATATTGAATGCAGCACTTTCACAGCATCATCTTCCAGGATTTGAAATAGCTCAACTGGAATCTGTCACCTCCACTAGCTTTGTTCGTAGTGATGCTTTCTAAGGCTCACTTGACTTCACATTCCAGGATGTCTGGCTCTAGGTCAGTGATCACACCATCGTGATTATCTGGGTTGTGGATCTTTTTTGTACAGTTCTGCATATTCTTGCCATCTCTTCTTAATATCTTCTGCTTCTATTAGGTCCATACCATTTCTGTCCTTTATTGAGCCCATCTTTGCATGAAATGTTCCCCTGCTATCTCTAATTTTCTTGAAGAGATCTCGTCTTTCCCATTCTGTTGTTTTCCTCTATTTCTTTGCATTGACACTGAGGAAGGCTTTCTTATCTCTCCTTGCTATTCTTTGGAACTCTGCATTCAAATGGGAATATCTTTCCTTTTCTCCTTTGCTTTTTACTTCTTTTCACAGCTATTCATAAGGCCTCCTCAGACAGACATTTTGCTTTTTTACATTTCTTTTCCATGGAGATGGTCTTGATCCCTGTCTCCTGTACAATGTCATGAACCTCCGTCCACAGTTCACCAGGTAATTTGTCTATCAGAGCTAGTCCCTTAAATCTATTTCTCACTTCCACTGTATAATCATAAAAGATTTGACTTAGGTCATACCTGAATGGTCTAGTGGTTTTCCCTACTCTCTTCAATTTAAGTCTGAATTTGGCAATAAGGAGTTCATGATCTGAGCCACAGTCAGCTCCTGGTCTTGTTTTTGCTGACTGTATACAGCTTATCCATCTTTGGCTGCAAAGAATATAATCAATCTGATTTCGGTGTTGACCATCTGGTGATGTCCACGTGCAATCTTCTCTTGTGTTCTTAGAAGAGGGTGTTTGCTGTGACCAGTGTGTTCTCTTGGCAAAACTCTATTAGCCTTTGCCCTGCTTCATTCCGTATTCTAAGGCCAAATTTGCCTGTTACTCCAGGTGTTTCTTGA